>NW_024426008.1:9438173-9540186 GCF_017311325.1 Ursus maritimus
GAGGTGACCTGGACTCTGAACGCCGTAACAGACAGCATGTGGCGCCTAGGTGGTACACAGAACAGCCCTAGAAATGAGGGTGAGGGTGGATGAAGCCCCTTCTGGCTGAAGTCGTCACAGAGGCTTTCGGGAGAGAACTACACGTGAGCCATACTACTGCCACGGTTTCCGATGATGGTCTACTATCCTGCCAGGCACTGTGTCATAGTCTGAGAAACAGAGTAGCGGAACAAGACAGGATTTACAGAGCCCATAATCTAGCAAATGAAAGAGACACTGAAAAAATACAAAGTGCATGGTATTTAAAAATGCTTAACAGAGGACTCTGGTTCCCTGAGTAACTGAGGGTGAAGTGAGTCTTACAGACAAAGGAGAGAGGGGCAGGGAAAAGGGCAAGAACATTCCAAAAAGATCAGCGTGCTGCACCAATGTGGGACATTCATATTCAACAAAAAGGACAAGGGAAGGAAAGGCGGCGGTAGCGGCACAAGATGAGGCTGAGGAAGCAGATCCGCAACAGCCCAGGGTACTGGGATCATCTCCACTCAGGCTGGACCGTGGTGAAAGTCATCTTAAATAGGTAAGGTGGCTAAATGAGCCAATCATGGTCATGAGCATCGTATCATCCTAACGTTCACGGAGTTTCCCCCGCACCACATATTTCACTTCAGTGCAGAACAGTTCTAAGAGAATTACTCTGTCCTCATTTTAAAGATAAAGCGAAGAAAACCTGATAAGTAATTCACCATGCTCAGACAGCAGGAGAGAGACGTACACAGATGCGGGAGTAAGTGGGAGTAGATTCCAAGAGACCAGATGACTGACTGGGTGTGGCTCATGAGCAAGGAGGAAAGGCAATCATCACCTGCCTCCAGGTTTCTGGCTTGGGAAACTGGGTGGATGGTTCTGGCATTTCCTGAGATAGAGATCATTGGACCACAGCAGGTTTGTGGGGGATGACGTCATCTGGTGACACTGAGAGTTTAAGTACTTTTGAGACACTGAATGGAAATGAAGACTTGCTTAATACGACAGTCTCAGAAGACAGATCCAGGCTGTAGAAAAAATTTGGAATCCATCTATTAAGCAGAGTGGACAAGGTCACCAAGGTAAAGAGTAAAATGAGCAGAGAAGAGGAGAGAGCCATGAAGGGAATTCTGGCTGGATTTCCAGGAATGGAGAAGGGCCCTAATATGGACAGATACCAAAGTGTTCCCTGTGCTCCCCAAGCCCATGCAAGGCTTGGTGGCAGAGGGGACAAGCAAAGGAGACACACTGCACAGGGGAAACCAGCAGCACGTTGTGACCTCCCTAAGACTTGGAAAATGAGAAGAAGTAAGGAAATCCATGATTCTACCATGTAAAGCCTGGGTATGATGCTACCAATCGTTAGGATAGGGAAGTCACAACGTTAGTTTCAAGGTGTGCTGTGGGGGGCAGTTATGTAAGGCAGAGGGAAAAAGCTGAACTCAGATGACGAGATATTCCGGAAAGCAACCAGATCGTGTGAATGATACAAGTGCGGAGTGCCGAATCCCAGGCTGACTTTAATTACTAGTCCAGCTGAACCACGGCTTGAAGCAAACCCCTCAGTGCTACTCCATTTCTACACCCATGAAATGGGAAGAATACTAGCTGCCCCATATTTGCTTGGCAGAAATATTTATGAGGATACACTTACGAATAAAATCCCTTAAGGTAGTAGTTCTGTTCTAAGGCAGAACTGAGATGAGACAGTGCTACAAACTGAGTAGCTGTATTGTTAGGTATCGATTCAAGCTTAGGCTCCTCCTGTCTCTCAATTAAGAAGGCATCCCTCACTCATTTATACTACACCAGGGAAGGGCTGTGGATCTAAAGGGGGGGGGGGGGGGGGGCAGACTCATTGGCACAGTGATAACAGAGGACAGTGCCTCCCGATTGATTGGGAAGAGGAGTGAGGTCACAAGCCCAGCCCCAGAAAATTTGCTGTTTCTCCACTTTCTTGCACTATGACCCAGAAAAGACATTCCAGTATTTACGTTTTGCTACCGGCAAAGGATCTCTCTTCCTCTTTTCTTGGTAAACAGATACTTGTCCTGGATGCAGTAAATTTTAAATATAGTAGTAAAGAGTGAAGAATAGCAGGCTGGGGGGAGAGGAGAGGTGGAGGGGAATTCAGGCTTAATTTCAAAGCTTCGTGTAATTGAAGACTACAGAAAACAGTTATATGAGATGTATAGGAGTGTGTTATTTCCATTAGAGATAGATGATGAAAAAGAAAAACAAAAATTCGAAGACAAGTAAGAATTCGGAAGTACTCAAGAAGAATTTAAACGACCTTTGCGTTAACCAACGCACAAACTGCAGTGACTTAACAGCTTCCCGCTTGTGAATCTGTGTCACGTGCCTTGACTTAACTTACTCTTTTGCACATGTCCCCACCCCCCTGAACTTGATTTTACCTTTAACCTAACTTGCCTCTAAGTTTACTTTTTTCTCTTTCAGGTTACACCTTCCTTTATTTTATGCACTTCTATTTGTCTATTCTTAACTAATAAAACCACCCTGATAAACCCTCTGATTACATATTCTAAAGCAGTGCTCCTGAAAAGCAGTCAATCCTCAAATTGTTATCCATCAGCAAAGAGACAACGGTCTTGTGCCAGAATTAAATCAACTACTGTTCAATTCAGCTAAGTGGGGTTGTTGTTGTTCTTTGGTTTTGTTTTTTAACAATGAAGAAGACATTTGCCATGAAGAAAGCGGTGTGTTGATTTACAGTCTGGGAGAAGCTCCTTACTGCGAACGCCCACCTAGAGCAAACTGTTCGCAGACCTGCTCCAGTCCGCAGACCACAGCGAGTAACCCTACTCTGCGGCAACACTCCCACACTGCAAACTGCAACTTCTTACTGCCTGCGACTTTAGAAGAGGTGATAAGTATATTCCTTCAAGGCAACGAAATTCTCTAAGACAGCCCTAATAAATGGAGCATTCTCTGATCCCTGCCTGGTTTACATGGAGAAGCTAAGTGGCCGCAGTTACACTTAACTGCTTAAGGGCAGCTTCTGCAGACACCCCAGGCCTCAGCGGGGCCTTCCCGCCAGAGCCCGCTGCCTACGAGTCTGAGCCACGCTACAGCAAACAAGGCAAGAGGACTACAATTTTGAACAGTCCTTTTTTATTTCCAAATGATAGGCTTAAAGAAGAGCATGGCCAATGTTACCGCTCCAGGATGTTTGTGCTTCTTCCACAACAAAATACACCTCAAAACTGGGAGTTTTGTTTAATAAATTTTCTGCAGAGAACGTGCTCACATGAGAAATCAAGTTAAAACAAAACATACTACCTTCATAATTTTTTTTTTTTTTTTTTTTTTGCCCATTTACGTAAACTACTGCTCAGGAATTAGAGGTCAAGACGGGCAGGTGGCCGCTGGGGGATGAGAAGAAAGGAGACAGAATCTGAACGTGTTAAGCACCTGCTACAGTGGGGTCTCCGTGAGCAGAGGAGGGACAACTGCAAAGTGCCCCCCTTCTCTGTAACAACGTACCAAGCCCACCAGCCACCAGCCGGCACGCAGTCAGGCTACCCGAAGCAAGGTACTATTAAAACTACTGCGCTTTGCTGAACTTCTCCAGAGATGCACGTCTGGAATCTCATCAAGCAAAGGTTATGCAGACATCACACTACCTATCAATCCTGACATCCGAAATCGGGGGTGTCATTCAAGCAGCATACGGCCTCCCCCATGTACTATATAAACTATATCATGGAAATAAGTAATGACAAAGAAACAGAAGAAATTTTACAGATTTTATGGCTCCTTCCTTGCTACTCGCCACGTGGTCAGTGGACCAGCAGCACCAGCACCACTGGGGCATCATACAGCAGGCACACTCCAACCCTTCTGGGACAGAATGTGATTTTAACAGGACCCCCCGTGATTTGTATGCACACTGAAGTTTGAGAAGCACTGCTTCAATTCACTGGTTCTCGACCCTGCTGCACATTAGAATCACCCTGGAGCGTGTAGGAAAATGCTGATGCCCAAGTCCCAGGTTCTGGGGCCTGGGAGCCAGCATTTTATAAAACATATTGATCCGGTCCTATCCCTTCGTTTTCTAGCTACGCATAAGAACTGAGACTCAGGGAAGTTAAATAATTTACCAAGACCATAGCGAGTTACTGGCTAAATTAGGAGCAGCTCCTAAAAAAATATTTAGGATTGTGTTGCCCACAAAAACGTTACCAATAAGTCAAAATTAATTTTAAAGATCTAAGGTTTCGTTTTACTATACATATACTTTTTGTACTTTTGTACTTTTAAATAAAACATACACGTGTCTATTTTATGTATTACCCTTTGAACTTTGACCAGTACTTTCGATGAAGGGTAGGCAGACATAATTTTCCAACAGCCACAGCACAACTGGTGGAGACAGTGAGGCTTCAGCCTTAAGCCTCTGCCTAGGTCGGCAGTTAGCTCAGAGTGGAAGGATCATGGGTGATTCTTTTTCTTTCTAAAATTTCTTTAATGTGAATATATTACCTCTTTAGCAAAAAAAAAACAAAGCACTTCAAAACCACCTTTTAAAGATCACAATTTAACTTAAATTGAGAAGTCCAAAAACAAGGACGATCACTGTGTTCTGATTACAGAAGTTCCCAAGAGCACAGAATTGGCACCGAGCACATCTAAGACATGAAACTTTTGCCACAACTGCTGACCTTTCTGCTGGTTGATGATTATGTCATTACATTTAAATCACCCATAAATTAGCACTAGATACGTGGAGGTGTGGTGGGAGGTGTGGGTGGAGTGAAGGAAATTAAAAGCTGTGGTCAGACTTGAAAAAAAAATACCCCAGAAAGCAACGTATGTTTCTGACAGTTGAAAACAGACTGCATCACAGACAGCAAAACCACATTTCCGCATGTTTTTTTTTTTTTTTTTGGAATGGATCTGTGGTTTTATGCCACCAAGCAATATTTTGGTTTACCAAAATGTACTCTATGGCCTTTTTAATTTCATGTTTACTTAACTTTCCTTACTATCATTGCTGTTTTCACTCCACTGCAGCACTTTAAGACAAGTGTCTAAAGGGGGGGGGAAAGTTTAAAATATAGAATACGCTACATTAGGAAAAAAAAAAAAAGGAGAAAATTAACCGCATATATAATTTGCACTGACTGAAGCATCCATTTTAATTTCAGTATTTAGATCATACATAAAGAACAATGGGGAAAATTATTTCTTTTGAAATATAGTAGTTTCTCAAAAACAATTACACACTCAGACGCATGTTTACACAAAATTTCTCAACCCAAAAAGGATATGGAATCACTGACCTATCCAGTCACTGGCCAAATGATAAAAAAATTAAAAAGAAACAGAAAAAAAAGAATGGAGCAAAGTTTCCATAGCTGATGAATAATTTAGAGGATTCTGTACCTATTTTTAATGTTAACAAAAAAAACTTTAAAAAGGAAAAAGTCAAAAATCAGATAATTTGCAAACTCCCACTATTATATCTATATAAAGGTAATGGCAGTAATCAAGCAAAAATGGTGAAGAGAAACACTTTCTCCCATACACTAACACAACGATCACACACCTTCTTTAAAATGGTAAGTTCCTAAATCCAATGTCCGCAAAGAGCTGCCTGGCAAAGTCCATCCTGGCCTGGGTATAGAATAAAGGCACAAATACAGGTCTTACGTAAAAGAATCCTTGAGGTTCTTGGCAGGAGTACAGATTTGGCAGGAGATAAAGATGTGGATATAAAGGCATGAAGGAAAGAGAAGCAACACACTCACTTTTCTTTTCTCCTCTTCCTTCTGTCACTCCCTCTCCTCCCTAGATACCTCGCACCCAGCATAGTCAAGAGCAAATCCCCCCTTCCAACGTTTCTTTTTCTATCCGTGGCACCAGGATTCTGCCAGGCTGCAGGGGTCAATGTCTTACGAACTCTCTCCTATGCATTTACACACCCCTCATCCAATGAACTGCTGGGTCACTTGGGTTCCTCCTTGCGAGTCCCACATCCCTCCTCAACCCTGTCCCTCTCCAGTCCTGTCCCTCTCCACTCAAATCATTTCAGCCAGCATTCACTCCACATCTGCTATCAGGACCCACGCTACCTGCTGAGACTAAGGCAATTCGCAAAACAGACGTGTCCTTGCCCTACCGTCTAATTAATCTTCTTCTGACCCTCCCTTCGATAACCCACATACTATACTAGCATCCACGCCTTCTATAAACGAATCCCAAACCTGCCTTCTCAACCATTCTTTCCCCTATCCCAACCAAGCCGGAAACACTAACCAGAGCCTGAATATACACAGCCCTTTCCCATCTACATGGCTTCCACCTGGAATCATCCCCTCTCCTTTCTTCCTAAGTGACCCCTTCCTCTGAGGTCCCACTTAAATGCCTGGGCATCTATCTCAGGATAGATGCATCCTTAATCACTCCTGACTTCCTCTCTTCTGTCTATCCACACACACTGCCTTGTTTTGTTCACGTTGGTACAAATGCCATAACAAGACTAGAATCTCCACAGAGGCAAGCCCATCACCTTTTCTAACTCCCTAGACCTCCAAGTATGCCCTATAGGTAATGTGAGATCAATGAGCATTTGGTTAAAGATCAGTTCGAAGCCATCTTGGGCCTTTGGCTTCCATCTGAGGTCTCCAGCACTACCTCCTCTTAACCAAGTAACTCAGTGTAGGAAGACTAAAACAACCCCAGGAGGATTAAGTTCTTCAGGTTTAAGTCTTTAGGTTATGATCTTCTTGACCTCTGTAGGTCCAGTTCTAGACATTTCCATTTGAGAAGCTAAATATTTCCATCTAAGATTGTTAGTTTTGGGATGAGCCTCCAACAAACAAATGTGGCAAAAGCACGCCCCCAAACTGGAAAATCACATACAGGCCTACCTTGTTTTACTGTACTTCACTTCACTGTGTCACAGATCCTGCATTTTTTAGGAGTCTAAAGTCTGTGGCAATCCAACATCAAGAAAATCTATCGGTGCCATTTTTCCAACAGCATTTACTTGTTTTACGTCTCTGTGTCACGTTTTGGTAATTCTCTCAATATTTCACGCTTTTTCATTATTATTCTATTTCTTATGGTGATCTATGATCAGTGATTACAACTCGCTGAAAGCTCAGATGATGGCTAGCATTTTTCAGCAAGAGGTTTTTTAATGTATATGTGTTGTTTTTTAAAGACATAATGCTACTGCACACTTTAATAGACTACAGTATAGTGTAAACATAATTTTTATATGCACTGGGAAACCCAAAAATTCATCTGACTTGGCTTACTGCAATATTTGCTTTATTTTGATGGTCTGGAACTGAACCTGCCAATACCTCTAAGATATTCCCGAATCAAGGAAAAATGTGGGATGTATAAATCTAAGCATGAATACCATCTGACGGCCCAAATGCAACAAAAATCTTACCATAACTTTTTCTATATGCATCCAAAATTGATGCAAAATATCCTGAATTCTTGTTCAGATTTTAAGCAAATCCTATCAGCTTTGCTTAGATCTGGTTAAAATAGGTCCAAACTCTGAGCCATCTTCCTCGGCCAACCACATCAAGCATTTGGAAACAAGTAGCCATATTAAAAAGCCCGGTTTCTGTACATAAATGTACTATGCCTGACCCAGCCTCTCCTAAATCTGCCACCTCATAAATGTAAGGAAAGACTCACAAGGAGGCAAAGCTGCCAAACTGTCACCTCCACATTCCTGGAACTGCCATAAAGGTGAAAGCTTAAGAAGGGCATTCTGGAATTTTGCAGGACACAATTTCTCCATTAAGAAGCCCAAACAAGCATTCTGTCCTCCCCAAGTCAGCCAAAAAATATTCAAGCAAGTAACTGTGGAATTGCCACCATGTTTTTTATTGGCCACTTTAGGTTAACTGTAATATTTTTTGAGGTTAACCAACATAGATGTACTTAGAGGTAATAAGCCACACTCCAAAACAATTCTATGTCCCAAAAAATCAAAAGCCTTTAAAATAGTCACCCACATTCATAGTACAGCTCAATGGAATATAGAGGGGGGGAAAGCAAGTCCAAGTAAAACTTAGGTTTATGGATCAGTGCCCATGCATTCAAAGATAAAATAAACCCATATTCTTGACCCACAGGCTACTGAGAAAACTCAGGGTTCCATTTTATTACAACGTGACCAGGACTAGACAACGACAAGCACAATGCCCTCTGACCTCAGCAAGAGACCAAGTGAAAAGACAAAAGGACTGTTTTACAGCAAAACTGCCCTGATCCCTCAAGCGGGGCAGACCAGGCCGAGGTGTCATGTCCAGATCTCAAGTGGTCTGGTCTATCAGATACCTCTTGGTACTAACCAGACGAGGGTCTAAGCGAATGGCTGAAATGACCAACTATGTTCAGCAGGGGCAAACGAAAGCTGATGAAGGACCAACTGTTCTCTACAAGAGGACTAAGACTAATTCTGGGACGCTCAATGGGTAGCCAGGACAAAGGCCTCACTTAAGGCCAAGAAACTTCCACTAATCCAATAGTTTCAAAGAAAAAAATCTCCCTTCAGAAAGGAAGGAAGGAAGGAAGCAAGGAAGGAAGGAAGGAAGGTGAGAGGGAGGGAGGGAGGGAAGAAAGGAAGAAGTGATACAGGAGACCATGTAACATCCCCATTCAGAGCTTGAAAACCCACTACCACCAACCCTACTCTGCTTATCATCACAAGAAAACCTAAAGAGACGAGCATGACATGACACGTTTTCTCAAACTGACCGCATTAACTAGAGAAGCCAGGTAAGGTTGACTCTTGGCCTCTACACATTCCACGCCAGCAGCACCTCTAAGCCGTGACAACCAGACAGACCTGCAGACACTGCCAAAGCAGTCCTTGGGAGAAAAGAATTGCCCCAGTTTGAGACCACTGCTCTAGAAGGAGTTCTCAAACTCTCATTTGGGTCCTAGTTCCCTCACTGGATCACTGAGTGCTCATGGACTCTTCTCCCACAGAAACGGGCCTACAATTCTGCAAAGTTCAAGGACCATGTGGATCATTTAAAACCCAGCCAAGGACCCCCATCCCATTCTTACCCCTAAGCAGGCAGTTTTTTAGTTCTCTGGACACTCCCATGTGGTTATAAAAGGTACTGTGCCTGTTCTAGAGATTTCTAGAATCAGAAGTACAAAAATATCCATAAGCCTGTGGTCATGAGCCCAGGAGCCAGCAATAAAATCTGCAATAAAGATGAACCGATGGGTTCGCTAACCCAGTGCGCTTGTTCATAAAAAAAAAAAAAAAATGTATTATTTTTCTCTTCAACTCGAGTCATTAAACCAATTAATTCATGGTCTTGTGCATGGCCCTGTAGCCTTGGCTGAAAAACTACCCCCAATCCATATTTCTACTCAAGTTACACTAGTAAAAAGTCCTGAAGCAAACGAAAACAAAAACAAAAAAAAAGGGAATTGTTTTGTAGATCAGAATCTGGAGACCACAGGTATTCCTTGTTAAAGAATAGAAAAAAAAAAAAAGTATTCCTTCCACTGCATATGGGTGAAGTGTAGAGCCAGCACTGGATTTCCACGGAAGGGAGGCAGAGCCAGAGCCAGACTGCCCGTGGAAAGGGATGGCAGCTGGCAGAAACCGTGGCTTCGGTTAGTAAGACTCCACCTCAACACCACACGTCGCAACAAGGACTGGGGGCAAAGAACTCGCTGATCTGAGAACTCAAAAGGCACTTTTCTGATACAAATACATACCCAAAAGGGCCCCGCTATTATCTGTAACACTTAAGAACACAGCAGCAGACTAGTACCTAGGGACATTTTAAAAATAAGAACGAAACAAAAAAAGCTGACCGTATTAAAATGGTCACTTAGGAGGCAGGTATCGCCCCTGGTTCAAGAACATGGACTCCAAAGTCAGACCGCCCGGGCTTAAAACCCCACTCTGCTACTTACTATAGAACGCTGGCAAAATTTCTTAGCTGCCCTTGATGTTAGTTTCCTCATACACAATGAGGACAACCAGATCCCTTCCTCAAGAGTTACCCATTAAACAAATTAATACATCCAAAGCACTTACTGCATCACCTGGTACACAGGTGAAAATAACTTACTAATAATAACTTATTATTATCATTAAAACTTGCCAGACACACATGGAAAATCTGTAACTCCACCTAGTCACCGATGAGCTCTTAGCCTAGAGAGGGACTCATAAGATGTGACCTAGCTATGGAAGAAGCAACAGAGCACGTGGTTCCAGGCTGTAAATCACTGGCAACATGAGGATTTTTTTGGGTGTCTCCAATAGCCTCATACAGCTCACAGTCGGGTTCTTCTATATACATACATAATTTCCTCTTACGTAACATTGATTCTAAACCTTAACTTAAATGGCATGTCTCTAGTGTCAAGCAATGAAATTAAAAATGAACTTTTTTGCTAATGCTGGTGATTTTTAAATCATATGATGTTAGAGCTAAAAGATAGCTGAGAAATAAATCATCATCTGGAAATGAATCCCATCCTAAATTTTAAAATAGCCCATCGCCAGCTCAAGGACCTATGGCAGAACTGCAAAGAGAACACCTAACCCCTCATTGCCTATTTAGGCCTTTTTTGCTTGTCACAAAGCCGAGAGTCCTCCCTAAGAGCTCGGAGACAAAGCTTATACATAGATGGTTGGCACTCACATATGAGAAAGGCGATGAAATGGAAAGATGATACCCTTCCTTTAGTTATTCCAGCATTCATTTCTTCTACTATGTTCCAGAAACTGTTTTAGGGGCTAGGGATGCAGAAGTAACAAAACACATTCTTCCTTTTCAGAGCTTATCCTTAGTAAAGGAAACTGATCTCTAATATGTCCTCAATTCACCAACTCAAAACGGCCAAGATTAAATACTGTCCCCTTCTTTTATTTGCTTATGACTAACTTACCATAAACCAAGCTGAGAAGTGCAAACCCTCCCCCAAATAAAAGAATCCTGATGGGACAATGCATGAAACCCAAGTGACTCAAGATCTCAAGCTTGTCGTAAGCTAGTCTACAGACATGCCTTCCACCCTGAGTGTCCTGAGGTAAACCTCAGTTAAAGAAACTGACACCTACTATGGATACTGGAAGGGTAACTAATCCCAGGAGTTAATTCCATAACAGATGACAAACTACTACATAGCCCCTAACACACTGGTAGAAAATTCCTGGATCCCAATATAAATTATACATCTCACAAGTTGTATTATTAAGTTTTCTAACATATAAGCCAAAGTAAAGGTATAAAAACAGATCACTTTAAAGAAACACTGGTATTATATCACATATATTTATATTACCTGTAACAGTAATATTATATAAATTAGTGCATTCTGAACCATCCACTAATTAACTGTGGGACTTAATCATTTAACATCTGCATCTCATTTTATTCATCCATAAGATAGGAAAAATGCTTTAGCAACATTATCGTGACTTAAATAATGGATGAGAAAGCACCTTGTAAAATATAAAGTACTACATAAACTTAAATACCCATTTCTACTCCCAGCTTCATTAGGTTACTTTTGGACTGAAAGCAAACAAGCAAGCAAGCAACCTCTGAGAAGAGTTCTTTAAAAAGACTTTCTAAGACTAAAAAAAAGCGACGATAAGTCTCAATTTCTAGTCAGTGGGTCACAGAAAATAACAAACCCAAACCAAAGGGTCATTTTAGACCAAAGGAGCTAACAGGGATCTGGATGTTCATTTACACTCTCATCGAAGCTGAGAAAAGTATAGCCCTGAGAAGTTAAGGTACTCAGCAGTATCACACAGCTGGTCACCGGCAGGGCCAGAACGAGGATCTGAATCCCGGGACCCAGTCAAGTATTCGGGGGGAGAGAGGAGGGTATATGTTGGTAGTAGAGTATCCCGAACACAGCACTTGGAATATGGCAGGAATATCCATTATACCAGTGATCTAAATACAGAGTCACACCCAGGACCTATTTCACAAAGTTATTTAATTTCTGTATCTCAGCCCCCTCCTCATAGAGAAAATGGAAATAATAATACACTATAATCTCGTAAGGTTATTGTGAGATTAAGTGAAATAGTCCCCTCACGATAAGCTCTCTAAAATCACTGCTATGATTATTACTCTTTCGATAACACTATACCATCTCCACTAACTAAAAAACTAACATCTCTTTAAAGTTCCTTGTCCCTTGAAAAGCACGAGACACTTGCCTTTTTACTGCTCTGGAGGGTAGTCAGCTGAGCACACGACAGTGTGTTAAGATCAGGCTCTCGCCACACTCATTCAAACCACATGTGCGCAGACTTATTAATAGTAAAAGAATTCTTCAGATAAACACTGACTAGTGACATAGTGATGTTCAAACTGAATTTTAAATTCAGTTGGGACGCATTCGTGTCTTCATCATTAGAAAGGCAGATTCCACATGCTCGAATCTATATATGCTACTTTATCCTCACTCGCTCCCGAAAGGCACACCAAGCTCGGTCACTCTCACTTCCCTTTCCAAATCTGTCATTTTTTCCACAAACTTAACAAGCAGGCACCACAGGCCTAACTAGGCTTGGAAACTCCATTTCTATTATCCTGCAACCTAAATATTAGCCCTGAAAAATATGAAATCACACACACTCTTGGCTGGAGCTCCATCGGACTGTGAGTATTCCCTCCTCACCAGGGATTTCATGGGCACCTTCTGTGTGCCGGGCCCAGTTCTCAGTACCAGGGACCCCACAGAATAGACACCCCTATTCCCATTAAGCTTACCTTCTAGTGGGGCGGGGAGACTGGCAAGACACAAGGTTGTATCTAGTACAGCGTTTGCAGAACATGCTCTAGGAATGCAGAAAAAGCCAGTTTTATTAAGCACTTTGCTAAAAGTGGATCTAGGCTGCAGACTTTCGTTTGTGGATCCTAAGCCTCCCTTTGGGCAGGGCCCAAGTACTGGAAGGGTAGAGAGGAAAAGAGGAAGGCTCTGGACTCACACAAACACCCAGGTCAGATCTCTAGCTCAGGAGAACACTGTAACACCCCCTGGACTGCCAACAGCATCCCCAAGCTCCTCACGTGGCACACCGCCAAGAACATCACAGGAACAAGCACGCTGTTTGCTGTCTGGAAACAGCATGGTCAGGGAAGGGAGCCCTGGAAGGGAAGTCGAGAAGCCTACTTCCTTTTCTGCCAGTGACTCTCGCCATGCGACCTCGGGCATGTTCACCGACCTGCGTGAACCCAAGGCTCCCCGCCCGCGTGCTGCCCCTCCTGTGCTGTGACACCGGGCTAGTCTCTTAAGCCCTTAAGCCTCAGTGTCATCTGTTCAAGGAGGCCAGGGGAATGACACTGCTTGGCAAACTGTCGAGTACTCCACTGACAGGAGCTATTTAAATAAATACATGGATCCGAAGCTTGCTACTTGCTTTACAGGAACAGCAGGAAGATTAAGGAGAACATATAAAAGGCCTTAAGCTCTCTGTAAAGAGAGGGTGTTACAGGGTACTCGTGCTCCTAATTTCTACAATTACTATTCTCTCCCTTGTATTTCCTTACATTTTCAAATTCCTTAACCAAAATAATCCACAAACCTAGAGAAGCAGAAAACATAGTGCAAAAGTCAGAGTATCCTAATTAGAACAACAGTAAGTGGAATAAGCTTGCTAAGAAATCAGGAAGCGGATACCCCTCTTCGTTTCCTTCACCTCTCGCTGCCCTCGCTGCTGCAAGTGCCAGGCCACCGCCGGGATCTGAGGTGCACCTGCCGGCCGGCTACAGACAGAGCCCCAGTCCTGTGCCAGGACGGCAGCCGCCCTTTCTCTCCATGAAATGCAGCAGCTCCCTTCACAACACAAACCCTGAAGTACCGGTGGGCAAAATCCTCAAAAATAATGACGAAGTGACACAACGAACCAGAAGACGGAGCATCCACGGGGCGTCCGGGACTATCTCTCTTCTGCTTCTCTGACAATCCACTTAGGAAGAGCCACACCTTGCCCTTCATTCCCACACTGGCTGGAGCACGGCTTACACAATGAGGCTCTGAGGAAAGTTCTGGCCCGGTGGTAGAGAAATAGCAAGAGCGTGGCATAAACACTGGGTCAGTTCCAACGAAAATAGAGAGGGTATAGAGATCTGCGTTGATGAATGCTGGCTAAATCCCTCTTTACAGATATACAGCAACTACCACTGACAGCTGTTACTAAGGAAAAGTCAAAACAACCCTGACTTTTGCTTTTAACTCAGACTCCTGAAGCCCTTGCCGCTTAGAGGAGAACAATATTAATTTCATGAATTCTGTTTGCAGTACACTTAGCGCGGAACGAGGCAAGTCCTGAGCCTCACAACTGGCATTATCAGTGCAAACACCCAGCTGCCCCCCCCCAAGATGCCGTCTCCTGCTTTTCTCCAACAGCCCCGCTCGCAAAAGTGGTGACTGAGCCACAAGACCACTGGATGTGCCACCCTTGCTGGAGTGCTAGGGTTTCTTAAAAGGGGAGGTGTGAAGGGGGATCAAGGGAAGGCACCTTCTAAAAAATCACATCCCCTTCACTCGGCTCCGTCACCAGCAAATATATTACTGCTGTCCTGAAGTGACAAACCAGACTACCCAGTCACATCAAAGGCAGTAAAAATGTCCTCATTAAACACACGCAGACATACACACACACAAATAACTCCTAAGTGCACATTTTAAACATTTCATTCCCGATGCACTTTACCTATTCAATAATACAGAAAGAAAAAAAAAAAAGGTAAAATTCTAGGAGCGGAAAGGGGAAATGGGGAATGTAAGAGAAATGGCTGTTGCCAGCCATATCTCGACTGCACTGAGGCTGCAACAGCACGTAAACACACGAAGTAGTCCAACCCAGCCCAAAGGCATTACTACTTAAGATACAAAGAATTTTGCCCAGAAAAAAATAAATAAAATAAAAACAGTATCCAGTAGGGAGTAAGGGCCAGTGAGAAGGAAATATCCCTTTGTTTGAAAGCTGCAAAGAAAATCTTTGAGCAGCAAAAGCATAATATTTGCCTTCATTTAAAAGTTTGAGTTGTGTGTGATTTCCTGCATCTAAGAATCTCTTTCTGAACTACAAAGAGGCCACAAAACATCACGTTTTCCCCTCCCTGTTTTCCCCTTCAAAAACCCACAAGATGGTGATTAACAAACAGCCCCTTGTCTTCAGGCAGAGTTTTAGAAGCCACGAGGAAAAGATAAAAGTTAAATGGAAGAGCAAGTTTGTAAACAAATGAGAAATAGGTTGCCCGGGGAGGCAGCAAACTCAGCCGTGATAAGCAGGCAGCTGTCTTCGCCCCACCTGTGGGAGACTCCGTGCAAAAGCGACCCTCACCCTGTCACCCACTGAAAGCAGCCTGAAGGACACTCCAGGTACGAGCCCCAAGTTCAGTGACTTAAGGACGATCCCCAGGCCTATCCCAGCCTCCCAAGGGTGATCCATTCCTGCAACGAACTGGGGCCTGAATCTCCAACCCAGGGCAGACCTATCTCCCAAGAGACATCCTCCCAGGTAAATTCATCTGAAGTCCTGAATCCACCACCTAATAACTATATCACCTTGTGCAGATCGGATCCTGCTTAATCACCCTTTGATTGGACCTAATCCCTTTCTTAGGATCATTGTGAGAATTAAAGAATCTGGCAGTGTGCCCAGACAAGTGGTAAGCACATGCCCGGTATATAATAACATTCACTTCCACTGAAAGGAATTTCCAATTCCACTCAACAATCACTGCTTTAGGTGAACAATCTTCAGATACTCTGTGAGACCTCAAAAAAGAGAAAATTCAGAATTCGACATGTGAGAAGAGAAAAAAGGGGAAACCCACGCCATCCAGAAAACACTCCTAATTATGCACATACCCTGACAGGTTAAATCTCCTCCTCACAGATCTGCTTCTTTTGAAAGCCCTGTGACAAGTAAAATGACAGCTCACTGCTCACTCCTGCCCAAGGCACTGCCAACTTGCTATCAACTGTCCTAATGCTGGATCCTCTCAGAGTTTTGGGAAAAATAAAACTTAAAATCTATATATATCTAGATTTGCTAAATAGGACTGAAGCTGGGTCCCTACCCCAAAATGTCCAGATCAGACAGGCCAGAGGTAAAAAACCACCACCAATAACCTCCATTTGGTTAATATGAATTGTGAAGTATTACTGAAGACTAAGTAACCCTAAATTAGAAGAGGTGGCTTTAAGCCTCAATGAAAAACACACACGAAAGCCCAAGAAGCCCCTCTCCCACCCAAGCACGTGCTCTTACTTGTATCCGGAGGGTTTTCGCACAGTCATCAAAATTTCAATTGTAATCTCTTTGAGATTTTCCAGTGCAGTAGTGTCCACCCCCTGTTCCTCACCCTCTAGACTATTCCCTAATGTTTATACAGCAAAAGAAAATCCTGTCAGTAAAATGTTCATTGGTTTATTCCTTTCAGCTAGAACATCCCACCTTCGGTAATCGTTCACTTTCATTGCCATACAAGAGTTCAATCATCCATTTCTGAGAAAAATAATTAGTCACTGTGTGAGAATACAACAGACATTCTCAAACACCTACTCCTGCACCGAATCCTCCAAATCCAAGCACCTTTAGTCTCAGACAGGAGACGTGCAAGAAACTAGTAATATTTTTTTTAAAAAATAAGTTTTCTTATGGGAAATCTGGTCGAAACGGAACTTTAAACAAATGGACTTCCATTGCAAGCACTGTCCCCAAATAAATTTACTGCACCCTCGAATCAAGTCCACTCAAGGCTGGAATGTCATGCCAGTCATCTATTACTTCAACCTCAATAAATCTGTTTTTACTCTTCAAATCCTAGGCTACTTTCTAAAAGAGTTCGCTAAAAAGCACCAACCTAATTAACAACGGCTTCCTCTGCAACAGTGGCCTTGATTTCACTTATTTACACATTAACTGCAGCCTCCTTTTGGCCAATCCAGTCTATTCTCTGTACCATGCCGAGCCTTTTATCTGCCCTGGACAGCATTTTCTCCAGCAGATGAAGTAGATGCCGATTGATTTGCTGTCGAGCATGGTAAATTAATAGCAACAAATTGCTGAGGGCCCGGCTCGCCGCTCCACCATGCTTCGGCAGTTTTGCTTTATTTGCTCCATGATGGGCAGCAGTCGGCCTCTTCAAGTCAATTTCTTCTTAACAACCTGCAATACTTTTCAATGGTGAAAATAGAGCTGTTCCTTGTAAGTCAGAAATCAATATCCTATTGCCCTTAGAAAATGCTAAACAAGCAGTATTGGCAATCCACTTGGTACTAGAGGGTATCAGATATAATGCAAATCCATACTGCTTCCCTCCTTGTAGTTATTACAGTTTGCTAAAAGGTTCCTAATGTCATTTATCATCATTTACCATCGACCAGAGAGGCTATGATTATGATATCCTATCAGTTGGCAAGGCCCTTTCATTTCTATTCAATTAATATTTTAGCAGCACTCAAATGGTTGTGGCCCAAGTCTCATAATAAAATTTACATGGCTTGGAGTGAAACGAGAGTTTTCCTGCTTTGACTAAAAAACAATAACAATTATACATCTACACACACATATGCACACGTGTATGTACATACACACACACACACACACAGACATGTGTATATAAATGTGCAGTATTCGCTTCTTTTAGGCTCTAGGTATAGACGTCCCAAAGTTTCTAATTCTAAAATTCAAATACTAAGCTAAATTTTTTTAGAAGCAAAAAAGATCTTCAGGCTACAGAATATTGCCTATGAGAAAGTCACGAGACGTTCTCAAAATGTGGTATATTCATCTCCATTCAGAGTTCCTATAGGTGGAACTCACATACCTCCTGTTCCTCATCTACATCCAGTATTCACTTTTTAAAGTGGTAACTGCTGCTGTCAGATTAAATCAGGGAGGTCTTCTTTAATTACAGCATTACAGGTGAAGGATGGGAACGAGCAGCGTTTAGCAATGTTATCAACTGCATGCATCGCTCTGTTCTGCCCACGGTCACTGACCCATTTAGAAGCCACACTGTATTTATAAAGAGGAACGATCAGCAAAAAAAGTAACAACTAAACCATGGGCCAACTGTTCCATCCAGAACAACAACAACAAAAAAAAAACACAAAAAACCCCACACTTAGGGAAATCCTTAGGGAGTAAAGGCCAACGTACTTTCATTTAAAAAAATTCCAATACGAAGACATCAAAATAAAACGTGTCATTTCTAACCATGTCCCCTTTGTCATCTTCATGTTCATGTTGGAATTTAAGACAGTGGTGAAGCATTAATTCACGTTATGGCCTAGAACCGTCCATTCTAACTTTTCTGGGGTTTTTTCCAGCTTCCTCTGCTCAGCTCTATCGATCCTACTGAAGAGTACCAGAAATTAGATTCATATTTTATGCTCTAACTCCATGTCATGTCACCGAGTTCCCCTTTAAAAAAAAAAAAAAAAAATCAACTAATTCTACCAGACTAATGCTATTTACTCAGTTACCAAAATTTAAATTAATTATGTTCTCAAACATAATTGTTAAAAATTGGCAACATTATGCAGGCTTAATTAAGATTAAATCCAATTTACTAAATGTACTTTAATTGGTACTAATTACATTAGCTTTCATTTCAGAATGACAAATTCCCCATAGATTTCACTCTATAGTCCTCTATCAGAATCAACACAGGGTGACTGGCGATGAACATCATACAGAAAGGGGAGGGGCCATAACACCAGACCCCCCACCCTGTTTTGTCACTGCTCTGTGCTTTTATCCTTTTATCAATTTGCTAAGTCACAGAGTCATGACTCCATCACAGCCATCATTTTCTGTTCCAATGAAAAATTTCTCTAAAAATAAATACTCTGTGGCTGGCAGCAGCCAAGAAGAACAGGAGCGTTAACCAAAAAATACACAAAGGTTTCGAATATCAGGGCCACCAATTACTAGGGTACTTCCAAGGACTCCGGGGACTCCTACTCTTGAACCCTTCAGAGACACAAATCTAATAAGTGAATAAGCCTAACCCGATCTTGAGAACTAGGCCCAATTATGCCGCAGGGCAACTTCCCTGCATTATTGCTGCTTTCCATTACGAGGGTATCCAGCGAGTGCATCTGGAAGAGAGGCCAAGAGGAACCAAGGCTGTCTGCCTAGGAAAACAAATAAAGACAGATATGCCTCTGTGCTTAAGGGGGGAAAAGAAAGAAAATATAATAAGTAGGTGGTTTGCAGGGCTGTCTGTATTTCATAATGTGATAAACTGCCCTCAGGATTCTTGATATGATTGAATTTAAAAGCAAGAGGAAAAAAAGGGAAAATGTACTCCATTCTCAATTTTAAATGGATGGCATTTGAGGCCACCTGGACAAGAGGATGACAGAATTACAGAGGTATAAAATGTGTAAAATTAAGGGATCTCCCACACTACCCCCCCCCCAAAGAAATGCATACAATCAAATACAAGCTCTGTGCCTCTCAGAACTGCGAATTGTATAAAGAGATCTGGAAACTAAGTGTTATGGTAAATAAGATACAGGAGGAGAAATAAAAGAACATTAATCATCTGGCTCAATCTTGAAAAAGACATTAATTAATCTTGGATGGTGGTGTGAGGACAAAAAACAAAACAAAAAAAACACATGTACAAGATCCAGACCTAAAATGACACGTGATGAGCATAATTAACAAACAATCTCTCTCATGTAATTTATTCCTGTAAGGTAGAGCTAAGGGGAGTCCACACATAGGCTTGACGGATTTTTGTTTAAGCAGGAGATATTTACATTACGAATCTAAACAAAAAGGACAAAGATGCCAAAATAAGAACTTAATTTTAATGTGCAGAAAACTATACTATAATGTTAATATTTACATAATTAAATAGCTTATGAAGTAAAAAAAAAAAGTATCTGAAATAAAAAATTCTCAGCATAAGTGACAGCTCATTTTTTCCCAACTTTGTGTTCAAATACTGTTTATCCATAGATGGCTTTTACTGTCCAACAGTCATCTTTGAAAGATCTACTATCTGTAAGTATGTGGTAATTACGTATATTCAGAAAGGGATCCATAAGTAGTAAAAGCCTAATAATATGTGATCATTTTGTATGTTTTAAACTTAGAAAATAATCATATCTACCACGAGTACGAATAAGAAATGAAAAGCATTAAGTTTTCCCTCATCTTTTCCCAGCAGGTAAACACATACACACCTATTCTGAAAGAGCTGATGAGACAAACCTGAAGCACTTTCACTAGAAGATCACTAAAAATAAAATATTATTGCCAAGCAATATTTTTTACATACACACTATTTTTCTACGTAGAAAATTTAAACCAAACCATTTTATTCAGTTTCTTAAAGAAAAAAAAAAAGAAAGAAAAGAAAAGGCTGTTTGAGTCATACCTCTCAACACTTTCTGACTAATCATTATTTTTGTTTTGTTTTGTCTTTTTTGGCTGAACTAGTTACTAGAAGTGAAGGCCCCGTGTTGAACCTTATCACACCTTCCTATCAAGCTCAATTTACTCTGTGCAAATTTTGGAAGTACAGTTACAGTTCCTGGTTGAGACCCAACTAAGTAGCCTCGGGGAACCAGTACCAGGATACTATTTTACATCAATTTCTTTCGTAGCTCCACAGATTTCATTGTGATCCTCCCCGCTCACCCTGTATCCATTCTTCCACACCAAGCCAAGGAAGGTTCCACACAATTTACAGTTCCTCTTTTTAATATTTTCTAAGAAAAGCCCTCTCCTAAGACAAGTTTGCAATGCCCGAAATACATAAATTAACTCTTTCAAAAGAAAAACAAGACATTTTTTAAAATTTAGCATCCTGCTTTTGAAAGTGCACAAAATTTAATATGCATTCAGACATTTGAAGTCACGTTTTTAAATGATTAAAATCAGGATAAAATGCAAAAAAGGACAGGGAACCACACCTGAAAAGATAGTATTCCCTTCAGTAGTCTTTTAAAATACATGAAGGCACAAAAACATGCAGAATAAAATTGCAAAACATACAATTTTCTTTCTAAAGTGCAGAGTATTACTGTCATTTCAAATGGTTATAAAGAAATAACTTACCTGCTTGTGCATTTCTATATTCAACCCATAGGACATCTCATAATACTGTCAAAGAAGGGAAAGCAATTAATTTCGTGCCTTTCATTAGTCTCCCTAGTTTGTTCCAAATGCCCCAAGTATGTTTAAAACAAACATAAAAGCCTCACCTAAAGCAAAATATCCACAATACCTATGCTAAGAAGGAACACTTAACTTAAACTAGCAGCCACCCTAAGACACAGACTCTAAGAGAGTAACTCACAAAACGGAGAAAATCAAGCTCACACATAGCATTCTTAACATCTCCAGTGGTCTTTATACATCACAAGCAGATGAATCAAAAAGATCTGATGAAAATTTAGTACCATATGGACTCTAATTCCTAGGCACAGCGGGCAAGTTAATGGCAAGTGTCTCATACAAATGCTGACGCTTTGAAAGAACTGTTCAGAAAGGTGATGCTGCTTCAGAGTTCTGTTTCTCATTTTTAGTATACTGCTCATGTTCATACATTCAAAGGAAAAAGGCTTGATAGGAAATGAATGAGTTACTCTGGAGCATTTATGAACAAGCATAAAAACATGCTTGGTAAGACTTCTGAAAAAGCAGATACGATTTTTTTATTTGGACGTGTAGTGTAACAGTCATTACAGAAATTCTGGCAGGACAAATCGGTTATACAGGAGACGACACTCCTCAAACCAATGTAACACCACAGAAATTGAAAACACACGAAACACATGCAAATACACACACACACACACACACACGTAACATAAAAAGCGGGAAAAATCTGAAAAGGTGCCTGGTGTCTTTTGATATCCATCCTTCTCTAAAAGAAATGAAACCTTAAAATTCTCACTGTATACAGAAAAATTGGTTAAGATTGTTTGGAACAAGAGCAATAAAACAACAAAGAAAACCACTAACGCAAAAACATTTTGCTTGTGACTCGCAACAAAACATAAATGAGGTTTTTTGGGGTTTGTTTTTTTCAATCTATAAAAACAAAGCACAGAGGATTATACCCCACGCAGCTGAACTTTTTGAAAATTCAAATCAAAGCTGGTTGTCAGAGGCAAGTTATAACATCCTGGAATTACAGGTTGCTAATGATCACATTCCCACAACCTCAACTGCACTGGCACGCTGTGACTGGGCTCTATCCTGCAGCTGCCAGCAATCTGAACATATCCTTGCTTTGGTATCCTAAACTAATAGGCACTTTGAATCTGTGACACAGTTTTCTTACCATGACATAATGCCGCTGCATCTCGGTCTTCTCACTGGCGAGTTTCTCACATTCCAGCTTCAGGCTGTTCAAGACATAATGAAATCTAAGTACAATGCAGACCTTGACTTACGTTCTTCAAATGTAAATAGACATTCCCTCCTCTAAATCATCACCTACAAAATGCCAAATCAACTATCTTAAACAGAATCCTCATTACTGAAAGAGAGATGGTGGGAGAGAAAGGGGTGACTGGAACCAGCCTGGACTTGCCCTTTCAATGAGGATCAAATGTGGGGTTTTTGTTTAAGAAAAAAATCCTCTAGCCAATTTAATTCCAGAACCGCATCCAGAAATGAACATTCCCTAAATTCATTTAATGAAAGAAAAAGAAAAGAAACGTCAATAATGTGCACATACCCAAGCACAAATTTAAGTCCCCCAAAATGTCACAAGGGAGTTTTTTTTTTCTTTAATGTTTCACGAAGAAATTAACGAAAATATGAATCAAGCATGTCTTATGAATGATGTCTTATTTGTTCCCTCCAAAACAGAGACAAGTTGAATACCACCACCCAGGGGCAAAGTGCGGATCGGGTTCAGTGGCTCGTTTTGGTTCTTGCATTCAAGAAATAAGAATTACATGTCATTAGAAAGCTAGCGAAAGAAAAATACTTCAAAGGCACTCTAAGCCTAACGATCGCCTCTAAGAAGAAAACATTTTTTCAGCATAAAAGTAATGAAATCGCTCACTTGCGACTTCCCAGGGCTCTCAGCTCATGGTATTTCAGTGGAATGGCAGAAAAAAGTGAGACGGAATCAAGCCCAGAGTAATAAAGAACCAAGGAAGTCAAAAGGCCCCAGAATCTTCCCAACCTTCCATTCTCCTGGCCCCAATAAATCAATATCGAAAGTTTGGCCTCAGCATTTTTCAAGTCTCCTCAGTTTCGATTGTTCTGCCTCCTTTTTATTTATTTACAGGAGAAGGGAAGAATGCTTAATTTCTTTACACCTGCCTAAGGAAAAGAGGCCTTGACTTGCCCTTTCTGCCCACAAGTAAAAATGATAATATCACCTTTGCGGCGGCCAAAAAAAAAAGGGGGGGGAGTGTTTGTGTGTGTATGGGGGGGGATAGACAAGAGCTAAGCAAACAGGAGGATCAGCTAAAGTCAATATCGTTACCTGTGGTATTGAGCCTGTAAAAACTGAAACTCTTCCTTAATCCGATCACAGGACTCGGAAATTGTAAATTTAAAGGGTTGAGCAGGCTGATGCGGTGCCTAAAGAACAACAATAAAATATTTAATTAGCCCACATCACAGGCGAGGCAGGGAGATGGAGAAAACATACCACGCGGCGCTAGCGGAGGGGGGGGGGGTCACCGCGCAGGCAAGCAAAGAGCGATTAAAACTCTAATCTAGCGCCCCCCCCCCCCGCCTCGCCGCACAGCCGGGCAGGGGCTGGTTTCGGCTTGGCCCCGGGCCCCCGCGTCCTCTGGCCCGCCCCGGACCCAGCGGGTTCGAGACCCCGCTCCGCTCCCCCGCCAACCGCGGGCGCCCGGGGGCCGGCGCGCCGCGCCCACTCCCTCCCCACCCGGAATCGAAACTGGCCCGTCGGGGGGACTCGCGCCATGGCGTCTGGCCGCGGTCAAGTCGGGGGAGGGGGGACGCGCCCGCCACCCTCCGCGGCCGGCAGGCGGGCTCGCTCTCGCGTCCCCGGGGCCCGCGGCGCTAGGGGCCGGCGCCCCGCACTCCCGAGCCTCAGCCGGACCAGCCGCGCCGCCGCCGAGGGCGCCCTCCCCGCCCCGGCGCGGAGTCGCGCCTCCTCCATCGCTCGCCGCCCCCCCCTCGAGGAATCGCGGCGCGGGGACGGCAAACCGCTCGGCGCGGCTTCCAGGGGCTTCAAAGACAACAATAAGAAAATGGCTACAACTCAATTGCCTCTCCGCACCCCCTCCGAGAGTGCTACCGCGCCGGGGGGTGGGGGGGTGACGGCAGGCGGCTCCCCAAGCGGGCCGCGCGGGGCGCGGGGCGCCCTCCCCGCCCCTCCGGCCCCAGACACAACTCAGCGCGCAGGGGGCGACGCGGGGAATTCCCCCGCGCTCCGCGAGCTCGAGCCCCGCCGCCCGCACTCACCGGGTGTCTGGTCTGCGGGTACATCTTGCTCAGGTCGCGAATCATCCAAACCGATTTAGTTGGCTGCGCTGGGCAGAGGCGCGCGGCTCATTGGCTTTAATGGCCCCGAGGAGGAGGTGGAGGAGGTGGCGGCGGAGGCGGCCGGCCGGGTCCGAGGGGCGGCTCGGGCGGTCCCGGCCCCCGCCGGGTCTCGCGTGACGCGGGCGGCAGGAACGCGCGGCGGCGGCGGTGGCGGCTGGGTGCGGGCGGCCGGGCCGCTCGGCATTCCTCGCGGGCGTCACTGGCCCGCCGCGGGCATTGTCCGGCGCGCGTCTCCCGCGGCAACGCTCCGACGTTCGCTCCGCCGAGGCGCGCCCGCCGAGCCCAGCGCCGCGGCCGCGCCGCTCCCCCGGGCCGGGAAAGTGCGAGCTCCGCGCACCAGCGCCCGCCGGCAGCGCCGCCCGCCCGCTCGCTCGCTCGTCCCACTCCAAACTTTTTTTTTTATTTGTCTTTTAATTGGTTGTTATTCCTCCGAATGAATGATCTCTCTCTTCTTTCCTAAAAGCAAACACAAACTCCTTTGGTTCGGAAGAGGTCTCGGCGGTGCTTTTTGGTTTCTCTGGAGATTTTTTCACTTCACAGCAACGATCTTTTAAAAGGCACCTTTTAGCTTCTTTTACCACATCTCATTTCCTTATTTTTCTTCCTTCCTGTTTTCTTGTCTTTTTTTTAACCCCAAATTGAAGGGGATTATAAAAATAAAAGAGAGTGAAACGCTTGCGGCTTTTTTTTTTTAATTCTCTCTCCTTTCAAACTCTGCGAACACCACCTCAAAATAATATACAAGTGTGTGAGAGAGGGGGAAGAAAGCAGCCAACAGCCCAAACACCCGCTCAGAACAGCTCTAACAACACGCTCTGTGTAGGTGACTTCTTTGACCAAATTTAGCAGCAGCTAATCATTAACATTCTGATACATATTCACAACCGTCCGTGGAGGGACCGCGGAGCATCCCGGGAGATGTAGTCCACCCCCAGCGACCGCGGTCGAGGATTCGGCCAGATTGACTACAATCACCGGCCCGCCACGCGACCGCTTTGGGGCGCTCTTCAAGCGCCCCGCCCACCTTCGGCGCGGTAGGCGTCTCCAGCAACCAATCAGAGATGGCTGAACATTAATCGCCGTTCTGTGTTACTGCCCATCATTTCACAGCTGACAAATAGCGAGCCAGAGGGGAGGAGCTGGCCGAGCTGGAGCCCACGTGGGGGCCGGGCGTCGTCCGCGGTTCGGACCAATGAACGGAACGGGATGGGGTTAGCGGAGGCGGAGCGGAGATGGCCCGCCCAAGGCGGAGCTTCGTCTTGGCTGACGTTCCTTAGCGCGAGCGTTCGAACCAGGGAAACATTTGTTCAGCTGTCAATCAAAGTAACGTGGGCCTGGGAGAAGCGGTGGCGGCTGCTGCGGCGGCTGCTGCTGCTGCTGTTGCTGTTGCTGCTGCCCTGGCTGCATCTTCAGAACTGGGTGTTGGTGGCGGTGGTGGCGGCAAAATAAAGAGGGTGGAGGGGGCGGTAAGACTCGAGGCTGGTCAGAAGATCTTCCGAGTCTCGTCCTCCCACCCGCCCCCCTCTAACCCAAACACCCTCGGCCCCTTGCTCCTCGGCCGCGCCAGGAATGCGGACTAATTAGGGTCCAATGTCTCCTTAAAGAGACAAGCTCGGCCTTGTGTAACGCGCCGAAACCCCTGTTGAGACAAGAGAGGGAGGATCACGCCGATCCCACTTCGTTCGGTTCACATCAATTTTACGCGCCGCTGGAGCCGGCATAATTTTCCGTGTGAACGCGGACTCGGGCCCCTGTTCTTGTTTAGAGCAGGAGACTGAGCTGCGAGACGCTTACCGGGGCAGGGGGCCAAGGGCGCGGGTGGGGAGGGCGCCCCTCCGAGCCCCGAGAGGACTGTGATTGCCGTTTAACCCCGAAGTGGGACCGGTTTCCCCAAGCAACAATGCGAGGAAGCACCCCAAGTCGCTCCCCTCGGGGCCCACGGGGGCGTAACCGTGGAGTCTCGGGGTGGAGCTCGAGGCCCGGGGGCAGGGGTCGCTCGATTCCCAAAGAAACTTAGTCTAGGGGGCCACCCGCATACCGCAGACTGTCAGTCGGTCCCGCACTAGGGCAGTGTCAACGAGGTACCTGACGCAGGCACAGGGTAGAAAACGTCCCTGCGCCCCTGAGGCGCTCCTTTCTCCCAGATCAGAAACAGACTGTCCCTCTTTTTCCTGCTCTTTGGAGGAGCAAGTCAGTTTGACGTGGTTGAAACGGGCCAGGCCAAGCGGGCCACGAGAGAGGGCGGGTCGGCCACCGGGCGGACAAGTTCCGGGAAAGTGGGGATGGTGCGGGGGCAGAGGTGGAGGGAGGGGCATTTTTAGGGAAGGGGCTAAGGAGGTGGGGACTGACTCCGTGGCAAGACGGGACGGCCGGGGGCAGATAGGGCCTTCACCCTTAGTCTTCATCCAGCAAGGGGTAGCTCCCTGGTTTAAGGGGAGTCGCCGCGGCTGGTAGCCTTTCCTAGTGAGCCTCTAGCCTTTGGGGGCGTGGAGAAATTCAGAAAAAGTCAAGTTGACGGTGGACTAATTTAAGGGTCTGTTTTGGACGTTCATTTCTCAGTGTCATTTGACTACTCTAACTCGAGACATCGGCAGAGATGCTTCGGCATTAGTGGAAAACCAATCTTCTTAGTGATATTCCACGCCTCAGTGGACAAATCAATGACTTAATGTCCAACCTAACACATTCTATGGGCTTCTCCCTGTGCTGGGCACTGTGGAGGGCCGGTGCAAACGAAGCCTATGATGGTCTTCACAATGTGAACTCCATCCCCAGATACTTTCAGCAATTCAATTCAGCAAATACGTTCTCCATCCCCAAAATAAGAGGACGGAGAACTCTGGGCAATTTTCTGAGCCTCCTCTGTTCCATGTGCCCAGTCCAAAATGAGATGTGCTGTAAGAACACATACACATTGATTTTGAAGGGTTAATGTAAAAAAAAAAAAAAAGTAACATGAGATGGTTCAATAATTATTCATGACTTCATGTTGAAATTCTAATATTTTGAATATAATTGTTTAAACGAAATATGTAACTAAAATTAGTTTTTGTCTGTTTGTTTTTAATTTTTTAAACCGAGATATTAGGAAGGTTTAAATCACTTGATGTAGCTCACATATTTCCATTGGACAGCACTGTTTTTGAAACATTCCTAAGAACCAAAAATTAGAAGACTTGAGCCATGCAATTTCTACACTAGGACAGCAAATTTTCGAAGAACACCAGCAACGATCACATTTTATTCTAGGGTTGGTTATTTGCTCCCAGTGGAGTTTTTCAATAGATCGTTAAATCACCCACGGTGCCTCTGTAGGAAGTTCCATGTTATCTGTTCTTGCCAGAATGTTAGCAAGTTCCATAAGAACTGGCACTTGGTTATGTTCACGGCCACACTCCAGATGACTAGAATGATGTCTAGCACATAGCTGGTGCTCTGCAAATACTTGTGGATGCCGTGAATGAGCAAACGCCATGTTGTGTCAGTACGGAAAGCTTATGTATCATCTGGGCCATATTTATTGAGATTCTATGCAGTTTTTTCCCAGGACGGGGAATGAGAATCCTAATAATAGAACCTGAAGAACTATTTCAAAGGGTCAATGGACGAAGGGGAAACTGCTCTGTTAAGAAATATCAAATAACCAATGGCAGGGACCTTTCTCCTAAACTCTTTCGATAGTTTGGGTCAACAGAAGAGTGACAAGAGATCAGGATGTTCCTTTACTTTTTATTAAGTGCCGTTTTGAAATACTGCTCATGAATGTGTTTCACACGCTGCTCGTTTGGCAGCTCTACAGGACAGTGATGTCTCAGAAAGATGCCAAATGAAGCAACCGGTGACCCAGCAGAACACAGAAAGTGGATGGGGCAAACAGCTGCTTTCATCTCTTCTGCTCTCTGCTCATGCTTCTCTCTCTCTTTAAGTTTATTTATTTATTACTTATTTATTTATGTACTTACTTTTAGTAATCTCTGCACCCAACTTGGGGCTCGAACTCACCACCTGGAGATCAAGAGTCTCATGCTTTCCGACTGAGCCAGCCAGGCACCTCTGTGCTTCTCTTTTTGCACTTTTCACAAACTGTCGAGCCAAGCTGTGAAGTCACCCAGGGGCTTGTCTTATCGCTACCACACAGTGGGGAGCTCCAGAATTTTATGTGGGCAGGGCTCGGCAGCAGCATTCCTATTGGAAGCTAGGCCTGGGGTTCCAATCTTAATGTGATGTGTGCAAAGCAAGCACATTATTTTCTTTTATATGTTATAAATTATGTGTTCCTCCATCACGTATTTATTGAAAAAAAAAAGGGGGGACCTAATAGGTGCCGGGATAAGGGAATTTAACAATAAACTGGTTATTTTCTATTTATGGTCTTTTTAAAAATTTATGTCTCTCATTTTTTTGCCTCTCATATTTATGTTTCTCATTTGTCATCTATTTTTATTTATGTTTCTTTTTTATTAATTGTCTCTCAGCTTCAAATTCATCCTCTTTGCCTGCTCTGTGAAAATAGATCTGGGCCCTTTAAGTAAGTTTCCTTTGTCAACTGGTACCAAAGCTTTGTCCATAGAGGGCGCTGGGGAGACATTACAAGAGGAAAGGGCTTTGCTTCCTGAATCTGATGTGCAGGCCAGACAGATCAGTACAGCACAGGTGGCAATCAATTGCACCCAACAGCCAGCAGCTTCCTCCTCAGTCCCCCTTTATGTAATTTCAGAGCAGAGTGCCTCTGCTGAGACATTCCCTGAACAGCTTTCTTGGCACCCCAGAGAATCAATTTCCCGTAAGTTCTGGAGTGTGGATTTCCAGCAAGTTCCAGAAGGCAGATGTCCATCAGGGTTCACCTGCTCCAGCTGTGCCCTCTGGAGCAAGGTCTGGATTTCAGCCATGCGGTGTGTGGGGGGGGGTCTTGGGGAAGTTCTTTCTTGAGTCCTCTATGTCAGCCCTAGAGGTAATGGCTGTTCCTTATAACTGCTATTTCTATATTCTTTAGGGTTCTCTTTACCTCTTATTTACCAGTCCCTCTTTACTCCCATTTCCTGTCATAATTAATAAGTCTTTATATTGAACTTCTCTTGTTCAAATTACTGTGTAATTGGACTCAGACTGATGCAGTAAACAACATATGCACAGTCTCTTCCCTTTGGGGACTTACATTCTGATTGAAAGAGGCAGACAAACAGTTGAATGAATAACCGTGAAATATGAAAGTGGTGGTACATGCTATGAAGAGAAATAAAGCAAGGTGGGCAGATAGGAGTGACTGGAGCAGTGGAACTAGCTCAGATGGTGGTGGGCTTCCCAGAGGAGACAGTCAAGCCGTCAGCCAAGGCAGAGATCACCACATCTATGGGTCCAGATCATACGGAACATTTGACATCTGATAAAGGCATTTGTTTTCTATTCTGAGTGTGATGGAAAGCCATGTGGGAGGGGGAAGGAGTATAAGAAGGGAGTGACAGAATCATTACAAATATGCAACTGGCCATAAGATTAAGAAAATGTCCTTTTCCATATTGAAAAATACCTATTACTTTTATTTGGGGCAGCTAATACAGACTATGGAGGCAGACACCCACTTAGCACTGGCACTGCCTAACCCCACGATTGAGTGATGGATAAATTTTAATTTGAACGGAGGCCATTCACGTAATTCAGAAATGCCAAGCTCTGCCTTGAATGTACCACTGGAACAGGAATAATCGTAAAGAATCAAGGACATGTAGACTCATGTCTAGAGCAGCAGTTGATTTGCCCCATAACTGACTACTCACTGCTCTCCCATCTATGATAAGATGGGCATAACTATATAATATTCTCCTTAGTTGAAAAGATTCAGTATATCAATGTCAAAGAGAATGCCAAATTTCTGAACTTGCCTGGTGAGGCCGAGTCTCCTCTTTGCCAGCTGCCTCTGTGTTTAGTGGTAGAGGTTGCCAAGCTATCTTTGTATTGGGATGTGTTTTCTTAACTTGGTGGATAAAAGGCAAGTGGGCACCCATTGGTTTTTTGGGGAATGGCGGCACTTGGCCTGGGAGTAGGGTGGCAAATGTGTACAGAGACTAAGGAGGTTTCTGGGAGAAAAGAATTCTTATTGAAATGCTACATTGTTGGAACCCCTTCAGACGGTCCCTAATTAAGTCTACTGGCAAGAAGGAAAACAGACTGAAACCATTCTCGCCCCTCCTGGGAGAGCACAGACATGGTGCTGTGTGCGGGGTTGTCTAGAATTCGCCATGAAGTCAACAGAATGGATCAGTGACCTAGGTTCAGCATCAGTAGCTACAGATGCAGGGGGTATGGGTCTTTCTCATTCTGAAAGAAGTCTGGGTAAAGATAGGAACCCCCCCCCCCTTTGGCTTACTCATGCTAGCACTAATGGAGTGCTTTGGGATAAATGGCTGTATGAGGATGATGAAGGTCTGCGGAGAACTCCCTATCTTCAATAATTACACCTTATGTCAGCAATAGTTCAAGTGTCTGAGAGAGACCCTGAACTTCTAGCTAGTCTGAACAATTAACAATTTGTCTGAATATTTAAAAGAATCGGTGAATTTATTTATACTCCAAGCTGATAAAGCAAACTATATTTAAGAAGTGCACTATTAAAAAGGCCCCTCTTGGGGACCCTGAGTGGCTCAGTCTGTTAAGCGTCTGACTTTGGCTCAGATCATGATCTCAGGGTTCTGAGATTGAGCCCCACGTCGTGTTGGGCTCCCGCCTCAGTGGGGAGTCAGCTTGTCCCTCTGCCCTTCTCCCCCTTCATGAGTTCTCTCTCTCTCTCAAATAAATAAATAAAATCTTTTTAAAAAATGACCCTCTTGCTCAAGAAAAATTCACATGATATTTACTTTCCTTGAATCTAGAAGGGACCTTCAAGAGATACTTCTGTTCCCACTCCTTTGCCTTAAAGCCAACAAGGTATTATTATCCCCGCTTTAAAGATTAATCAACTGAGACTCAGAAAGCAGTTAGTTGCCCAAAGTTATACAGTTTAGAAGTACAGAAGCAGAGGTCAAACTTCTGTCTTCTGCCTCCTTATTTCCTACCTGTCTAAAACCCTTTTCCACAAATGGGTATTCAATTAAAGTAAGTGACTTAAGCATTCCCTAATTCACCTGCATGGTTTACTCCTTTTCAAGCAGAGATTTTGTTGCTGTAACGGAGGTGGAGGGTGAATCAGGGAGATGGCTGTGTTGCAGCTGCCAGTGGGCAAAACTTGACCCTGAGGTTCCCCATGGATGCATGAAGCAAACCTCGCACCCCCCTTTCCTCCAGACCCGAAGCTCAGAGTCTCTGCGGGCTTGATAAGCACAATTCGAGAGAGACAAACGATGCTCAGGCACCAGTCTTTCCACTTTCCAGAACAGCAGGGCTCACACCCACTCAGCTGCTCCCACCATGCCTTCCCACAGGCGCCCACTCATGCTATCACAACAGCCTGCAACGCAGATACTCCAGGAGAAAAATTGGATTCACTTTCTGAAGTGGGTGGCATGGGAATGGGGTAGGTGTAGGACGCTATAACTAGACACCATACTGCTTTGTATGAGAAAATCAGTCATGAAAGTCCAATATTCTTCTCATAGGAACCAGGGCTCAGTTCACAATCTACCACGATCTGGTCTACTTCGGTTAGTCCCTTTAACCTTTCTGACTTCATCCATATGGTGTTTCCTCCAAAGAGAAGATAAAGCTCTCCCCACTAAATGCAAACCTTTGCAGCCCCTGAAGTGTTTTATTGTATAATTAGGCAGTTGCGTGGATCATATAGAATGGATTTTGATTCAGGATCACCCCGCTGAGCACTTTTTCTTTCCCCTTCTTTAATACTTCCAAAGAAATGAACTTCTAGAGTAAATCTTATTTGGGGGAAGCGGAAGCAGATGCGTTTTGTTGAGAATGGATTAGTTGTCTCAGAAAGTGATCAAAACTGTAAAGGTCTATAATCTTAATGCCGGTACCTTGGCTCCCACTGCTATAATTTAATTCAGGATTCGTCCTCAATATTATGGAACCCGGAACAATTCTGGCAAGTCACATGACTTCCTTTAATAGAAATCCTTGTAAAATAGTGTGAAGGAGCCATCATTCACAGTGTAATATCTAGCCTAGTGCACTATGACTTTTAGAAAAGACTATAATTCTGGGTAATTTTCATTCATGGAGACACCCTGCACATACACCTCCACTGCTTGGCTTTACATGGAGCAAGATTTAAATGCTTTTGTTATGGGTTTTTATTAAATATGTCCACCATAGAGACCAGTGGATACTTAATTTCTGTATGGGCCACTAGTGTTCACATAGTGTGTCACATGTTACTGTATCTGGAAATATGCAAAGACCCTGAGAGATGGGAAGAATGGGAATTAAAACCCCCATTTTACAGACTAGGAAACTGATGTTCAGAGAAACCAATGGCCTCTTGAAGATTATACAACTAGTAAGCAAAGGGGAATCAAACGAGTTTTCAAGTCCACTTCTTCCCACTCCACTAGAGCTGCCTTTTAATGCCATCGGTTAATTATAAGGCATCGTGCTTTACAAAGTGCTTCCTCATGCGTCTTCCTTCCTTACAAAACCCTGTTAGGTAAGGAGAGCAGGTACCATGACCACCTTACAGATGTGAAAACTAACTGAGAGAAAGTGGCTGGTCTGACTCATGAGTGTATAGTCTAGGTACCCACCAACTCTACAATCTAAATTGACATGTATGGCCATATATAATAATAGTTAATATCCTACAATATATACACTTAGAAAATCTATAGAAAGGTGTTCTCTGTATAACCCATGCGTCAGTTAACTGGATGTCCTCATCTTCCCGTCTGCTGGATTCCTTGCTCTTAAGAGCTTTCGACAGGAATGATTCACCACCAACTCACGTACAGTGGGAAATCCAGCATCCTTCTCTGTAGTTCCAGGGATTCTGGAAGGTTTCTGTTTCTCTTCACCATCCCCAGCTGTGATCTCTTATTTCTGATGAAAGCTTGATTTCTACATGATGCCTTCTGCTCATCTGTCCCTTTTCCACACCAGGTTATCCTTTGGATGTGCTCTCGTCTTCTTCTTTTTTTTTTTTTTTTAAAGATTTTTTTATTTATTTATGTGTCAGAGAGACAGCCAGCGAGAGAGGGAACACAAGCAGGGGGAGTGGGAGAGGAAGAAGGAGGCTCATACCGGAGGAGCCTGATGTGGGACTCGATCCCATAACGCCGAATCACGCCCTGAGCCGAAGGCAGACGCTTAACGACTGCGCTACCCAGGCGCCCCGTTCTCGTCTTCTGATGTGCCCTGGACACAAGCTGTCTGTGATGAACACTTTTACCGAAGGTTTGGGTGACAGAGGGAGTTAACAACTCAGTAGGGCAAAAACGAATGAAAGTACAGTATTAGCCATCCCTGCTGCTTGGTTATCTCTACCCCCTTGACCCGCTCAGTTGCAGACACCACCCAACTATGATTCAGTCTAGCAACCCCCTTCACTCATCCCGCCTCATTTCATACGACAGGCACCACGACAGAGTGATGGGCACACCTTTCCCTAGTATAGTTGCCACTGTGTAGCATTTTCACCCCAGAGGGTTGATTCGTGAAACTAATTTTTGCAACATGTATGTAAGAAAGGGAGACACGCAGAGATAACTCCCTCATTCTCCATTCTTGATTCGTAACCCAAACCGATGCACTTTTTAGAATTCATCCAGTGACAATTTAAAGAGAAATTAAGGCTTTTGAAAGGGAAGCCATGCTGGAAATAATCTTATAATCTCTAAGAATGACGTTTGTCAAGGATTTAAGCAGCAGCATAGACTATTTTTCCTTTAGAGGCTTAATAAAATTTGGTACTTATGCTTTTTTGAAAGGCAACAGTTTGTTTTTAATTCCTTGGAGGATGTTATATTCTTTGAAAATTTTAAGATATGTAATTAATCATGTGGAAAATGATTGATTATGATGGTAATTGTCACATCTAAGTATCGTTTAATAAGACATTGAAATGTAAAATAAAGAATTGTCAACTATTTATTACAAATTGTAGTTAGAAGCATTTTTATAACATTAAGATTGCTATGCAGCAATGTTCTCTGACAACTTGCTCCAAAAACAGTAAACATGTGAATCACGTTGTAAAAATTAGTCAGCTTCAGAAATCAAATCTAAGCTATAAAAACGCTGGGTAGTGATAACTGTACATTTTCCATCAGTTCTAGAGCAAAATGTTTATGATAGCCTAACACAAACAACCAGATTGAGCATGGCATGGAGCTTTCGAAAATTTGCTTTCTGTTGAATCAAGTATGTTAGTCACAAACATTTTTGAATTATTTATGCAATGCTTAGGAAAATTTATAATCAAAGTTGCATCAAAGTAAGTTTAATTAAATTTTTATTATCTGTAAAGCTACTGCATGCACAACTAGAACTTGACTAATTATTAAAACCAAATATATACAAAATCATAGCTTCAGGACGAAGAACTGCCAAATGAAATACTAAAACTAGTCAATTCAACTGAAAACTTAAATAGTGACAAAAGAGGGAAGTATAATTTTGTTTTTAACATTTTGAGTATCAAGACTTCCGGTGCTGGAAAGCGATCGATTTCTCTTATGAACCTTGCCTCATGGCCTTCTGTTATATCTTAGGAAGGACCTGTATTTTTTCTACAGCTGGGTTACATGTAATCAACCACTGGTTACCACATTGTTTGACAAGTCCCACCGAGCGAGCCAGACACTGTCATGTAAATGATCTAATACAATGCCTTAAACTCCATCTCATCTTCATTTTAAAGATGAGTCCGTGTGCTCTCAAACAAATGCTCTCGCTCACATATATTCGCCCAACCTGCATATTGCACAGGAAGATTCAAACTCAGGACTGTTTCTCTAGAAGGTTTTTCAGTTTTTCAGGTTTTTTGGTTGGTTTTTGGTTTTTGCTGCTTCCGAACCACCCCTCTCTAGGTCAGAAAAGAGTAAGACATTTAGATACAGAATTTTGATATAAAATATCTTTTGTTTTCTTCATTTTGTTTTCAGGGAATCGGTTGTGGCTAATAATACATTTTATATATGTCTCTCTATGTTGCGCAATCTTCTTTAGAGGAATTTCGGTGTGAACCAATGAGTCAATAAATGTTTGCTAAATTCATATTTCCTCCATTGAACAAGATTAAATCCTAATTCATTCAAATTGTTTTGATGTTCCGATGAATAATCAAATGACCCATTCTCTAAGCCCATCTCGTTTTTTTCATTCTCAGCAGAGGAATAATCGCTAAAATTAGTATTTAAAATATAGAACTAGGAACCATACTTAACTAACTTTCCAAAGCCTGTTATCAACATGCTACCCTGGGAATTTGGAAATATCTTAAGTTTCAGGCATGATAGCAGGCGAAAGATCCAGTCATAAAGGAAGTTATTATGAATAGCAGATACACACAGATACACAGACAGACACACACACACACACACACACACACACACACGTCCATATGAGTATCAACAGTTGATTTCATACATAATTTCCTGCCTGCTGATGACTGGACCCAAATCTTTGTTTAATTACAGAGGAAAACTCGTAACGCTTAATAATATAGTTTAATTAGCTATATTTCTTATATTTAGACTAATAATCAGTGTCCTAATGCACTTGTTTTGATTAGATAAAAAATAAGCAAAGCGAGAACAAGGCATAGTACTGTCTTGAGAAGATCCTTGACACATTTTAGTTTAACTGTTTCATAAGGATCCTTTTTACTCAGCAAGGTTCATTTGAGTCTACTGAAAAAAAAGAAAAAAGAAAAAAAGAATATCATATTCATCACTATTTTTTTTTTTGCTAACACACCTAACTTTATGAGAGAAATAAATGTCAGAAAAATCAAAATTTCCTATCAAAGTCGAGGACAGAAATAGCCAAATTCAAGTGTTTGTTTTCTGAACCGCTGCTGAATACATTGTCCAGATTGTACCACGGAAGGCTGAAAGCAAAACACGGGTGGGTCTATCAAACAATCCCTGACTCTGTTTATAACAACTAAAGCTGTGCCTTTCATATCAGAGTCCCATCAGAAAGGGGAGGGGGGAGGAAGAGATAAGCCCCTGAGTGAAATAGTAGCCTTTAACAACAAGCAGTCACTTCCTGCAATCAAAACCGTGCTAGCATGTGGCTTGTTCAAATAAAAATTACTGGACTGGGGCCAAACAAGGAAAAAGTAATTGATAATGTGGTTTTTTTCAGAAACCATCCATCCATCAAATGTGTCAGTCCTTCATAATACTTTATTTCCCTTCTGAACAAAGATCTTTAAAATTCATTGTGTGCACTTAAAAACAAAGTGTCCTTGTGCTGGTTTATAAAGATTCTCTTTTAGTTTGGGTTTGTTTTGTTATTTGATTACATTCCCTCCCATCCTGCATTTTTTTTTTCCCAGATAGTTGCTGGAAATTTCTGCCATTCTTAAACAAAGCATCTTTGTGCTGTATCAGCTTGCATTTTCCTTGGGTTGTATTTGGACGATGCCTTTTCACTGACTTCAGCACTGGAGTATTGTAGCCATAGCTTTAGCAAGTAGACTGTAACAAACAGATTCACGGGCCCTTTTTGTGTGTTGCATCCTATTAACCTGCTGGTGGGAAATGTTACACAGAGTTAGGCACAGGAGCTGTTACAAAGAGAATAAAAACCTGATGAGGAAATACTGGGTCATGCTTGCAGCTAGAGAAAGCCGTTAACAATTAGTGACCATTAAAACAAAAATTTTTTCCCACTTGAGGAATCCCTCCAATATATGGGAAGATCTTTTAATTAATATGTTTCATTTATTTTTAGGACCCTAAAGATCAGTTTGCAAAATAAACAGTAGCTTAGCTCACCATCAGTATCCCAAAGAAACGTCTGTCATGTGAATTTCAGCAACATTCACTCACTTCTATTCTTGATGACTTCCATATTAAAGTGAAGTTTAGAGGGATTAAGTGCTACACACACACAGACAGACAGACACAGACAGACAGACAGACACACACAATTTTGCCTCAACGGTAAAGATCACACTTTGAAACGCACATTTAAAGAAATACGATAGTTCCCCTTAAATTATGTTTTTAAATGACAGCTATGTGATTAAAACATTGTAACTGAAAATAGGAGAAATAATGAGGCTTTGGTGAAGAAAAATACGAAGGAAAAAGTCTGCGTGATTCTGGAAGTTTTTTTACTTCATTCAGCTACCTATTTACAAGTCAATGCTATTCTTGCATGATCTCTTTTGTATACTTCTAGTATTATCAGCTGCTGACCACCAATTACTTTAGGTTTATATTTAGATTTTGTCACCAGTGTCTTGGGACAGGCGAGCCAGGAGAAAGGCCCTTTGAGATAGTTCTTGTGCAGGCAGCTAAGTCCTGGCCAGAGAAACCACTCCTATTACCTCACCAGGCATCTCTATAAAGTCTCTTTTTAAAGGACACTGGTAGGGACACAAAAGCCCTACATTATAAGTCCTGCCCCAGGAATTTCTCTTTCTGGGGCAAAACTAATAGTGAAAAAAAAAAAAGTCATATTTATACAATATGATAACAATTTTCTTATTTTTTAAGAGTTACATATGACTTGTAACTTTTTTTCTTTTTAATGTTCATTTATTTGAGAGCCAGAGAAAGCGAGCCAGGAGAGGGAGGGGCGGAGGAGAATAATTCTGAAGCTGACTCCCCTTGGAGTGTGGAGACCTGCACTGGGCTCGATCCCAGGACCCTGAAATCACGACCAGAGCCGAAATCAAGAGTCGGCCGCTTAACCAATGAGCCACCCAGGTGCCCCAACAATTTCCATGTGTAAACTCTATTCCGCCTATGAGATACCAATACTCGAATAGCAAAAAGAAGCAAATATTCACTCCTCCTCCAAAGATTGCAACACAAAGAAATACAGAAGTGTATAGGGCCTCAGGGTTATTTTTGGTGGTAGAGATAGTATCAATTTGGAAATGGTAAAGAGGTTAACTACTAAGTCAACATCCACTGTGGGGCCCCTGAAGACCAGGTCTAAGTTTTCTGTGGGAAATTGCCAAGATAGTCAATGATACAAATTCTGCCTTCAGAGGTATTCATAAAAAGGAGCTTTGGGAATGAGTGCAAATACTTTCATTCTTTGTTTTTCTGCTAGAATTTACTGCATGTCAGTTTTGTCCATTGCTCTATGCTAGGCCTAGTGGGGAGATAAAAATGAAATAGCGTAATTTTTTGGTAATATTTTAACGTGCTTTGATACTTCCCCCCTCGTTTGTTTTGTTTTCCTTAACCGAACTCCTCCCCATTCTCCCACAAGCGTTCGAAAAGCTCACTTTCCTGAAGTTTAGGATTGTTACAGAAATCATTCACAATGAAAAAAAAAAGAGCTAATATTCAATTTCTGATAACCAAATGAGGATTTTGTCACAAGTGAATTTAGGCTTGAAAGCCAGGCTTTGTTGAAACAGAAGGGACTTTCCAAATTCATCGTACCAGGGTCTCAAGAGTTAGACATGGCTGAATAGATGAGCCTCTTCCATGGGAGGGGAATGGAAGCTAGGCAGTGAAGCTTACTGCCCTGAGGTAGTGAGAGAATGCAATGACAAGAAGCAAAAAGCCCCAAGTTTATTCCACTGGGCCTGAGGGATTGGGGACAGAAGGAAGTGAGAGAGGAAGGTTAGTAGTGGTCATGACGCCATCTTTGTTCTTGGGCCAATGTTCTGTGGACAGGAACATATGTTACACACATAAATCATTCACTGATCATTCATACATTTTCACACTTTTTAATCTCTGAAACCAGGATGCATCAGGATATGTCACATCTTCCAAAGCACTGTTATTTTCTCTTTTAGTGGTATATAGAATGTTGGTATATCTTAAACTCAATAGCATTGTATATCCAAAGAAATGTTCTAAGTTGAATGAAAAGGTGGAAAGAGGCGCTTCTGCCCTCCTTTCCACTTGTGGCTCTGTGAGCACAGAGCCTTGTAACCCACACTCAGCAGCCAAGAATGGCCACAGTAAAGTAAATTCACAGATACCCCAGAGTGAGGCAGAGGGCAGACCTCTTGAACTGCTGTTTGCTTCTCCGTGGCATGAATGCAACTCAAAGGAACCAAGGAAAGAAAGTCTGAAAAGTAAAGGAAGAGCTGCACAGGAACTACCTAGGAAGAAGGCAGTCACTGTGCCAGGGGCAGCAATTGAGGACTGCCAGGGAGACTGGCTGGACCAGGATTTTTGGGGAGTCTTCAGCACCAGCAAAGCACATGTGGGACTAAGTCACCAGGGAAATGGCCAGCTCCAGGTCAAGACAGAGAAAACTATCAGTTACTCTAGCTCCCTGCTTCAGGATGGGTTCCCAGTAGAACCTCCTGGAAGGAGAGCCACTAACCCTCTGTGGTCATTAATTCCCCCAGAGAATTCCTTGTCCATCCCTCTATAGCAGACGTCATGAGGATCCGGGGTAGACTCAGCTCATCTGAGGACCGTGTCACCACCACCCCCCCTTCTACAAAGCAACAGAAGCCCCAGGACCTCTCCCCATGGACCCAGAGGCCATCTGGGGGAAAACAGGAAGAGGAAGGAGAAATCTGAAATGTGGAGCATTTCTTCCAAAAGAGACTGAGTGGTTAGGTCGAGAAAATGTAAAAAATTAACAAAGAGGTTGAAATTTTCTGGGTTGTTAGAATAAATTTGTTGTTTTTGTTTTTTCCTTTTTCCTTGCTGACCAGTTGGGCATTTATAAAAAGAGAACAGTTAATGGAAAAATGAAAGAAACTGTCCTTTCCATCAACATCTGACTTGTACTGTGAGTGAACATGTGACTCCACGACCCCAGAGTAACGAAGTCGCTGCCCTCAAGAAGTCTAAACCCTAAAGAGTGATAATATAGGAGCCTACATAAACGTAACATGAGGGACCCAGTATCATAGACCATCTTCTCAATTATGCATAAATTAGCACATTGGGATTCTATGACCTGTACTGTAATGTTAACGGTGTTTTAATTGAACCAAAGGATACTGTCATTATTAACATTGTTTATACACCTTCATATTCTTGATCCTGATTACAGAAGAAGCAGATCCTATGGGTGGATGACAAGCCTTTAATAATAACAGTCAAACACACATGAAAACAGAAGGTATCCGCATCGGAGCCGATTATTGTCTGCTTGTTGCTGGGCATTTTCCAGAAACAATACAAACTAGTTCAAGGAAAACCTGAGCAGATGTCAGGGACACATGGACAAGTGGTTCTGAGGCCCTGACAAGAGCACAGAATGACTTTAAGGGAGGTGAACGGGACTAGGGGATTGTTCCTTCCATCGCGTCAGCTCAGTGACCCACCCCAGGCATCTGAAGTCCCCACCTGTGTCCCCACTCACAGCTGTGCTTCAAGGAGAGGCAGGCAGGGGCGGCATGGCCTCCCACTCTGGATCTGGAGTTGGGTATCAGGGCCTGTTCGTCCTCCGTGGGGTTTCACTGGTTACTGGGAAATGCTGCCTTGGCCACTGGACATAGCCTGCTCTGTTCTTCCCCTCAGCCCAGGACTCAGGGGCTTCATAGCTCTCCTGCCACCCCAAAAGGTGAGGGCGTTGGGTGAACAGAGTAGCTACCCAGTGGACTGACCATTCTGTCACCATGAGACAGGGCACAGGGAACATCCTTTTTAATGCAAATGAAGCCCCCCTTTAGAAAGCTGGGCCTATTGACTAAAGACCATTATCCCCGGTGAGAACAAATGAGAGGAAGCAGTTAAACATGCTCTTTTCCCCCTTTTGTGTTTATAGCTGCCCAGAAATGAACATCAATATTTAAATGTCTGAATTATCTCAGGCTTGTAAAAAACCAATTAGCTACTCCATGGGCCCAGCGTCTGGGGCCTCCGCGGGATGCAGGATGGGGCTGTTTAGTTCTTGCGGTCAGAGGCAGGGAGCTGCAGGAGAGGTCAGAGTGGCAAGGGTCATTGCTGGGTTAGTGGGGTCTCCTGGGACCATCTGTCCTAAAGGGGCAGGTCAGGGTGGGGTCAGGAGTCTGCAGCAGCCCTTGTTAGGCTGTCGGGAAGGATCCAGCAGGACTGTTGACGGCACTTGACCAGAGTAGCTATATCCCGAGAAACACGTCACAGATGTGTGCCTTCATTCTAGGCATTTTAGGGCCAGGTCTGCCTCCAGGTAGAAAGCTTTCGGCTTCGAAGACCTTGGTCGGCTATAGTGTTGGGGTTCCTCTGAAGAAATGAGTCCCCCTGTGGAACCAGGGCTTCCATGTTTGTGTCGGAAAGTAAGGCCCCATCTTCAGACTTAGCACATCCTCCACAGGGACGACCTGCTTGGCTTGGGGCAGAGGGAATGGACCGTGGGGACCGAGGCTCATGTGTATTCGATTTTTTTTTTCTTTTGACAGACATCACTGGTTGCCTCCTACCCAGCATCTATTCACCCATTTCTTCCTTACTCACAGAACCTTTATCTGTTTGAGGCAACAAAAGATCCAGACTCACGTGGCAGACATGATTTCCCCACCTCCATGACAGGGAGGGTGGTGGTGAAGGAGGAGAAAGCAGGAGATTTCGGGACAATGGCTTCTGGGAAAGATGACTCCCCTCATCAAAGGGGACAGATGCTGCGGGCCTGGCTCTTGCAGCTTTGAACTCAGACATGCTGTCTGGAGCTGCACTGGGATCAGCAGGCGGCTGATTACAGCACAGAGGTCAGAGGTCAGTTGGATTCCATACTTGCATTTCCTCAACAATTATTTATTTGAGCACCTGCTACATTTTAGGCTCGATGCACAAGACACTGATACGTGTCTGTGGTCCACATTCATTCCTCTATCAGGTAGCACAACACCCACGGCTAGTTTGCAGTGGATTTATTGCCATGAATGCATGAGACTATAAGATAAAACGGGGGAGGGGATTCATAGAAGATACTAGGTAATGCGGATTTCTTTCACGGGGAGACTGGAAAATGTGACTTGGACAACGGACAGAAGACAAGGAGGGAGGCTGGGTACCAGGAGTCACCGCCGTCGCCGGCCCCAGGAATGGTCAAGTCATAAACGAGCCCTGGCCACCTTCACAGCCTCCCCTGGAACGGTGACCCCATCTACCCAGTGCTGCTGACTTCGCCTGTAATCTAGAGCCGGTTTCTCTGGAGCGAGCAGCGGATTCTGCTGAGCTTTGTCACCTGCCCGCCCCCTGGCGATTCCAGCAGTGAGTGGAAGCAGGGTTCAACGCCCCCGCTCCTGCCCTGTTGTTTGTGTGTCATTAGTACCGGCATCACCCTCGGGCAGACGTCCCACTCACAGTGCCTGACGGCAACCCCCAAAGGAGACGGGGACACTCTGGGAAGAAGGATCGATGTTAGGCAGCCAAAATAAAAAAGCACAGGACGGTAAAAATAATTGACATCGAGTATTACAGTTTCCAAAGTGGAAAACAGTAAAAATAGCTTTCAGATACCATTTTAAGGTTTTCAAAGTTCATCCGATCTTCACGAGACTGAGATGCAGGTGGAGCAGGGATTCTTTTTTTTTTTTTTTAAGATTTTATTTATTTAACAGAGATAGACAGCCAGCGAGAGAGGGAACACAAGCAGGGGGAGTGGGAGAGGAAGAAGCAGGCTCATAGTGGAAGAGCCTGATGTGGGGCTCGATCCCAGAACGCCGGGATCACACCCTGAGCCGAAGGCAGACGCTTAACAACTGCGCCACCAGGCGCCCCGGAGCAGGGATTCTACCTGAGCTTCAAAAAGAGGAGGTTGCTCTTATAGCATATACGGTGTTGAGTTATTCTCCGGCTTTTTATTTTAAAAGAAAGAGACGTGTAACCTTAAGTACGTGACAGTTTCAACTGGGGACTGACTTGAGTATATTTAGAGTGCAAACAAAATCTTCTGTCGACAATGCTGATTTATATATACAAATGAACTAGTTTTCTGAAAAGGGAAGGTATTCTATTTGGAATTTGGTGATTATTTTTCCTGGGAGGCTCTTCTCAAATTTTATCTCCAATGCTTATCAAATTCTCAAATTCTTATCTTGTAAAGACAAAGCCACACAGCAGACCTAATCTTACACTTAATTGGTGTAGAACAAGGATGACAAAACATGACATATGTCTTGTTAGTCTCCTATCGCTTGACCTTGGCAGACATAGCTAATTAATCATGGCCTTCTTGCTCATAGAGTCAGGGCATGGTCGCAGAATTCCTTTCCACGGAGCACTGACAGCAGCCCCTGCCAATGATCAGAGCTGACAAGCTCAGAGGAACAGGGCTCAAAATGGAGTTGCAGTAGTCAGAGATTTCTTTTGTTTGCCCAGAATATTGATGCTCTGGGAAGAGCCCACTTCTTCCTCTAGAAAAGTCCTCCAAGCATGTGGTTCAAATCCTGGGCTTTTACTTAGATTTGAAGCTTTTGAAGCTTTGGGCTAAACTGTGTGCTCTCTTGGAATTCAAAACCCATCTTCCATCAAGACTAAAGTTGTAGAGGATGTGGTAGAAAAATGTCATGATCGTGGCGTGTGCGGCTTCCTCTCAGGGCGCTCCGCGCGGTGTCACAAGAGAAACACATGCTCTGCCCATATTAAAGACAGAGCAGCAGGAGAACGAAATGGTTTTGCGAAGCGAATCCCTTTCTGTCCTCAGCAGTGGTCCTATAACTGAGGGTCTGGGATTCATGCACTGGCAAATTGCAAAAGTCTATTTCTCAGCCTAAGCTAAAGTGGGAGACGGGTGAAAACCCGGGGAATTCGGGAAGTCTGATCTCCCAGGCCACGCCCCCCCCCGCCCCGGCATCAGCTGAGGTTAGAGGAGAAAAAAGTTTTGCCTCCCTTGGCTACCCACCCTTCCCAACCACAAGGCAGAGGCAGGGACCGAATTCTTTAAACTGAGATCTAGGCAGATAGAGGCTCGGAGGAAAAAGTGATGGTGATGTTTAGTTCAAATATCAGGCTGGACAGTTCTGGCGCTGGTGACTGGGCAAATAGGACGTTGCCAGACAAATCTCAAATCTGGACACGGAAGCCGGTGACTGCTTAAGCACCAAGGAAATCCTTCCACCCCCAGGTGTGTAGCCGTTGTAGGTGAGCTGGATGCTTGAGGTGTTCACACTCCCCCAAACCTCCCTCTGATGAAAACGCAGGAGGGAAATCACCCAGCTGGCAGAACCTGAGCTACCAGATTGGCCAATTAAAGAGCTCCATACACTGCCAGGGAAATGATTCAACACATAGATGTCAATGAGACCTACTAAAGTCATCATTTAGCTTATTATGCCTGACCAGCAGGATATCTTTTTGGTGGATGGAGAATGCTAGAAACACTCTCCTGCCAGGGCCACCCACATGCAAGGCACAAGGGCAATTCCCAAAGGAAATTGGAGCACTCTGGGCAAGGATCAATAGCATGATTCAAAGCCAAGTAGCATTTGCCCCTGCATGTGGCTTCTCTATCCCCTATTTCGACGTGGAAAGTTTTGATCAGCATTATCTTCATTATCTGCCACCATTAAATATTAATATCAGAAAAGTCACATATACTTAATAAATAGGGACCGATTTCACCCTGGGATACTGGACATTCAGCTATTTGCACTGAGGTGGGCCGAACCATCTGTGTTTATACGTGAGATTACCGCATTTGTAAACTGGTGGCTTTACTGGTTATCTATCTCCACAAAAAATCTGTTCACATGCAACCACAAAATTCAGTGGCTTAAAACAACAATCATTTTATTTAGCTCATGAGTTTGTGGGTTGGTCGGGCAGTTAGTTCTTCAGTCTTGGCGAGGCTCGACTGATCTTGGCTGAACATACTCATGTCTGGGACTCAGCTGGTGGGCTGGTGAGGGGATGTCTGCTCTACAGTGTCCTCACCTACAACGATCTGGCTCTGCCTCCAAAGTCTGTCATCTTCCATCAGACCAGCCTGGGCTTGCTGTAATGTTGGTGGCATAAAGAACAGAAGCACACAGGGCCTTTTCAAGTCTAGGGTGAGAACTAACCCACTGCCACTTCTGTCCTGCTTTATTGACCAGAGCAAGTCATAGGCCAACCCAGGTTGAAAGGACGGGGGGAATGCACCCGTTGATGAAAGTTGCTGCAAAGTTACATGGCGAAGAGTATGGATAGAGGGCAAAGTCGGGAATTAGAGCCATTTTTGCAATGAATCAACCACAGAGGCTAAGGCGGAAATTATTTAAATAGGAAGAAGAAGGTGTATGAGAGAGCTAGATGACCGAGAGATGGATAGTGGTAGTGATTTATCTCTAAGATCTGCCCAGCAAGCACTCTTTTATTCTTTTACAAGCAGCACTCACTTCCTGTCTTCTAAGAAATGCTTATTTTAACCACAGGACTTACTTAAGAGAATGCTGACGTCTTCCTATTGACTCTGCTTCCTTGGCCATAGTGATTAGGCAGCGGTGGGCGCCTGATCCAACCTACGTTAATCAGAATACTCCCTATCTTGCCTTCGTGCTTGGCTTAATTGCGTACAAGGCCCAATTCAGGCTACTCAAAATGCTTCCACGGGTGGGACAGCTGAGCACCTGTGAATCTAGGAAACTGTGACATCAGCCATAGCAACATGGACAAAGCAAGCCTATGGTAATGCGATATATATTCAGGGAGTAGCAGAGAAGAAAAGAGGAGAATAAAGTGTTGGGGGCATTCCAGTTCCTGATACAGTTATCCCTGAACCCAATCACACTCACCCTATGAGTTGGTTTTAGAAGGCAACTCTTTCTTCTTTTGAAAAACAAATCAAGTTGGAAGCCGGTCCATTATAACCAAAGTAGTCTGCTATAGGTATAATTTGGGAAATGTTCTCCTGCTTCAAAATTGTATGAACTGAAATGACCCATGTACTTAGACACCTCCATATGTGGCCTGGGAGGGCTTACCTTGAAAACCTGTGTTCACATTTCAACACTCAGCTCAATGTCATCCACATTTTTAAAAAGATGTTATTATTTATTTGAGAGAGAGAAAGGGATAGAGTGTGGACATGGGGGGAGGGGCAGAGGGAGAGAGAGAATCCCAAGTAGGCTCCACGCCCAACATGGAGCCCAACGCAGGGATCAATCCCACAACCCCAAGATCATGACCTGAGCTGAAACCAAGAGTCGGATGCCTAACTGACGGAGCCACCCAGGTCCCCCCAGTGTCACCCACATTTTAAAGCCTCTTTTCCTTTTCTTTTTCTGCCACTCCAAATTAGTGGATGTTTCCCATTTGTGCTGCCCAAATACTTCAGATATATTTCTAGGATACCATTCACATATCATATTCTATGCTTGTAGCCCTATATGCATCTCCCTAGTTAATTATGATTACTTTCTTTAGGCTAAATGTTATTTAAAATCTTATTTACCTTTGCACTTTTGCATTGCTTTTAATAAAAATGCACGTCTTCTAAAGGTTAGTCTATTAAAACTTTAAGCCATTAATATCTTAGCTTGAATTCATTGATAAACATTATTTAAGAACATACTCATTCAACCGTCAGTTCTAAATCTTGGCTGCACATTAGAATCACCTAGGGAGCCTTTTAAACATATTGATGCTTGAGCCTCACCCCAGACCAATTAAATCAGAATTTCCGGGATAGGGGCCCAGGCATCAATATTTTTAATAGATTTCCAAGTGGTTTTAATATGCAGCCAGGATTAAGAACTACTGCCCTATATGTGGTTTCTCTCTGTTACAAAAAGCTCAAGCCAAAGGAAACATTCCATCTAGTTGGAAGGAAGCCGTCCTGAAAGTGATGACTTTTGAATTAAATCTTAATGGTTGGGTAGAATTTCAGTAGGGAAACATAAGCGAAGAAAATGGAATGTGGGAAGATGGGGAGCACCAGCTACGTATAGGAAATGGTACAGGGAACATCCAGCTTATTGGGGTGCAGGGGCACAATGAAAGAGCATTCACTGAGTATTTACTCTCGTGCTGAACATTTTATACACCTTTCTCAATTAATCCTCATGACTACCTTCTGAGGAAAGACTTATTCTGTGGATGAGAAGACTGAGGCATAGACAATTGAAACACTTGCTTTAGGCCACCCCAGTAGCTGGTGGTGGATCTGGGACTTAAGCCTAGGTCTAGGTTGGTCTCCAAGCCAAAGTTTACAACCCCACTCTGGCCCTGGGATCTGCTGGTTGCACCTGTCTGTTTTCCCCAGCTACAGCTCGTAAAGGGCTCATGCACAGGTTCCGAACCATCGGACTTCTTGAGCGAATATCAACAGGGTTAGTGCATTTGGAAGTGACCTGTGTGTCCCCTGCCAGGGGAGGCTTAACATGGCCGCTGTCCAGAGTAAGCCCTGGTGATCCAACCAAATGGCTAACTGTCTGCCTGCAACCAGGCAGAACCAATGGACTGGGGGAAACTAGCCTCGCCTCCGGCTACAGTGTCACTGTGACTCCTTTTGATGACCCAGATTTCCCAGAATTATGTCTCTGAAGTATTTGTTTTATGTCTCCAATTGTCCATATTTATTTCACTTGGGATTTTAAAAATGACCACAGGACACTGCTCCCAGACGCCACACTGTCCTCTCCCAAGCAGGCTATGGTCCCCCGACTCCCATCGAGTCCTGTTTGTTTTTTCTCCCAACTGCCCTCATGCCGCTCAGCCACACGGCTGAGCCAGCCAAAGGAAAGGCAGAGACCAGACTGTGCCTGTTAGGCTAAGCACTGAAAAGTCATTGTTAAATGTTCTTCAATGGGAGAGAGCTAGATCAAAAGGGCGATCAACAGCAGGATTTTTCTAGAACTAGAAGACAAGAACAAATGTAGATAAGAGATACATTATTTAGAACTCTCTTGTTGCATGTGACAGAAAACCCAGTTTAAACTCATTTAAGCAAAAAAGAAGGATAAATTAATATCACTGAAAGTTCAATACTCATATTTTTAGGCATGGTTTGATCCAGGGTCTCAAACAACATTAGCAAGGATTATTTTCTTGGCTTTTTCTGCATTACATTCATGGGATTCATTCTTGAATTCTATAAAGATGACCTATAACTCTAGGATTATATCATTGTTAACGTTAGTATCCAAGCAGAGAAGACTTTTCCTTATTCTTGAATTCTATAAAGATGACCTATAACTCTAGGATTATATCATTGTTAATGCTAGTCATCCAAGCAGAGAAGACTTTTTCTTCTTCTTCTTCTTCTTCTTCTTCTTCTTCTTCTTCTTCTTCTTCTTCTTCTTCTTCTTCTTCTTCTTCTTCTTCTTCTTCTTCTTCTTCTTCTTCTTCTTCTTCTTCTTCTTCTTCTTCTTCTTCTCCTTCCCCTTCCCCTTCCCCTTCTCCTTCTTCTTCTTCTTTTTTGGTGTACCTTCTCAAGACTCTGAATTAACTATGACTGGATCAACCCGGGTTTACGGTTCTCTCTAAACCAATCCTTGCACCCAGAGAGATGGGATTTTGATGCTTGGGCAGGCCTGGTTCATGAGCCCACCTCTGAACCAATCAGTATGGCTAAGCAAATTGAGTGCTGGGTCACTCGAGCCATCTCAAAGCACATGATCTGAGATTGGGGATGGAGTAGCTCCCCAAAGGAAATTTGAAGTATTGTAATCTGGGGGAAAAGGGAATGGATACCAGAGAGGCAAAAAACAACAAATGGCCGTAACAGGAAACTATTTCAGAAATCCAGGTCTGGCCCAGATAAAGTCTTCTTTAGCATGTGGCACAGACACGAGCTATTACAGGACCATGTTCAGCAGCCTACAATTCGCACATCTGCACTAGCACAGGCTGGCGCACAGCCACCAGGCAAATCAGATCAGTTTGGAGCCAATGACTTCCTTCTCATTTCTTCTGCTGTATATGGTTGAAGCTATGGGGCGGTCCAAGCTTTAGGAAATATACAGCAACTTCTTAGCCTTCCATGCTAATGGATATCATGGATAATTGAATCCCATTGTTAGCCTCAATATGTCATCTTCCATAACTATTTTAATTTCATCACCAACCTTTTTGTCAAAGCTGTTAACAAGTCATTAAATTAACTTACTGAAGGGTTCCATTTTTACATATTTTTCAGGACTACCATCTGATAAATAGAAAAATGAGCCAAGCAGTGCAGAGATGGGGAAGTATCAAGTCTCAATAATCTATAATTACCTATTTATCCCTTGACAGTCCAAGGTAGAGTGAGAATTATTGTTTATTTCTTTATAATGTTTTCATGTTTTGAGCATTGAAGGCTGTGGAGTAATATGGATAACCCTTGGATAACCTTTGGTTATCCATATTTGGTTATCTGTATTTGGTTTGGTCGATCGGTATGTTTTACAAAAGCAGCTTAACATGTTAGTAAAGCTGTTCGCATGGACAGATGCAATGTGGCCCTACGCACATTTCACAATTTCATCACATTTCTCAGCATTTCATTGAACAAAGCTGATAACGGGATAAGTTGAAGGTCTACGGCAAAATCATCCTATTACAACTCCGTACATTGGACTTTCATACAGATTCAACAAAATGATCGAACTGGGCTCCCAAGTGCTCACAGCGATCATTTGGGAAAGGGAAGGACAAACATCACGGCTTAGATGGAAAGGTGCAGAACAGAACATTCGCGAACGGCAGGAGCCAGCAAGTAGACTGACATCAGTGTAGAACCTTCCTCAGCTGATATCTACCCCCCCTACCCTACCTCTGATGTCTTTTCTTTTGTTCTTCCTCCATCTTTAGCAGTCTTGTGTTTTATCTGATTAGCTTTCAAGCAAAAGTTTTAAATCATCTTTTCCAATATTAAAAAAAAAGGGTATAATGTAATGTTTCCAAAGAGAGAGATAATAGGATGTTTAAAATTTGGGGTTCTGTAGTCTGGCTGCCTTTAAAAGCCCAGCCATGTATTTTTGCTGATGTGACTGGACGAAGTTAATGATCTTCCTTTAGCCTCAATTCTTCACCCGAACAGTGTTAAAATAGAGTCGATAATAGCACTTACTTCATAGGTGCTTGGGCATAGTAAGCATTCAATAAGTGGTAGCTATCAGCATCAGCATCATCATCACCATCACCGTCACCATCGTCACCATCGCCACTAATTTACACTTCTGGCCAAAAAAAAAAAAAAAGTATTGTTCCGGGCGTTAATTTTGGGAGTCAAGAGAGCTTCAATGAGGGAATAACGGTGATTTATTAATTTTATATCATATATATATTCTCTGTATCATATATAGAAAAGCTGATTAGGAGAGATTTTTAAACAAAGGTCTGACCGAGATTCTTCTTGTTTTAAGATCCATCAGTTCTTGCTATTAATGCAAAGGAGAGCACAGGATGTCTTGGAACATCTTATTTTAGCCAAGCAAACACAGCATGGGCACTCTTGCACATAAGGAGAAATAAACATGTTTATGCAATGCTCCAGGTTTTCAGAAATGCCTTTGGCCATATTTTTCTTCATTAGCATTCGCCCGAAGCACTTAGCATGAGCCCTCACGTGCCCCCTTGTGTAAATGCACAGATCCTGTGTTCTGCCCTGCTGTCAAACCCCCTGTTCTGTTTCTCTTCCCCTGGTCCTTCCAGATCCACGTCCCACCCTTCTGTCGCCCCACTCTGGGCCTGGGAAGCTGACGTGCACCAACTAGCTCCCTTGTCCTTTGGCTTCGGTTGGGGAGGACAACCAGGAAGCACCCATGGGGGAGGAAGGGCCGGAGGAATGTGAGGTCGGGGTGACTCCTGCTGGGCCTTCCCTGCCAGGCTGCTGTGCGTTCTGCGAAGTAGCTCTCTCTCTCCTGCAGCAGCCCCCTCCAATCGGCTGCCCAGCCTGGGCCCCCAGGACTACTCTAGCCTTGTTCCTTCGGGCCCAGTGGTGACAACAGCTCGCTCTCTGCTATCCCCCCAGGCACTGGCATAAACCCTGCCTTCACCTTTGTAAACGGTCCATTAAACTCTCCTCAACTGTTCACTTCCGGTGTGCCATCTGTTTTCTGCTGAGTTTCTCAGGGAAACGTAGAGTTTCCCTACGTCTAGCTTAGATCATACCCTACGCTGACAGAAAGCTCCAATCAAGCAACGTTTCTCCCACGCCAACATGTTAAAAAAAATTAACAAAACAAATATGGTATTTTTCTAACTCCCATTGACATAACTCCTACTGTTTCCACAGACCCATCAGCATGAACCATCTTAATATATTTATTTTAAATCACATAATGTCTGCTGATAGTGGATGTACAATATTAACAGGAGCCAAAATAAAGAAAAATTCGCTCATGGTTTTATCATCTCACCCGCTGAATTGCTTTCATTTTCTTATTGTCCTGCTTATAGGGAGATAGACTTTCTTTTATTCTTATTTCACATAAAGTTATACCATGAATTTCTCTCAGATTCTTACAAAGTTAAATTTTTTTTTAAATTATTTTTCCATTGAGAGCATGTGGTGTGCCTTCTTTGACATTTTTCCTCTCACTAGCGTGAAGGTTGCAAATTATTTTTATTTAGGGATTGCTAGGAGATTTATTATAGAACCAAATATGTTACTTTGGAAATAGGTTCAAAGAATTCATTATTGGACTCAGATCTCATAATTGGAAACAAATTCACACATATCAAATTCCTTAATTAGCACATGCCAAACTTTCTCTCGTTTTCATTGTTGGAAGTAACTTCAGTGATATTAAGTTTTTATGCCCCTGTAAGCTCATATCCTTATAACCTTTCTACCTGATCTCACATGCCTTTATATTTTGTGGAAAAAATTCTGCTATAGAACGATTAGACTAGAGTGGGGAAAACGATTTCTTGAAAAATAGGCCAGGGAAGTTCAAATTTGAGTTAGGAGGAAACAAAAGAAAGAAAAACATTCTTTTCTGGAGATAAACTGCGCTTCACCATCTTTAATCTAGAGCGGATAGGTAACAGTCTGGTCAGATTAATCCATTCTGCTGGGTTGAATCACTATTTGTCACTGACAAATAGTGAAGGTCCTGTCTCTGTGTTCAAATTTCTAAATTGGGAAGAGGCTGTATGATGATACGGAGCCCCCAAACTGATACCCGTTCATTTTTCCGGTTAGTCAACATGTCCCTAAGTTCATCAGGTAATACTGAGAAATTCTGAAATCACCCCTAAGTTGTCTGATATGAACTGTGGAGCACCCCCCCCAAATCTGTAATAAAAACTCATTTGCAGTAACATATCCTTAACTACCGATTCCCTACATGTCTTAACACAATCATCATAAGTGTGCCTATTCGCTTTTTAGATCCTGTCTTGTCTAGATCCTCGTTACTCAAACATTGACCTGATATCACCTGCCAACTCGATAGACATGCGGGGTATCAGGTCCTACACCGACATTCAGAATCAAAAGCTACACTTTACCAAGATTCCCAGGTGTACATTAAAGTTTAAGAAGCACCGACTGTACTCACATTAGTCTAATACATGAATAAATATGTTTCTTACTTATTTTCAGACATTTGAATCATAGATGCATAAAGGGATGTTAGAAATGATCTAGCCCTGCATTTCCCCCTGTGTATTCCATGGAACACTCATTTCCTAGGATGTCAATAGAGGTTATGCTGAAAAAAATTTAGGAAAATACTGCTGCTTAAATAATGCAAATAATTTTCTTTACCACAGGATTTCTCAGAGTCTTTAATAAACTTATGTGCATTGTGGCTCTCCGGGGAAGGAGGGGGAATAAGATTTAAACAGTGAGTGTACTGCAAACATATTTGAATACAGAACATTATTTTCACCAGATATAGCACTGGTGTGTACCCTGATACATTTTGAAAATATTTATCTAATTCAATTCTCTCATTTAACAGACTCATATCCTTTATTTTCATCACCTTACTTGGCAAAGATAAGGTAATTGACTCTAATTTCTTATTGATTTTTCAATGGGGATGTGACTTCTGCTGTATCAGTTAAGGCTATTAAAAAAAAAAAAAACAAACAAACGATCTAAAACGTAATGGCTCACTCACCTAAGAGTCCAGGGTTTTTGTGGGGTGGGAGGAGTGGGTGGGTATCAAGAACCATGTCTATCTGAGATCTGACCCACTTGTGAGCTTATGAATTAGCTAGTCTACCACATTTCATGGAAGCTAGCGGAAGACAGTGTCTGGGATGGGCACAAATAGGATCCTTAAGCTTAGGGAACCTGGATCTTTTATAGTGAGCTACCCAGAGGAAGATATTACCTTTATTTACCCAGAGGAAGATATTCCTTATTACTCAGAGGAAGATATTACCTTTATCACACTGGACAACAAAGAAACCCACCCTTTGCTTCTCAGGAAGCCACTATCTCTATCTTCCAAGGGTATATTCCCCATACTAACATCCTTGAAAAGAGTCTGAAACAAAGAGAGCCAGTGCCTCTGCTTACAGGACATTCAGAAACATGAGAGACCCAAGGAGAATTGCCACCCAACATTTCTGGGGCGAGGGAAGGAGCAGGTGTTGTGCTGCATGAAGGTATTCAGAGATCCAGACTGATGGTGGTTCAGCTATGTTGAATATGTGGCTTCTGAGGTTGTTCTAGGGGATGGGGGTGTCACCATCCCAGACAGCTGGAAGGAGAAGGGTTTGGAGAAGAGAGCATGGAAGGTCTTATGAAGCAAGCTTGAAAGTGGGGCATGCCACCTCCTAATGTTCCTCCCTAGGACCGGGCACATGGTCACGCCTCACTGCAGCAGAAGCCGAGATACGTAGCCTAACTCTGTGTCCAGGAAGAAGGGGAAAGCAGGTTTTGGAGGACACCCAGAAGTCTCTTCCACGTTGTCAATTTTGAAAGTGATTTAGCTACAAATTTCTGTTTTTATCTCAAGTAAAAATGAGCAAGCATACACATACATGCCTGGGGGTGGGCCTTTGCATTCTCAGCATCATAGAATTTTGGAATTGGAAGGGTCCTTAGAATCATTAGTTCCAGCCACCCCTCCCTTCATTTTAGGGGTGAAGAAACTAAAACTCAGAAGCTAAGTGGCTCAGCTATGTGACTTACTAATATAGTTAGTTAGCTAAGATTTTCAGATCTCTGTTCCACTGTCCTTTGACTTGCACCAAACTTGCAAGCTCATAGCACCCTTTTGTATTTTAAATTATCATTCTCCAGTTACCTATTTTTTTATATTTAGAATTTTGTTCATTGGGATTTCTAAAATTGCTGAATTTCTATGTGTAGTATTCATTCATTTATTCATTCAAGAAATATTTAATGAGCCCCACTCTGGGCAGATATTGTTCTAGATACTGGGAATACAGCTATGATGGGCCAGGCAGGGTCTCATTCTCTCATGATCTCTCAATATCTCATGATATTCCATGATTTAGAATATGGGTGATTTTTCAGGATGGGAGATGTTACGGCTAGTTTATGATATAAGCTGTTATGTATGGATTCCAAACAACGTACACTTCTTATTGCCAGTTCAAATCAGAAAGCGCAAACTTTACAGCTTTTAAGTTTCTTTACAATTAGTTTATAGTAAGATTTCCTTTTGTATTTTACATAACAACTAACGTTTTAAAATAAGCCTTATGCATTACTCCTATAACAAGTTATTATTACTTTGTTGTTGCCTTTGGGTTAACAGTTTTTATTACGTTAAAGACAGAGCTTTATTTCAAGTCTCAAAACAGACTGGAACATTTTTAACAGAAATTTCATTCACATGTTTTGATTTATCAAACCATTTTATGTTTACTTAAAAAAATTTCTTTCTGTTCCCTAGAGAAGTCCATAATGTACTCAGTGCAAATTGAACATCAGAAATATAATGTAGTCAAATGACAGAATAAAATTCAAGAGAAACTGCTGAAGCTTTGCTCTTTAAAAGAAAAATCTATGTTTCTATGTTACATCATGTGTATGCATTATGGAAATATCTGAAAGATAAACAGCACCCCATGCACACAACTATTGTTTATGAACAAGTGTATATAATGCAGTTTATTGAGAAAGGGTTCAACTTAAAGTAATAGTGCATGAAATAAGCATAACGTAGCATGTTGCAAAGAGGTCTAGATTGTGAGCCTCAAGCCTGCTTAAAAAAACCTAAATGATATAAATATTTGTATGGCATTTATGGTTGATTTTTTTTCATTTACCAATAGCTAACGTTTATTGAGCCCTTACCACGTGCCAGATGTGGTGATTTCATTTAATTCTCGTAACACCTCTATGAAGTAAGTGTTTTCTTCTTCTTCAACACCCTACTTTCCAACCTCACCCTCCTGGGTGATTACAAGGTCAGACTGACCTGATCAACTGATTGGCTGGATGCCTCTCATCCCAGACTGGGCCCTAGGGTGAGCCTCTGCTCCTTCCCCTCGTTCTGGGACTCCATCCAGTACTGATTAGTTAGTGGAATGGATGAGGCAACCTAGATAACACAACCGTATTATTTTTCAATTTCTGTGTCTTACCAGGGTCAATGGGACAATGAAATAGGGCCACAGTTCCTCCAAAGTTCTCAGGCATTCACGCTTAGAGTTACATATTTTACAGACCTCATAAGATCGCCTTCTTACTCTGTTGCTGCTTTCACCCAATGCTGGCCCAGCGGCGGTATGTACCCCACCAGCCTGGTGCTCCCCAGGGCTGGTTACGTCCACGCCCAAGCCAGAACCGCACATCTGCCACCTCCTCTTAACATTTTAAAACAGAGGATGGGCTTTAGTTCTTGGCCAAATTACTTGACACCAGAGCCTGTCTTCCTGGGAAGTGATTCCAGTTGTACTTAATTTTTTTGTTGTGTTTATGGCCAAGTGTGTACAGCCTGTCTGTTTTCTGAATCAAAATTGTATGAAGACTGGGGTGTTTACTTAACATTATATCGTTACTTTGTTTCTTTTTTTCTCCCATCCTCATAATGTTTTTAAATGCCAGCCTGATTTCTTCACTTATATCCATTTATTTCTCAATTACCATTGGACCACCTCTTATATTATAAATCTGTTCCCTTTGGTAAATACTATCATATTACATTGAGTCTAGGATGTATTTCTTTTTTCACATTTTAACATTTTGAAATCAGCATACATCCCACGGCAGTTGCCATCTTACAATTAATTGCAGCATTTTAAAAATTTCTTGTGGAACATAAAATAACGGTGCATTTTAAACAATCTCAGGCTTCTTAGATTTGATAAAGTAAAGCTAATGCAATCGTAAATAAATGAAGATTCTGCAGTTCAAAGAGGCCAGTCGACTCACCCAAGTTCAGGCACTGTGACAGGTGAAACTGAGCAGGACCTGTCCCTGAGCGAGCTGACCTTGAGCCCTTGCTTTGTGCTCTGTACTATGGGGGGATGTGAGGATCAGAGAGGCGAGTGACTTGCCCAAGGGCACCATGCTGCCATGGGATAGAATCATGATTTCATCCAGAGCTTTCTTTCCAATGTAACCACTGTTTGGTCCTCTGACCTTGAAGGTCACTTGACGTCTCTAGTCTTCTGTTATAACATCTTAAATTCAGGAATGTGGCCTAGAAAAATCTCTAAGGTCCCTGCTACCTCTAAATTTCTGATTTGAAATAGAGCTAATTCTGTTTTTTAGATGTTCAAAAAAAAAAAATATCGTCTAGTGCTGGTAACATGGGAGCATGTGGCACAAAGTGTAAAAAGGAGCCTCGGTTCTATTCCTTAGAGGGAAACACCATTACAACTCTCCTGTGCATCTTCCAGAGACAGTCTGTGCATGTAAAGCAAATATCTATACTATTTCCACATTATCAACCATGAGTTCACACTAATATTGCCAATTCTAACCCCACAAAACAGGGCTCATACTACTTTTTTCTTTTTTCCAAATTTTAACTCCCATCTCCAACATTATCCTCAATATATTTCCCTATTTGACTGATTACCTTGTAAATAAACAATCCTTTGGGCCACCATCCCTCTACTTTAAGGATGTCCTTGTCATCTTACTTAGCTCTGACACCCCATGTTAAGCTGTTGCTCCTGCCCCATGTGGATGCCCTTTTCATATAGACTGAGTTCTGACATCCCACACTGATAGAGTTGGCAGATAAAAATATAGGGCATCCAGTTAAATTTGAATTTCAAATAAACAAACATTTTTAGTATAAGTATCTCCCAGGTATTGTATGGGATATACTTATACTAAAAGAAAACCATTCAGTGTTTCTCTGAAATACAAACCTAACTAGGCTTCCCATATCCTTATTTGCTACATCTGGCAACCTCGTGCTGGGCCACAGAGCAAGACCATCCCCCAGTGTGGAGCCCTCCTCACTTCACTGGAGTTGTGACAACCCTCCCTGAGCTCTCCCCTCCACCACTACCTGACAGCTCTGAGGCTAAACTGTTGGGAGAGGGAGGGAAGAGAAAAAAAGGGAAGAGAAAGGGGGGAAAGGAAAGAGGGAAGAGAAAAAGAGACAGAAGAAAAGGAAGAATATATTAGACTTTGAAAATTTACATTTATGAAAATAAATTTTTCACTTTCCTACACTATGCACAGTCTAATGATTTAAAAAGCAAAACCAACGTTGACAAAAATGCTACCCAGAATCAAGGAATACTAAGTTGTGTTAATACTAAATCAACTAATGTTAAGTTAATGAGGTCAACAAGAACTATACCAACGAGGTAAATTGGGAAGTTCAAGAGGATTATCATGTTTTGCTTTGTGCAAAATTAGGTGGGCAAAATTTATTGTTGGTGCTTACTACCTCTCTATACAGGGGGAAAAAAATCTTATGCAGAAAAAAAATCTCAGGGCAATCAGCCTTCTTTCGATTATCGCAGTAAAGGAACATATGCATTGTAAATAACACAGAAAGAAAGAATTTAGAAAATTCCTCAAGCAAACCTTGCTACTTTATAGGTTGAATATTACCTTTAAAAACGGCAACAAGGAAATATTAGGTTAAAATGTTCCCTTTGGCCAAAAACAGGCCCAAAGCAACTTATTACATATTACCTGTAGATAAAATAACTAATTCCAAAGCACGGGTATGTTCAAAATGAATGCTTTCCTTGGGTACTTGTTTTTTCTTTCTTCCTAGCTCAAAGCGGACAGCCAGCAGGTAAGAAAAAACGACCCAACGTCGGAAACAGGATTTGGCAGGATATCCATAGCACGGGGAAATATTTTAGAACAAAAAATGGGGAAGCCCCGCGTGCAGAGAGCACAGTGGGCAATTCCATATAAAACCACCTGGCTGTGGTTGTGCTAAGGGTTAACTTACTGGAAAAGGCATGGAAGGCAAGCTGTATGCGGGCAGACTGCAGACTCCCCGGTGTGATGCTATGCGTGGAACAGCTGGAGGTGCACTTGGTCCCTCTCTCAAAGAAAACGTGTTCCGGGAGCAACTGCATAGGCAATGATGCCACCTCTTGGGCCAGAGGAGTTAACACGGTTTTTGGAGAAAAGGAAGCACTCAGATGTACAATATGTTCCTTTACACACCACCCTCACACTTAAGAGCCGTGGGCAACTGGGACCCCGATGGGAAGGAAAAAGCTGGGAGCTCCATCTGTCCTAGTTAAGGTCTCAAGACAGCTGTTGGGGAAAGGGAGGTGAGGCGGGGAACACATGGGCTTTTGAGCCAAGCACACCCTGGCCCCAAAGTTTTGTTTTCTACTTACTAGTTGACTTAGGGTAGGGGTCAGGTTACAAAGTCCTCCGACAGTGGTTTCTTCTTCTGTTGCAACAATACCACTTGCCAGGTTATTGAGAGGAAGAACCGAAACAAAGTAGGACAAGCGGTTCTTCAAGAATGGCCCCCGGACCGACAGCATCAGCCTCACGTGGGATCTTGTGAGAATGGCAAATGGCTGGCCCCACCCCAGACCTGTAGAATCAGGATCAATGATTCTATGGCTTAATGAGCCCTTGCGGTGATTATGATGGCTTGAGAACCACTGACTAGGAAAAGCTCCGGGCACCGAGTCTGTGAACAAAAGTAACTACCTTTATAAGCATGCTCCTTCTTCCTCTGCTGTCTACCCCTGCTTCTCCAACTCCCTCTCCGTTTTCATCATTAGAAGCAATTCGGGTCGCCTTCTGTCTTCTCTGTTATAAGGAAAGGAGGGCTGAGAGCAGAACGTGGGGAGAGCCTGGGCTGCCACATCAGTCTCACCCCTCAGGGACCCTGATAGTTGATCCTTTAAGTCTCCAGGACTCCCGTCAAATGCCAGCCTGTCTGGGTCCACACATCAACCAACCAACCCCTGTGAAACTCTAGAGAAGAGGAAAAAGAACCTTGCAGGGAGACTTATTCTCATCATTCAGAAGAGCCCATCTGTATTTGTGACATTTCCTCCATCTCCAATCTATCTATCCTTGTCACTGTAGCTAGATTGTCTTCCTAAATAAAAAATACCTGATCGTGTCACTCCTTTAGTAAAATGCTCTGTAGCCTCTGTACGATTTTGCCCTCAAGATGAGGCCAAACTCTTCCGTGTATCATGTGAGTCCCTTTCTAATCCGGCTCCAAAGGACCTCCTCAGGCTTGAGTCTCTCGCTTCTCTCGCTTCCTGTACTCTCTTCTCGCTCTGTGCTCCCCCCCACCCCGCACCCCGTTCCTCCTCAACGAGAACAGGCACACGTGCACATGCTGAACATGGACGAGGGGGAGAGCCAGGGGTGAGATGATGGATACTACCCTCGAGCTCATCATGAGAAACAGAAACTACGCCGGGCTAGAGGAACAGATATGTGAAACAGCGTGGGGGAACTGCGTGGCATCCTGGGGATTATTTCCAAAGTGTAGTTTACGAGGGGAGGTGTGGAGACAGGTGAGGCTGGAAAAGCAGGCTCAGGGCAGGTCTTTAACGAGGCGCTAAGACGCTGGACGAAAATCAACATGCACACTCATATGCAAATTTCACCTAGACCGGCTGTGAGTTAGATTGGATTACTTTTATTTAGGTCTTGGGTAAAAGTTGGCGTTGTTATCTCATTAAACAGCTGGAGAAATTAAGACTCAGAGAAGGTAAATCATTGACGCACTCAATGCTCACACAATAAAATACCGAGGATACGCATCCCAAGCCAGGAGGCTCCCAACCACCGCCCTGTTCTGCATCCGGGGCTGTGCGTGGCCCTTTCAAAACCAGAGATGGACTTCACATTTGGACAAATCTCTAGATCCAACTCCAAACCTTTCCACGGAGCTTCTCAACTTAGAGGAATGACTTTTGATCTTAAGAGTTTTATTTCCTTGTAACTGGAGTCTTAATTGTAATTATGTATTCCTTAACAAGAATGACTAGGACTATTCTGGGATTTGCACTATTATTTATTTTGGGGAAACTCCTTGATAAATTCTTGATGGAAAGGCTCCTCCATCTGCACAGTTAGTATCAATATCCACAAAAGGCCATTTATGCAGTTTGTCAGTTCTGTAAGTATCAATTTCCCAGAGTGGGAGTCTTGAGTGGCCTCCACTTATATTAGAAAAATTTGTATGAATGTATTTATAGAATATATTTCTGAATTCTTTCCTGAAAATATATGGAAAAAACAACCTTGAAAATAATATTTCATTCTTGTAGAGATGGGCCATTGTTCTCCATCTTTCAGGAGATATCCAATGAAACCTTAAAATGGGGGGAAAAAAGAGGAATCAGGGTGTCAAACTGCCAACTGGACTTAATTGAAATCACCATAACATAGACAGTATTAATAGATAGAATATTAATAGCAACACTAAGGCTGATAAGTGATTTTCGTAAAATACCTAAAACTTGTAAGGGTTTCCTTTCCATGTTGAAAAAATTTTTATACACACCTTAAGAGAAAAAGGGTTTTAATTCTTTTCTGCCTCCATTAAAGTTTTGTCAATATTATGATATATTTTACATGGGGAAAATTTTTAAGTTAATTAACATCAGTCTGCTCAATCTCTCAAATGCTTATATCCTTGGAAGGCAAAGATTACAGTTGTATTCTACAGAGCTTAGTCTGTAGAAGCAAACCAAAAAATATTTGTTGAACCAATGAGTGAAAATATTAAGCCAGATCAGGAGCTCCTGGGTCGCTCAGTCGGTTAAGGGGTCGATCCTTGATTTCGGCTCAGATCATGACCTCAGGGTCGTGGATTGAGCCCCACGTTGCTCTGTGCTGGGCATGGAGCCTATTTAAGATTCTCTCTCTCTGCTCTCCCTCTGCCCTTCCCCACCCCTCGCTTGCTCATGCTTCCTCCCTAAAAAAACCAAACCAAACCAACAGATCAATCAACCTTAAAATAGTTTTAGTATGTATTTCATCATTGAGCACTGGTACTATGTATCTTGGAATATGCCTTCCATTTAAAATCAGTTAAGATAATTTCTACTTCTAGATATTTATTTTACAGAAAAAGTGGCACATATGAAAAATACTAAGTACAGAAATATTCGCTGCAGCATAGCATAATTGCCTGAGATCTAAGCAATCGAAACGCCCGTCAATAGAAAGTTACTTCCCTGCACTGGAATACTATACAGCCATTACGAAGAATCGGCATCTCTATATATCATTAAGTGAAAACAGCAGAAAAGTGTTTTTATTCTGAAACAGAATCAAAGTTCTGGAAAGCTCACGTTGATAATACAAAAATCTTTTGTTCCCTGAATCTTTGGTAAGTTGCTGACATAATGCTCCATCATTTCTAAATATTTTTAGTATGTATTTTCTACAGAAAGGGACGTTCCTCTGCATACTACTCACACAAACATAGAAATCAGGACTTAACATCAGTATGTTCCCAACATCTCATCCTCAGACTCCTTTCCATTTTTAATTATCCTAATAGAGTCCTTTGTTGCAAAAGGATCCGGTCCACAATCATGTGTTGCATTTAGCTGTCGTGAAGTTTTAGTCACCTTTCTTTCTCATTCTGGGACAGTTCCTCTCTGTCTCTTCTTAATTTTTTCACCTTGACACTTTTGATGATTGCAGACCAGTCACTTTGCAGAATAAGCCTGATCTGGGCTTGCCTGATGTTTCCTCTTATAGGTTACACATTTTTGGCAAGTTATTCATTGCATCCTATCACATGGCACGTGGTTTCAATTTATCTCACTACTGGTGATGTTAACTTTGATTTCTTGATTAAGGTGATGCCTGCCAGATTTCTCCACTGTAAAGTTATTTTTCCCTTTGTAATTAGTAAACATTTATAAGGGCAAAGCTAGGATTTGCATATATTTACTTACATTTTTATTTATCGTGTAGTTTGGGATAGCCTTAACAGAGTACAGATGTTTACTCTAAGATAACCTCTATCTACCCAGATATGGAGGCCCTGTTCTCCTTTCCTCTCCTTCTATGTGCTATCTCAGAAATGAGTCCCCTCACCCCCATTCTTTCATTTTCTTGTTCTCATGTGATTTTTTTCCTTTTATTATTATTTTTAAAATTGTGCCCTTGAACGAATATATTAAAGCAAGGGCACACAATGAAACAGTGGGTGGGCTGTGAGAAGACGTAATATACTCTCAACAGCTAAGAGAGCCCTCACACTTCTCAGAATACACAATTTCCTAATAGGAGGCTAGAATCCTACCTCAGCCCCTAGGGCTGATTGGTTTATTCCTCTTGGCCTGTGATTGGCTTGGGAATGGGCATGTGACTCAGTTCTGGCCAATGGGGTGAATCGGGAGGACTGGCTGCAGGATTTTCCTTCTGGAATAAGAACACAAAGCTGCTTGAGAGACAGGCCTTAGATAATGCCTGGAGGCGCAATAACCTTTTACAATGGCAAGGCGACAGCAAGAGGATAAAAGCCAGCTCTCAAGAATGGAAGCATGAAAAAACAAGATCCAGGTCCCTGATTCATTGTTGAACCGCTGACTCAATGCCAGCAAACACCTACCTTGGGGGTTCTTGTTATAAGAGGAGAATAAAATACCTGTTTGTTTGAGTCTCTGTAAATCAGGTTTCTGTTATCTGCAAACTGTAGCTTTTCTAACTGAAACCCTGATTAAAGAACTCTGTTCTATAGTCCCAATCTCTGCTAAGAAAAGATCGCTGCTAGTATTATATCCCTTGGTGCAAGATAGGAACAGGAGAATTCAGGGGAATGGGTAAGGGATCTCTTTAAAAAAGCACTGAGGTCAATGAAAGTACAGAGCAGTGTCTATCTGTTACTTTTGTGTTTAAAACAGGGTACATGATGTATTCATATTTTTTTGTACTTACTTAAAGAAGCACCTAAAGGACACACGCGAACACAGCCACATAACTAAGGGGCAAAGCAGGGAGGAACGGGGTGGACCGGGAATAATGTGGGAATCAGACAATTACACAAGAAATAGGAGAATAAACTTACGTCATGGAACATCTGAAAACTGTGTTTACAAAAAAGACTTTGATGAGACTACACGTTGGTTCTCTTTATACCATTTACTGGCTGACTGATGGTGGGCAAATCACTTAAACTCTCAGGGTCTGTGGGATGAGTGGTCAACAGTTTTCTAATTAGACCTTTTTTCACTTCTAAAACTATACAATTCCATAATGTATCAATTATATCATCATACACAAAGTTAAATTATTATGCTCAAGAATGGGTCCGATTAAACGATTCTGACTTTTTCTCATTGCTAAACATTAAAATTATTCCTACTGCTTAATACCGCAACCTCCCTTCCCCTGTCTGCCATCCCCGATCCCTTTATTTTACTCTACTTTTCTTCTCCATAGCATTCGTGTTTTCTAACATTCCCAATAATTAACTTATTAATTGCACACAGCGTTAATGATCTCTCTCCCCACATCATAAACCTCGCTCGCTGGATCTATTTGCTGCTTAGTCCCGAGCAAGCACTCCACAGGTGTTTGCAGAAGCAGCAAATGAATTAAGTCATGGCGGTGTAGCAGGTGTATCTACGTGTCTGAACAAGCGTCTACCCGTATTTGGGAGGAGCAGCACGAAAGACAGCAAATCATCAGTTTCCACATTTGGATGGCTGGACAGTTTGTTAGGAAAAGACACAGAATCTTAATTTGTTTGTTCCTAGCTCCTCTTTTATATCAGAAAGTTACTAAGTAAAAGTAGGGACTTAAAGAACTCAGTATCTAGGGGCGCCTGGGTGGCTCAGTGGGTTAAGCATCTGCCTTCGGCTCGGGTCATGATCTCAGGGTCCTCGGTTCGAGCTCCACGTCAGGCTCCCTGCTCAGTGGGGAGCCTGCTTCTCCCTCTCCCTCTGCCCCTCCCCTGCTTGTGCTCTCTTGCTCTCTCTCTCAAATAAATAAATAAAATCTTAAAAAAAAAAAAAAAAGAAAGCAGATCTAATAGAGTGGTCTCTTCGGTATCAGTGTTAACTCAAACGTCCTCAGGTGCCAAGAGTGTGTAGCTCTGGCGATGAATCACTTCAAGCCTTTACTCCTAAGTTACGGGACTCAAGAGCTCCTGCCCCTCAAAGACAGAAACTCAGTCCTTCTGCGTTCTTGGGTCTCCATTCAGGCTTCCAGGAAAGACTGCCTCATGTGAAATGCACTTCGTCACCTGCCTGCTTCTCTGCTCGGCTTGGTTGTACTTCTTGCTCAGCCCGTCCCTCTTAGTGGCTGAGTGCTGGGCTCTGATGCCACCTGGCTGCTGATGTCACCTTAGGCTGCCCAGCAGGGGTGCTGACCCACCCACTACCTCGTGCATAGTTAGGGTCACTGCACTTCCCACCATCCTCAGCTAGTGCCTGTCCCCTCTAGTGTCCCCCTCTTTGGCTGCAGTGGACACGGGAGAGAGCCACCCAGCAGAGTTGCGTCAACCTTCAGTTGCATTTCTTTTGGTTTTGCCTTTTAGTCCCATCATTCCAGGGCAGAGAGATATGTGTCTCCCTGACTCTAGGGTCAGGGTGGATTCCATAACAATGTCTCCCTGATATCTTGAACCACTGCTCCCTTTATTTCAGGCAGTTGCTGAGGCGGCCCTCACCTATGAATCTCAATCAATCTCTCTCTTTCAGACACACATGCACATACTACAAATGGATGTGTGTACGTTATTTGTGTAAACAAAGGGATTAGCAAATGCAAAAACCTTGAGGTTAGTATATGCTTAAGGGTCCATGGAACATCAAGGAGGCCAGTGTGGTAGGAGTGGAGAAAGCAATGAACAAGGTGTCAGGAAATGGTGTCAGAAAGGTGACAGTAAGTCAGATCATTCAGACCGCGATGGCTACTGTAGTGATTTCTGCGTGCGTGTGAGGCTTCTTGGTGGTATCTACAGTCTGGCTACCACAGTCCTCCTGCCCCGTAAGTGGGTCAGATGTGTCTGCATATATCTGAACTACACCAGTGGACAGAAGTAAAATCCTTTCCTGCTCAACTTCTGGGTTCTAAGAAATGTAGAGAATATAAGAAGTATGTGCTGGTAGAGGAGGGCAGGAAGGGGAGGGCAACTCTTAATTCAACATGTGAGGGTGAAAGAGATGTACTGACCTAGGTTTGGGGCACGGATCCACATTTCATTGATTCTGTGACTTCTGACAACTTATCTGTCTTTCTGGAATTCAGCTTCTGCATTTGTAAATGGGTATATTTTTTATAGGATTATTTTAAAGATTAAATATGTCTAGGGCATGTGAGACCCTTAAAGGAGGGTCTAAATAAGTTCTCAATGTTAGCACTTACAATCATCGTTATCATTTTACCTCCCTCTTTTTTCTTCACCATCATCAATGCCATCACCACCATTACCACCATCATCATCACCATCATCATTAGCACCACCACCATCATCATCATCATCATCATCATCATCATCATCATCACCACCACTACACCATCATCATCACCACCTTCATCACCACCATTATCACCATCATCATCATGACCACTACCACTACCACCATCATCATCACCATCATCATTAGCACCACCACCACCATCATCATCATCATCTCATTATCACCCCCATTACCACCATCAGCATCACCAGCACCATCATCATCACCATCATCATGACCACCACTATCACCTGCATCATCATCATCACCATCATCATCACTACCACTACACCATCATCATCACGACCATTATCACCATCATTATCATCACCCCTACCACTACCACCATCATCATCATTGTCACCATTTTGGATCTAGGTGGACCTCTGTAACCCTAGATTTCTACCCAAACTCAATTACTTTATCTTCCCAACACAGCAAGCACATTATTTTCTTTTTGGGGAGAAGTTTTTAACTTTAAACACAATTACTAACTGATCAAGAACTTGAAAACTTAGAAGACTGTGACACTGAAAAAGTATAACTCAAATAAATGTTGAGACTTACCATGATTTCCTCTTAAAAAAGTCATACCTAAAAGATAGTCTAAACTTTAGTTATAAAACTCAGTTTTTAGAATTAGAGAAAATCATAGAAACAACATGAAACTTGCTGTATTATGAAACCCCAAAGCTGAAAAGAAACAACTCTGATAATATCCCTCTCTTCTGCCTCCATCTAAAGTCTCCTTCTTTAAGTCCAAACTCTGGGGGAGAAAAGATAATTTTTTGGTGCAATGCCTCAAATTAAGATAGTAGGTATTATCTAGGAATTAAAAAATCTGTTTTCCTAGAGGGGAGAGATAAGATACGCGGTCATATTGAGAACATTTATAAAACTTTAGATGGATATTTGGAAAGTAGCCTCACTGAGAAATACTGGAAAGGGATGCAGTCTGCCAAAATGATTCTCTGAGAAACTAGAAATCAATAAATTGAAATAGAGAAAAATGGACATAAATTTGGAACCCAAATTTAGATGGAACTGGATAAAATACACAACTATTTTTCCTTATTAAATTTTAATAGTTTAATACAACCCTGAATTATTTTTTGTAGATATTCTGGACCACTTTTTTTTTTTTTAAAGTAGGCCCCATGCCCAGGATGGAGCCCAAGCCTAACCCAGAACTTGAACTCACCATCCTGAGATCAAAATCTGAGCTGAAATCAAGAGTTGGATGCTTAGCCACCCAGGTGTCCCTGGACCATCGCCGCTTGTATTTATGTGTGTGGGTGTTTTGCTTTGCTTTTTAAAATCACTGTTTTGTGCCCTTTTATTGGGAAGTGAGGAGAATTAAGTTGTTTTCTTAACTTTTCATTTTAAAGTGATTTTAAAATTACAGAAAAGGAACATTATAGTACAAAGATCTCTGGTATATCCTTCAATCAGGTTCCCAGCTATTGACATTTTAGTACATTTATTTTATCACTCTTTCTGACACACACACACGTACACACACATACACACTATACATATATGCGCACATTACAACATATTTTTCTGAAGCATTTGAGATGAAGTTTCAGACATGTTACCCCATTACTTTAATACTTCGATGTATATTTCCTAAAAATGAGGACATTCTCCTACATCAGTGCAAACTTTTAAAATCAGGGAACTGACACTGATAAAATATTACCATCTAATCCACAGACCCATTCAAATTTTGCCAATTCTCCTAACAGCTTTCTTTATAAAGTACAAGACCTAATCTAAGATCACATGTTGTATTTAGTCATATTTCTTCTGTCTTCTTTAATCTGGAACAGTTCCTCTGTCTTTCCTTATCTTTCATGACCTTGAAAAGTTTGAAGAGTACCAGCCAATTTTTGTAGAATGTCCCACAATCATGATTTATCTGATGTTTTCTTGTGATTTACACATTTTGGGGGCAGAAGCATCGTAGGAGGGAAGTGTGCTCTCAGTGCGTCATTTCCGGAGGCACATGATTTCCATACGTCCCATTCTTGGTGCTATTAACTCTTACAATTTGCTTTAGATAGTATTCTCCAGGTTTCTCCATTGTAAGATCACTTTCTATGTGTTTTGTACCTATTAAATGATGCGTAACTAAGTAATTTGTGGAGACAATTTTGAGACTATGTAAATATCAAACATTTACCCACCAGTTTTAGCATCCTTTGACAAATCTAGCTGAATCAATTATTTCTGTAATGGCTGGCAAATGGTGATCTTACAAATTTGATATATTTTTTACATACATATCATTCTGTACAATATTTTTCCTTTCACCATAAAAGTGAGATCAACCAACTTATATCTATCTATCTATCTATCTATCTATCTATCTATCTATCTCTCTATCTATCTATCTATCTATCATCTATCTATCTACCTACCATCTATACCAGGTTCGACTCAGATTCCCGTTTCACTCAATGTCTTACAACCCATTATTATTATTATTATATGTCTTGATGATCAAATTGTCCCAGGCTTAGCCAATGAAAGCCCCTTCAAACTGGCTCCCATGTCCTTTTGACATAATTTTTTTGGACAATCTTTAATTCCTGGCACAAGGTAGTCCAGGTTCAGCTTGTTGTTTCCCTGTCCCTGCCCTCCACCCAGCCATTTCTGCACAACCTTGGTTTCTTTGAAATCAACAGAAGCTACTTGGGAGTCAAGATCTGAGTACCTTGGATGCTGTTACCAGTGTGTCACTGCTCTTTGTGCAGACAGGACTAAGGAATGTGTGCCTATATACACACACCCACACATGTCCACATGCAGCAATACCTGTTTCTATTTATGTATATTGAAAAACCATGATTCCACACCAACATTTCCAATTCCAGCTTCGTACTACAGTGTAACTTCTGGCAGTCTCCCTTTCTGTATTTGTAACTCCCATCTTCAACAGTGAGAAATCTGCTTCTCATTATCTTCAGTTCATTTATTTTATATATTTGTTCAGTACCCCTAAATAGCCAATATTCTGATCTCATAGGCTCTTCCTCGGCCCTCACCCTGATAACCAACTCTGTCCCACTGAATGCACCAACTGATTGCTCAGCCCCAACCAAAGGGAATTGGGGGGGGGTTGGATACTTTATACTATCTGTATTATTCATTAACAACATTACCTAGAAAGAAGATGGAGGAAGAAAAGCTTGAAATGCCAATAAAAAATGTTCAGATGCATCAGATATTAAACCAAATATTTTGCCTCATTTATGCTAAGCATGATATTTTCCTTGTTACACAGGGTTTGGTGCTAGTTCACACTTATATAATCTCCACCAGCATATAAATGGTAATTTAAACACATTTAAATTCATTCTAATAATTTTATAATCCAATATTATATCAGTCATGTATGACTGACAGATGGACTTACTTGGGGCAAAATCTATGATTTCAGTGTGGTAATGCTGGGTAAAGCAGAGCATCTCACTGCCTTCCAGAAATATGGAAGGACTGTCAAAGTTGCCTGCTTCCTCCTTCTCTGAAGCAAACGTACTTACACCGTAAAGCTGACACTGAAAATTGTATTCTTGTGTCTTCCCCCCCCCCCTTATAAAGGTGTTTTTCTTTCTAAGTGTGTGATGCACTTCAGAATGGGAAGCATCTCCTTAGGCCATTCCAAAATACCCTCCATGCGTCTCTCTTGTAACTGGCATTGAGGTTCTCACTTATTAAGTTATTATTGCTGAGGATGGTAGAAGATTTAAGAAGAAAAAGCATTTTCACATCTTTCCCTCCCCCTTTCTTCATTTTAGAGTGACACTAACAGGGAAACAAAGATGGGATATAGAGACTTCAGTGAATAAAGGATTATATCACACACAAGCAAATCTGTGAAGTAGATATTTTCAGGAGACCCACCTCTTCCAAATTGTAGTCCTCGTAAGCCAAAAAGCTAAAGAATATTAAAGCGATCGGATAACTGAGGGCCTCTAAGTAAATGATCACTTTATGGAAGATTTTATAAAATTCTGTTGACAAAATTTGTATTCATGTGTTCGTAGTCCTTAACAGCAGAATAATTACATGGAAGTAGTTTCATCTTACAGTGTCATGATGTCTTTTTAACTATTATTAACGATTTCAAGGAAATACAACAATGATCCCACATCCTCACATTCATTGAATATTATTTTTCTAGTCAACTCTGTTCAAATAAATTGAGTCCTCACAACAGGAATGACAGTTATTATGAGTTTGTTATTCTAAATGTTTGACTTTTCATGTTATATTTTCCCCTAATATTCTGAGAACCTCTTGGTTCTCTGAATTGGAAAATCGAGCTCTAAGAAGGTATCAATCTGCTCAAAGAAATTTGTGTAAGTAACTGTAAAGATAATGGTATAGTTTGGTCATTGTCTATTACAACATCTACAAATCATTATTTTGTTTCAGTATTCAGGTACCTAGAGGAATACATATTGAACTTTGCTAATAATCTCTCCAGAATAGATTAATTAGTATTCAAGAAAGACTTGGAGATCTTAAAACAGAGAGGGCTCCAGATTACAGATTGATTACTTGATGGCATATATACTTGAAAGGGTCAGTATAGAAATGTTCCATTAGTCAAGAAACAAGACATTTCGGATTCACAAAGACACTCTTAGGAATCAGTGGAAGAGATTATATAGAAATAGTGTCAATAACTTTTATTTCGGTTTCTTTACTTGCAATAATAATACAATGCATGAGTATACATAACTTTGTAGTGTATGGTACTTTTCACATACATTACCTCACATAAGTCTGCAAGGCCATATTTATAACAGGAAAAGTCAGAACCTTAGGTTAAATGCAAACACAGGGATTCTCAGAGTAATATGATCATTTCTGCTTGCAAATCTGGTGCAAATATAAATGTTTCCTGGGGTACAGTACATTAAACAAGGCTGTAAGTATAGCCAAAAAGAAAAAAAACCCAAAACCCGAAAAACAAAAAAAAAACCACCCAAACAAACCCTACTGATTGAATATATTCTACTCTTTTCTTTCTTTCCTTCTTTCTTTCTCTCCCTTCCTTCTTTCTCTTCCTTTTTTCTTTCTCTCCCTTCCTGCTTTCCCTTACTTCCCTCCTCTCAGTGGGATGTTTCTTTTGTTGACTTCTAATTTAGTTTCAGATACAGTGTAAAGTACATCAGACTTTTAAAAAGAGAAATCATTTTTCTTAGTAATGACAGAAGACTGAAGTTGGTTTTGGGGGGGTGTTGTTTGTTTGCTTTTTTCATTTTCTCATGAAGAAATATTTCCTCCATAACTGATCTCTTATGGTCGGCAGTTTCATTACTTTTCCCTTTCCAATGAAATTGAAAATCAGACTGAAATACAATGGAGATACTGTGCCACGGTGCCCAGGCAGCAGGTGGAGACACAGAGTGATTGAGTATTTCATGGAGTCAGCCTTGATCATCCTGGACAGTGGCTAAGCAGTCCTGGTCCAGTTAACTGGGTGAGAGAGACCTGGCGGCCACATTTCAAGGAAAAGATTCTAGAAGTTTCAAATGAGGAGTTGGTTCTATTTTTATTTCACTTAAGGATGCCTGGTGTCCTATTCCTTGTGCTATAAACAAGAGACTACAAAATTTCCCAATTAAATAGAAAATGCTCAGGCTGGCGTTATGACGCGCCAAATAATTGAGTGAGAACCCTCCTCACCATGGAACCCTGCTCATATGCACTCAATGTTTTCCCATAACCTGCTAACCACTGGGCTTTTAGGAACACTGGAGATGTTTGAATGCTTCTGTTTCTAGGCAGATGCTATCATTTTGTGTCCAAAGCTGAAGGTTAGCAGGACCATTATAAATATATATATATATATATATATATATATATATATATATATATATATCCTCTTGGGTATTTTCATTTCGTCTATGAATCGTATTTCTTTTACTGATATTAATCCTACCAGCTAAACCAGTGGTTCCAAACATTCTGGTCTCAGGACCCCCCCTTTTTTTTATTATATTATGTTAGTCACCATACAGTACATCCCTAGTTTTTGATGTAAAGTTCCATGATTCATTACTTGAGTACAACACCCAGTGCACCATGCAATACGTGCCCTCCTTAATACCCATCACCATCCTATCCCATTCCCCCACCCCCCTCCCCTCTGAAGCCCCCAGTTTGTTTCCCAGAGTCCACAGTCTCTCATGGTTCATTCCCTCTTCTGTTTACCCCCCCTTTCTTCTTCCCTTTCTTCTCCTACCGATCTTCCTACTTCTTATGTTCCATAAATGAGTGAAACCATATGATAATTGTCCTTCTCTGCTTGACTTATTTCGCTTAGCATTATCTCCTCCAGTCCCGTCCATGTTGCAGCAAATGTTGAGAAATTGTTCTTTTTGATAGCTGAGTAATATTCCATTGTATATATGGACCACATCTTCTTAATCCAGTCATCTGTTGAAGGGCATCTCGGCTCCTTCCACGATTTAGCTATTGTGGACAATGCTGCTATGAACATTGGGGTGCATAAAGCCCTTCTCTTCACTACGTGTGTATCTTTGGGGTAAATACCCAGTAGTGCAATTGCTGGATCACAGGGTAGCTCAATTTTTAACTTTTTAAGGGACCTCCACACCCCCTTTATACTCCCAAAAATGTTTGAAAACTTGAGCGAGCTTTTGTTCATGTGGGTTTTAGCTATCAATATTAGAAATTAAAACCTGCAAGTTTTAAAAGCACTTCCTAAGTGATCGCAAAGCAGCAATAAACCCATCACAGGTTAACATAAATAACACATATTTTTATCAACATGCCAATATTGTCTAAAGTAAAAATGCTTAACGAGGAAAGGGGCACTGTTATGTGCTTTTTGTTGTTGTCGTTACAGTTTTTTGCAAATCTCTGCAATGTCTGATTTAATAAAAGCCGGCCCCTTCATTCAGCCTACTGTGACATCACATGTCAGGGAGATTCTGGGACTCTCCAAGTAACCTTATGAAATACTAACAGTGACAGAGGCAAGATAATTTAAGTGTTCTGATCTTAGTGTTACGGTTTTGACCTTATGGCAACTCTGAAAGGGAGGAGCCTATTATTGGTCTCCAGACAGCCCTTTGAGAACTCCTGAGGCAAACAAACCTGAATAAAATTATGATCAAGCTAAGTACCCTGATTCAGAACTGATTCAGTTCTGGCTTATTCTAACACTGGCTCCTTATTCTCCAGAAGTTAGCTGAATTGTCACCACCTGAGAGGAGCTTTCCCTGACATTCTCTCTGAAGTGAGCATTCCCTACTCTCAATGCTCTGGAGCTTAGTACCCTGTTTTGTTTTGTTTGGTTTTCTTTATAGAACTTATACCAATTTGTGATTTTAAAACTTACCACCCCCCCTTTATATTAACCTTTCTCCCTCCCTAGACTATAAACTTCTTGGGTTTTCCTGTCTTACCTACTATTGTATCCTTCATGTCCAGGATTGTGCCTAACCCACAGCCAGTATTCTGTAATTATTTGCTGATTTAATTGATGAGTAAATTAGTGATAGTCTTGTTTTTCTCACTTTCCTTTCGGCCCTTAGTTCTTACACTGGGATGATCAGTGGACATAGGAGAATTGTAGTAAATACGTTCTCATTCATTCAAACAATGTTTCTAGAGGACCTCTTATGTGCTGGTCAAGTTGATAGGATAGAAGATGAGCAAAACATAGTACCTACCGCCAGCCATATCCCTATATAATGGGGCACACCAAGAAAGGAAATTTTAGTTGAATCCTAAATAGAAAATGTAGTTTCTGTCAGGAGAGAAGCAAGTCACAGTCTCTGAGATGAATGGAGGCCCGGCCTATTGAAGAAGCTGTGAGGAAGTCGGTATGGTGGAGTTGTTCAAATGGCAGGAGGACAGCAGAGGGGACTAGGGAGAAGCCTGAGATGTGAGGCCATAGAGGCACGGCCTGTGAGGTCCTGGTTCTATATACCTCCATGGCCTCACATCTCAGGCTTCTCCCTAGTCCCTTCTGCTGTCCTCCTGCCATTTGAACAATTCTGTCATATTGACTTCCTTGCAGTTCGTTCAATATCCCAGATACTTTTTGTGGAAATTGACAACCTGATTCTAAAATTTATATGAAGTGCGAATGGCCAAGATTAGCAAAGATACTTTTAAAGAAGGAGAAAGAGGTCTTATATAGGTATTTACTAAGACTACATTAACTAAAATAGTATTGACACAAAGATGGACAAAGAAACCACTGGGAAGGATAGAATCCAGACACAAATTCACATAACTAGGATTTATAATGAATATGCCACTTCAGTGCAATGTAGAACAGAGTTTTTTCAAAAAACAGTACTAAATCAATTTGATATCCCTATTAAAAGAATAAATGAATCTTGACCCTTAACTCACACCATATATAAAAATCAATTCCACAAGCATCACAGAAACTAAAGGAACAAGTTAAAACCATATAGTTTCTTAGAAGATACAGAAGAGTTTTTTTTTTTAATACCTTGAGTTAGGCAGTTTTCTTAAATAGAATGCAAAGAATATTAGCCATAAAAGGAAAGATTGATTAATTGGACTGCATTACAACTCCGAATCTTAATTCACTAAATGACATCATACAGACAGTGAAAAGACTAGGGAGGGGGTGCGCAAAGATAATTGCTGTTAATGTATTTCCAAAAAAGAACTCTTCCCCCTCCTCTTTCTGCCTCTGTGTCTCTTTGTGTGTGTGTATAACGTTATTATTGAACATATACATTGTGCATATATATCATATATGCATATGTTTATATATGCATATATATCATACATACGCATATGTTTATATATGTGTATATAGCATACATACGCATGTTTATATATGTGTATATATCATACATATGCATATGTTTATATATGCATATATATGTGTTTACATATATAAAATGTGTACATCAATAAGAAAAAAATAGATAACACAATATAAACGGGCAATAATTTGAAGAAGCATTTTATCAGAAAGGATCTCTACATGATCAACGAACATATGAAAAGATGTTCAACATTGTTAGGTATTTGGGAATTGCAAAGAGAGCCATACTGAGGTAACACTACACATTTGCAAGGATGACTAAGGTAAACCCAAACCAAAAACACTCCAAAATATATCAAGTGTCTTTCGTGTGTAGAGTCACGGGAACTCTCACACACTTGGAGAAATTGTAGGGCAATACCTTCTAAAAATCAAAAATGTGCTTATCGTGTAACCCAATAATTTCCCTCCTAGTTATATACCCAACAAAAACATGACACGTGTGCACCCAAACACATATGAGAATGTCCATAACAGCCTCAAACTGGGAAAAAATCCAAATGTCCATTAAAAATGAATGGATGAATAAACGCTGATATACCAGTACAATGGAATACCATAGAGCAATGAGAATGAATGACTCACAGCCACCTGCAACAATGTGGTGGATAAATCCCACAGATAAAAGATTGAGTGAAAGAAGAAAGACAGAGACAAGTCTACACCATATAACACATCTATAAGAAATAAAACTTAGGCAAACAGATCTTTTGGTAAGAGATCCCAGAGCTGCTTTGCTGTGGTTCAGGAATGGGTAAGTAATGAGGAGGAGAAAGCTATGGGGGAGACTTCTGATTTGCTGCTAATGATTTTTATCTGGGTTGTGGGGTGGTTGTGTTTCTTTGGTAAAATTCACTACAATGCATATTGCAGATTTGCACACTTTGTGGTATGTACGCTACCCTGCAAAAAAGGAGTAAAACAAAACAAATCTGTTGTTTTTTACCTAGAATGGAGGCATACATTTGGGATTCCCTCCTATACTACTGACTCGATATTTTACTCTTTGTCTCAGAAAATACTTTTACCAAATACGTAGATAGTGAATAACGTAATTAATAGCTACTTTTCTTACGACACGGTAGCTGGTACAGAAGAGAGCATTGGGATGCCAGGCTCTGTCAAAGACCAGCAGCAGACCATGAGATACTTGGCTCGGTGTGAATGGTGCTCGTCAGGCAATTTGTTGATTCTCTTGAGTATCTAATTCTGCCATTGCTTCGTGTTTAGCTGAACAACTTGGACTCATAATAGCTAATAAGAAATATATTTGTAAACATGCCAGAGGACGGGAACAGGGCAAGCAAGACTTTTGGGAGGGTTTTTAATATCCAAGGTTGATAATGGCTTGAGGCGCCTTCAAAGACGGGCTTGCAGGCAGGGAAACAGAGGGTAAGGATCAGCCCCCAAGCAGGTGGGCAGAAGCCCTCAGACAGACAAACATCCCCACCGCCAGGGAGAGACACTACAGTGGTGTGGCTCGTACCCAGAAGAAACAACGTTGAAAGGTTTGTGGTGACTTCAGGGAAGCCGAAGTGAATGGATAATCCATTCATTCCTTCAACAAATATTTATTGAGTGTCTGCCCTGGAACAAGGACTATTTTAGGCACTGTTAACGATTAAACAATCACCACATGGGGACCACATCCTCACAAGGGCTACGACCTAATGAACATGGAGGGTATGGATTCACTTAGCATTCCTATTTCCAGGAAGGCAGTTCTCGCACTAAGGAGAATATGCCTATATTTACTTTTTAAGAAGTGTAGTCTCTTATTTGTACACTCCATCTACTGCTGACTTGTACAGAACACATGGTAAGGGAGTCTTGATGGAGTCGTCCACACTCTTATCTTGTCTCTCTACAGGCAACATTACGTAACTTTGCAGGACATTTGTACAATAAGTAGTGGCCGTGAGTTATAGTACAATGCATCAGCTTATGTGTGACACATACCAGTGCCAACTGAGTGCAGGACTTGCCTTACAGCACGGAATGAATTATTCAACAATTCTGTGTTAAATGGCCATTTTCGGAATCACGCTTGTGTATTTGAGATTTTTGTATTTTACGCGGTAGACTTAATTGGCGCTTATCTTGAAATTGTAAGTGTCACTCTGACAAGCTGCCTTTAGCACAGTATGTATACTTCTGTACGGAAAATGTATTGTAGAACAACAGAAGGACTCTTTTAAACACGCGTGTACACACACATACACACACACACCTCATGCTCAGTTGTTACCATATAAGCATCTTGTGGCGATCCTGGGCACACTACATATTCCGAAATATTTTTATCACGTCCAAGGTTCCAGAGACTTTAGAAGTAAAGCATAGGCTATGGATTTTTTTCCATTACAATATAAAAAAAAGTATGTGTGTAATAGATGTGCAGAAGCAACTCCCAACCAAAAGAATCAAAAACTAGTAATATAAAGTGGTGACTGCAGGCGGGGCTTCAATCCGACAGAGCTGAGTGTAAAGCTGGACTCTGCTGTTTACTAGCTACACAGTCTTAACCAAGTGACTGGACCGTGCTCAGTTAGGCTCAGAAAGAAGCCTCAGTTTCCTTCTAGGTAAAACGGGGGTTGTGATAGCACTCACCTCACGGGGTTATTGGGAAATTTAAATGACATAAAGTAGACAGAATTCCTGTCTCATAATATGCATTAAAAAAAAAAACCCAACAATATAGGGACGCCTGGATGGTTCAGTGGTTAAGCATCTGCCTTTGGCTCAGGTCATGATCCTAAGGTCCTAGGATTGAGTCCCGCATCGGGCTCCGGGCTCAGTGGGGAGCCTGCTTCTCCCTCTGCCTAATACTCCCCCTGTTTGTGCTCTCTCTCTCTCCAGCAAATAAGTAAATAAAATCTTTAAAAAAAGAACATTTTTTAAAAAACCTATTCCTTTTTTGGAGAAACTTCGATGCCAACCCAATTTATTTTAATAATACTGTCTGCTGATTTTATGTTTCTTCTTATTTAAGGTCCAGTTATGATAACGTATTTCTAAAATGCTATAGGACATTTTCACATTTCTCCCAGGAGACGAAAATCCCTGTTGTCACAAAGGCACTCTAGCTTGTATCATCTTGGGTGTCTCTATGAGGTTTAAATGAAAAGAGAGGATATTTTGTGCCATGATATGATTTATTTAATCACCAGGTGAACCGATAAAATAGATTGAAGGAAGTGGAGGCATTGCGAACTACAGTTAATCCAAATAGACATCCCATCGATGTCTTTGGGAATCAAGCCTGGAACTTCTTAGGAGCCAATTTTCTATTTTGAAAAAAGGAACCATTCATTTCTGATTCAGGGTTCATAGTGGGGCATATATGTAAAATTTAATCAGATCCTTTTTTCTGGGGCTGGATCTAAGATGAATATTTGGGTCCTAAATGAATGGGGAAGTAGAAGTCTATTTTTAAAACGAATTCTCCTGGGGCACCTGGGTGGTGCAGTCAGTTAAACGTCTGGCTCTTGGTTTGGGCTCAGGGTCATGATCTCAGGGTCTTGAGATCGAGCCCTACGTCGGGCTCCATCCTCAGAGCACAGTCTGCTTGAGATTCTCTCTCCCTCTGCCCCTCCCGCTCATGCTCTCTAAGATAAATGAATAAATCTTTCAAAAAATGAATTCCGAATTTATGCAAATATTTCTATCTATATACTTTCTCGTCAATCTTTTCAATCTAATTCCTCTGTTTTCCTTGGTTTTTCGTTGAAATCTGGAAACATTAAAGAACCTCTTATCCAATCAAAAAAATAAGGTGGGGGTGGGCAATTCAATAACTTGCTTCTGGCTGCTTTGAGAGTATCTCTATGCCACTAAAAATACTATCATTAGGCACTCTCAGTCAATTCAGGCTGCAAAAACAAAAATACCATAGACTGGTGGTTCCAGTGACAAATATTTCTCTCTCACAGTTCTGGAGGCTGGGAGATCCAAGATCAAGGTAAGGTAAGGTAAGATGGCTCTTGAGGACCTCTTCCTGGCTTGTAGACAGCTGCTTTCCTGCTTCGTCCTCACAAAGGGGAGGAAGGGGGTGCGAGAGGATGAGGAAGGACGAGGAAGAGGAGGAGGGGAAGGAAAGGGGAGAGTCTCTTCTTATAAGGGCACTAATGTCATCATGAGGGCTCTATGCTTCTGACCTAATTATCTCCCCAAGGCCCCATCTCCAGATACATCATATTAAGTACTCCAGCTTCAACATGAATTTTGACAGGACACAAACCTGCAGTCTGTAATAGGAATATTATCACCCTAGTTGCTTTCCTCAAGTTCCCACTTTCCGATGGCAAAATAACCAAGATTTGGAGCCATCCCACCACTAACACCAGCTGAAGCAGGATAAAAAGCGGTACACTGTTCTTAGCAACACCTGCTTGGTTTCTACTGTCCAGTTGGTTGGCAAGTGGGGAAAACAGGAGACACAGATAAGTAAATTATGTTTGAAATAAAACGGACTTCCATCTGGCTACATTTTGTCAGATTTGGTATATTCTTGCTCTTGCTCTTATTCACCCAGAGTTTTCTTTGCAGTCTGAAGATTACCATTTGAAATGCTCTTTGAGTGACAGAAAGTCAACCCTGGGATCCAAAGCAGCTTTGATGTTCATCAGGGAAATGCTGGCGTGCTGAAATTCTAGTCCACCGTGTTTGCCACGGAACGTGGACAACTCCAGCTACCCGTAACCTTAGCAAAAACTCAGAGAAGAATTAAAAACAAAGCAGACGCCTTTGATAAGACAAAAAGCATTAGTATCTTACTGAAAGGCTCTCCTGGAAGATTTTTCAACCCTTCTTCCTCAAGAAATATGTAGGCATTAAATTCAGTTCTTATTTCAAACAAAACACTTATATGTCAATTGCAAGAAATATGTAGAGGGGTGCGGTTGACTTTAATATCTTACTGAACAGTGTGACAAGAATTTTTAAATGTACAAACTAACCACGGGATGACCTTTCAAAACTGAAATGCATAGGTGTGGATGACATTTTCTCACTCAGTTACTTATTTTGAAATCTAAATTAAAGCACACACAGCACCAAATTAAATATCTCCTCCTCAGAGTGAATATCCCAATTATTTATAACTAAGCAACTTAAACATCCAGTAATCAACAAACATTAACATGTAAATACTTTGTTTTAATAAGCCATAAACATTAATAAGCACATGGCTGAAATTACTTCTGCTGAAATTATTCATCTGCAACCCGAAATATCGCATAAGGGCTGGAGAGAAATAAAACTGTTAAATTTGATTCTGAAAACATTCATGTGAGTTTGCAAAAATCCTCTTTATTTTCTGGTGGATTTTCTTCAGGATTTTTTTTTTTTTCCCTCCCCCTGCTAGGAGACTTATAAAACTGAAATGTCAAGTGAGGGTTGCTTTATATCATGTTCTGTCAATCAAAGGAAGGGAGGCTTTATGCATCTGTTGCTAGTATATTGGCACTTTTTGAAGAGTGTTTCGGTGGGAGCGAGAATAAATAAAGATCCTTCAGGCACTTTCTCATTTATGGATGAGGAATCAAAGCAGTCTGAAACTTCATTTTCAGCCTGATACCCTGAAGATTGTTGGCTGATAATTCTGGATGGAACAGCTTATCTTGGCGGATTAGGGAGAACATGGCCTTCCTATTACTTCTGGCTTCAGCCTATTCAGCTGGGTAGACTTTGTCACACAGTATCTGGGCCTTTACATATGTCGCTAATCTTATCTATATCTTTTCAGCTCCTTCTGTTGGAGCTGTGGTTCCCCTGCCTAAACCTCCCATTTCTTCATTACACCATCTGTATAGGCATTAGCCTTCGCTAACGGCCTTCCTACACCAGTGCATTCAGTAATGGCAAGTTTTGCAGACGTGCTGTTTTCCCGAGCAGTTTGGGGTGGGATTTTAGCCCAAATCTTGAGACTCTCACGTCAGTTATATTCAAAAGCTCCCTGTAGTCTCCAAACAAATTCATTTTTCCCCTTTACCAAATCCGCTTAACTAAATGAAATAATCTCCACAATGTATTATCTTGGCCGTGATTAAAGAGAACGTGGACATTTCCCTCCTGGGCCTGTCTGTCTATCCAAGGCTGTCACTCCTTTCCTACAGGTGTGAGACAGTCGTTCCCCCATGAAACCGAGAGGTGAACTCCTTGTGTGTGCGACACATCAAGGGGTCACAGAGATTTCCGAATGCACACTGTCCTCACGATGTCTACAGTCTACTGGGGAAATGTGAATTCACAGCAGTAACTATGAAGCAAGGTAAAAACCATGCATATGTATTAAGTGCTTGGATGACTCATAAAGGGATACGCAAAAGGAAGAACCTAAGAAGGTTGAGTGAAGGAGGTGGCATTTAAAAACAAGGTGTGAACTGTGGCGATGCGGACCGGGGACTCTTCTAGGGTCTGTTGTCCGTTTCTTTCAGAATGAGGGATAGAAGTCAAAAGTGGTCATGGAATTTGTGTCCCAGGCCGGGAGAGATCTGTATCAAAGACTGCTCCTTGCCCATCAAATATCCATTCTTCACTTTGCTCTCAAATTAACCTCGCATTTAGCTGGGCACACTTCTCCCCTGAACACAGACCATGTCTGTCAGTCTCCCTTGCATCTGTGTGGTGACCGTATGCTTGCGTTCTGGTCAATGAGATTGCAAGTGGAAGAAACTGTCTTTAAAGGCAGAGGGTGAGCCCTTCTTCTTCCCTCCTGCCCTGCCCGTTCTTGGAATGTGGAAACCAGCAACCATTTGGAAGGTGAGGGCAAAGGCCACACCCTAAGGATAGTAGAGTGAAAAATTCAAAGAAGCCTGGGTCTCTGACAGTGGAGATACCACACCAGCCTTGTCTTGCTCATCTCCAGCCTGCTTTTATGCAGGAGAGAAGTAAACTTTTGTTTTAGGGATGCTTTTTGATTGTTTGTTTGTTTGTTTTGGTGAATCCTAGCAGTCAAGTGAATCCTAACCAATATAGTCTATACTCACTGTTAAAATCCTAGTCTTATGAGTACGTATCATATAATGATACCTGATAACGTTTCTAGTTCCCCAGCATAGCATGGAAATGTCATGATGCATCAGCCACAAAATATTTATTGGGTTCCTGCAATATTCAGGGTACTTTTCTAGACAACGAAAACAAAACGATGGGGCCTGATCCCAGCCTTATGAAACTTCGATTCTACTTATGGGGGTTAAAACATCCTTGCTAAAGGAGAATTACTCAAATACGGTTATGAAATCCAAGTGCCAAAGGAGTACGACCCACAGCATCACAGGAGTTGATAGGAGACCGAAAACACTTAAAGCTGGGGTAGGTAGGGCTGCTGGATAAAATATAGGATACCCAGTTAAAATGGAATTTCAGATTAAAAAAATAAATATTTCTCAGTATAAACATATCCCAAGTATCACATGGGACACACTTCTATTTCTAAAAAGTTATTTCCTTTTTATTCGAAATTCAAATTCCAAACTGAAACTAAAATTCTAAATTTCAATTGTCCAAAGTATTTCATGGACTATGCTGTCACTACAAGATTATTTTTCTGAAATTCAGATATAACCAGGTGTCCCATATTTTTACTTGCATAATTGGATACCCCTCAGCTACAAGCTTCTAGGATATCTTCACAGAAGAGGTGGAAAGTAAGCTGAAGGATGAGTATAATCAATGGAGAGGTAAGAATGGGGCCATGCTTTAAAAAGCCCAGGCCAGAGCATCAGAGAAACATGACCCCATTTTCTTTCAGTGTCAAATATACTCAGGAAAAAACAAAAACAAAACAAACACACACACACACACACACAATGTTAAATATTATTCTCAATATTGAGTAGAATGCAAAATTTCCATGAATTTTAATATAAAGCAGGGCTTCTCAACCTTGGCACTATTGACATTTTGGGCTGGATAATTCCTTGTTGTGGGGGACTGCCCTGTACCTTGCAGGGGGTTTAGCAGTCTCCCTGGCCTCTACGCCCTTTGAAGCATGCTGTTCCCAGTTGCAACAATCAAAAATGTTTCCAGACATTGCCAAACATCCTCTGGGGGAAGGGGGGCCAAAATGACATTGGTTGAAAACCACTGGTATATGGCATGACGCTTCCCAAACATTTTTGTGGTTGCGAAGGCTTATTTGGGGCTTTGTTTCCCTAGTATCAGTCACATATATTCATTCTCCTCATCACGAAGGTTCTTTTATGGACAAGCTTTTGATGGTGAGAGAGAGAAGCATCTGACGGCCAACTTGCGTCAGGATGTTGCTTTTCTGTCTAATTTATTAGCTCTTATTTTTCCCCTCTAACTTTCCAGATTGTAAACTCCCTGAGGCAAGCGTGAATCATCTCTCAAAGCACCTAATGCCCACCTCAGGACAGCTAGTCCATCCGTGTGAACTGAGTCGTGGAAGAAAAGTGTTTGGCTTCTGTTTGGAGAATCCCCGGAATCAATGAATGCAGGCGGCGAGGGAAGGGAGAGGCCTTTGACCTTGAGTAATATGCTAGGTGGGGCAGCGTCGTCAATATCAGCCGCGCACGGAGGGTTAATTTCAGCAGGAAGGCTTCGATCTGAAAGCAGCCTTGCAAGTGGATTCCCCAGACACGTGGGTACTTGCTGCTTGGCGTCACCCCCCCCCACCCCCCACCCCGCCGTCTGCACTTCTCATTTCCGCAAGAAGAATTCTAGGCTCTCCCCACCTGGTCAGGGGCACTGTTCCTTCTAAGCTGTGGGCCAGGGAGGCTGCACCGGCCCCAGTTAACCACCGCCTGAAGCCTTTATCTGTAATCTGCCGCCCACTCAGCTCTCCCAGCAACACAGGACCTAAACTGAAAGTAAGCTTCTAGGCCAGGGCAGCCTACTGGTAAGAAACCATCCCCGGTTTCAGCTCCAGGGCTGTGCGACCAATTTCTCCGGGGAGACAGGAGAATCCAAAAGAAGGCTGACGTTTCTAAGAAGTGTGAAAATCCATGAGGAGGGCTGCCTCGGTGGCTCAGTCGGTTAAGCGTCTGCTTTCAGCTCAGGTCAGGATCTCAGGGTCCTGGGATTGAGGCCCCTGTGGGGCTCCCTGCGGGGGTGCGGGGGGTGCGGGGGTGGGGAGTCTGCTTCTCCCTCTGCTCCTGAGCTCATGCGCACTCTCTCAAATAAATAAAATCTTAAAAAAAAAAAAAAAAAGAAAAGAAAACCCATGAGGAATGGTGAAAAAAGATAAGACTGTGTGTGTGCAGGACTGTTCTCACACACAGCAAGATACCGGTGTGATCCCTAGAGACTTTTCCTTCACACCTAGTTTATCTAAGAGCTGTTCCCGTGAAGCTGATGGACCGAATAGGCAGGAGATGTGCCTGGAAATAGTTCCTCTCGCTCAGGTGCTCCTCTTACTCTTTCCTCTTCGGCTTTGTGTCAAGTCCATCCTTTCTGTGTTGATTCCTGGTGGCATGCCCGCCCACAGCCCACAATTTGGCCATCATCTCTCTCTTTCTTAGTGCAGGCTGTGAAGATATTCTTGCTGGCCTGGGCCACTGCGGTCTTAGGGGCCTTAGCACTTGCTGTCTTAAATTCTCCAGCGACTGTGACATTGGGGGCAGGTCCTCTGTAGGTCTGGGTATAGGGCCAAGCCAAGTTCTTACCTTCCTAGAACTGCTGAGACTCAGCAAGTCAAGAACCTGGCTCTCTTTATGTCCCAGGACCACAGTAAGCATTGCTCACAATTTATCTAAACAGAGCTCCCCTAGCAACGGGTACAATTCAGTTGGAGTTGGCACTCCAGATAAAAGTCCTTTGTCATCCCTCCCTGAGGTGATGGGAAGTGGGATGGAGTGGGAAGGGTGGAAGAAGGAACCAGGAATGGGAGATGTGGGTGGAACAAGGGGCCTCAGCCCGGAGGCTGAGAGAGTGAAGCACATAGAAAACTCTAGCTGCGGAGGAAGCCAACCTCAGAAATGTGTCTGTAATGGTGGTGGGTGAATACATGTGAGAGAAAACTACAAAATGTTAGTAAAGGTAATATATATCGACATCATTACAGATGCTGATGAATTAATAAAGGGAAGGTGAACTGTGAAACACTGGCTTTGCCACATAGGATTCATAATAATTACAGCCGTGTATATGACCTGCTTACGACCTTTGTCTTTCTACCTGTGCAGCAATGACAAGTAATGAGCATCTTATCGGTGCTGTAATAGATGAACTTTGTTGTGAATTTTATTTGACGACAACATTGAACTCACACGATGCAGAAATTAGAAAAAGAGGCATTTATCATTCTCTTTCATTTGCTTAGTGACAAAGCTTTGCTTACCTTATTCACTGGGGTGTTGCCATCTGTTCAGAGAACATGGCCACAAATTCACAAGTTAGAGGAGATTATAACACTTTAGAATAGAGCTCTAGTGAAACAAAGGAACAGAAGATGGAAACCTAATTTTCTGCTGTTGGGTTTAGCCTCCAACTGTTTGTGGTAAAATACCACCCATACTGTGAGTGCACCTTCACATTTTTACTGAAATTTCTTTCAAGTTTATTCAGATTTTTCCTGGCCCTTTCTCAGGGAGGGACACTGATAACTTTCCTGGCTAACTCACGGTGATGCAAAAAGACAGGATCTAGTCTTTTCCATTCTACTGAGGATGCAACAGGACCAGAAACCGTGGGAAAGGAGCAGGCATCACTGCTGGGATGGCTTCACTGCTGCCCACAGGGAAGAGAAAGAGTTAAGGTTGTACAATTTCTATTCAAGAACATTCCATTTCTCTTCTCCCTAATTCAGACTCTTATTCCTTTACTGGGGAATTTCCTTAACTCTGTCCACAAAGCTCTGACACTTCCATTTGCTGAGTATTCTCAAAGCCTACTGAAGCATAGGCATGGGCCAGGCCGTCACGGAGGGCACCCTGATGAATAAGGTATGGTCCTGGCCCTCAGCCATCTGATGGTCGATTTAGAAAACAGAAGTCTTTACTGAAAGTTTCCATTGTCCATGGAAAGTGGGAAGATAGAGGCCCAGGTGGGAATCCAGCAATTTCATCCCACCCCAGTGGTGGCTCCGAGCTCAACTTCCCACGAGATGCTGCTTCCTTCCTTCATTGGGGCAGATCTTGTCAATGACATTTCCAAGAGTCATCGCTGTACTTCCTCCTTGCTCATGGAATCCTAGTTTTGTTTGCATCAATGTGATAAATGATTGCTAGGGATGTTTATGTCCCACCTAAATTTGTATGTCAAAGTTTAAAATCTCGATGTGATGGGCGGAGGAGCCCGATGTGGGACTCGATCCCTGGACGCCGGGATCACGCGCTGAGCCGAAGGCAGACGCTTAACGACTGCGCTACCCAGGCGCCCCTAGGGCCCTTCTAAGAAGAGACACGGAAGAGATGATTGTTCTGCTCTCCATTATGTGAGGACACAGCAAAATGAACACTGTCTGTAAACCAGGGAAGAGGCTTCTCAACAGACACTGGATCGGCTGGCCCCTTGACCTTGGACTTCCCAACCTCCTGAACTGGGAGAAATAAATTCCCACTCTTTAAGCCCCCCAGTCTATGGTACTCTGTTATAGCAGCCTGATGGCAAGTGATGATCGACATAGGCCGATAAGGACAATTGCATTTTCCTTTGCAATGCAAAGATGTGGCCATGTGGCCCTAATTTTAGCCAAGGGGTAGTCTGCTGAAGGCCTTCTGTGAAAACAGAAGTTTTAGACAAAAGAGATTAAAATAGGGGGAGTTCTTGGTGAACAATCTTCCCCTTCTTTCATGCTGGGGATATGAGGACATGATGCTTGGAGCCCCAGAAGCAATGTTAGGACTGTGAAGTATCAAGAGTAAATGTGGAAATTCAATATGCTACAAAAGGAGGAACAAAAGAATGGAAAGATGCTGAGTCCCTGATGACACTGTTAAACTTCTGAGCAGACCCTGGAATCCCTCCATTCAGACTGCTTGTTAGCTGTGCTATAAAATGGCTTGTTTTCTGACCTGCCGTTAGCTTTTTTGGTTTCTTTGCAGCCCAAAGCACTCCAAACTGACAAAGTCTTGTAATCAATCCTCTTCGCTAGTAAACCTTGGTGACATTGTGTTGTCTAGCAGACATTATCTCAACGAGTCAGCCACTTCATGATTTTTCACTGCTCTGGAGCAAGGATCTGCAAACTCTGCCCCCTGGGCCCACTGCCTGGTTTTGGATGGCCTGTGAGTTAACCATGATTTTTGCATTTTTAAACGACTGAAATAAAAATCAAAACAAGAATAATATCTTGTGATATGCAAAAATTATATAAAATTCCACTGTCAGTGCCCATAAGTAAAGTTTTACAGGAATTCGGCCATGCTCGTTGATTTACATGTTGTCCCTGGCTGCTTTCATGTAGAGGGTATTTGAGAGAAAACAGATGGGCTGAGAAGTCTAAGATATTTGCCCACTGGCCTTTGACAGAAGAAATCTGTAGACCCCCTGCTCTACTACACAAATTCCCACTCAAGTCAGTGTGATCGAGACTGTATGTTAGGTTTGTCTCTCTCCTCTCTTCTTGCCCTTGACCATGGGGTTTCCTCCACTGAAAATTGCCCTTCCTCTCTTCTCTCGGAAACCCTCACATTGATTTATTGCTCTATGGAGTTGACAAAAACACTTTTACAAATACTAGTCTGATTCTTACAAAAAATTCTCTGAGATGATGAAGCAGAGATTAGTATTATTTTATGGAGAGGGAACAGATGTCGGGTGCAGTCCAGTATCAAGGATGTTGGCACCAGACTGACGTAAGTCGAACGTTCAAAACTCCACTCAGTAGCTGTGTGACTTCGGTTAAGTCACTTAATTTCTCTGAGCCTCAGATTTTCATTTATATAATGTGGATAAAATCCTTAACTCACTCTGTGTGAAACTATTACATGGCTGGCCCAAGTTCCCAGAAGTAGAAAGAGCTAAGGCTAGAAGTTGGAATCTGGCTGATAATCTCAAGCTATGTACAAATTCCCAGTTGGCTCTGAGAAACAGCATCAGGAAGATAAATACCTGCTCAAAGATGAGTAAGAATACACCCCAGAGGGGCGCCTGGGTGGCACAGCGGTTAAGCGTCTGCCTTCGGCTCAGGGCGTGATCCCGGCGATCTGGGATCGAGCCCCACATCAGGCTCTTCTGCTATGAGCCTGCTTCTTCCTCTCCCACTCCCCCTGCTTGTGTTCCCTCTCTTGCTGGCTGTCTCTATCTCTGTCGAATAAATAAATAAAATCTTAAAAATCTTAAAAAAAAAAAAAAAAAGAATACACCCCAGAATTTCTATTTCTTAGACTGGAACTGATAGAACAGTTAAGAAGCTACTCGCTTGCCTGGAAAACTAGCACCTTAAGAAAAAGAGAGAAAGGGAGAGAGGAGAGAGAATACAGTGTTCTTTTTCAACCAAAGTATACATGCCTCACATAAATCAATCAGTGGTCCTTAGTGATTTTCAAAATGGTGTGCATACAAACCCCTCCAAGGCGTCCAACATTGCTTCTTATGTGGTTGTTCTAGTTAAAAATACAGCAAAAGAAAAGAGCTCACTCTTTCGCTGAACTCCTTGGCCCTGAGACCTCTTTCTTCTTGCCTAAACTACTTCTCTGTCAGCCGCTGGGTGTCTTCTAGCTCCTACAGCATATTTTGAAATTGCATATTTCAATCACCTATATGAGCTAACCGAAGCTGAGTAATGAGTGTCTGGAAGGTTTGCACAAGGTTATTAAAAGTTTCTTAATCTGCCACCAACTTCTCTTTTAATATTGTTTGTGGATTTCCTAAAGCACAGGAATAAATTCCCTTGACCCTCTTACTCATTAACTTGGAGAGTATGGCAGAAAATCAAAGGTACAAGGCTGTTAGGGTATTTGGTCCCTTTTAATAACCTCATGACTGTAGCACTGAAAAGATAAGGCTATCATGGCTGTTGATCAAAAAGGCAAGAAAAGGCAGCGAGAGCAACAGACACATCATTATGCAAACGGTGGTTTTAAAACCATCGCCTCTCCATTCATTTTCCTAATGGTATCCTTTAATTAAGAGGCATTTTAATAAAAAAAAATAAGATAGAGAAAATGGCAGCTTCTGAATATCTTTATCCTAGGGACTTTGAGTTGACAACCTATTAGGGGTGACAAGGGATGGATTCATCTTAAAGGGGTATGTGTGCATAGCAAACACAGAGTTTTTGCTTAGATTGTTGGTGTTACGGGAGAAAACTAGGAAAAGGTGACTTTTAAGGCAAAAGAATAGGGCTCCTTTCCACCACTTGTAAGCTGTTACTATTCAAACATTTCCTTGAGATTCCATTTTCTCATTTGTAAATGAAAAATAACACCAAAATCACAAAGAGTATCCACCTTTCCTTGAATACCAACCATGTACTTTCAATAATTCAATCATTTCAATAAGACTAAGCCACTATCCCCATTTTACAGGTGAGGAAAGTGACATGCAGGGAGGTTAGCCGTTGTGTTGGGAGTTTAGAAGGCCAGTAAGTGCTGGAGTCAAGACAAAAACTCCTGGGTCTGTCAGACAGGGCTCCGGTGAGAGTTTGGTGAGAAAAAAAAAAAAAAAAAAAAAAAAAGTGTGCCTTTTCAAACCAAAATTGCTAGCTCACAGATGCTTTTGCAGAAGCACCCTCCAGAGGGTTTTGCCTAGAACATTCAAAGAGAAGGTGGTTCAAAAGTACATTCTAAACACATTCCCATTTTGGGGAGTGAGGGAAGGGAGGTCCGTGTGTTCTTTGAAATGTGTAAGTAATAAAGAATAAATAGAACATGTCCTTTTGGTTTGTTTAGTTTTCAAATCATTCCAGTGCAATTTGCAGTAAAAACTGCTTTCATTTTTATGTGATCGAAGCAGTGCGTGATCCAATCAGGTCAACCAACCGCAACAAGCCGGAACGATGCAAACAGGCCTAAGCTCCCTGTTTACCAAAGATGTCCACGGCAGATAATAATGTGCCTGTCCCAGGATATTTAAATAAAAATAAATACAAACCAGGGATACCAGCTTGAAGAGGACTCTGACGCAGGCACGCATCTGAAATGAGCAATTGTCATCTACCGTCCTCCTTGTTTTCAATTATAATCGAGAGTAGTGGCTGAAATTCAGACTTCCTTTTCTCCTACCCTCTTCTGGAATTTCTCCGCCTTTTCCCCCAAAGGGCGGTTTTGCTGCAGAGGAACCTCATTTTCTTTGAGTCATGGAGAACTTCTGTGGCCCTTGGAGAAAATGCCTGCATATTAACAAAACTCTCTGGCTACTCACGTGTCCATTTGGGTGTCAGCAGGGCAAGGGGACTCAGCCAAAAGGTTAAGCAGGCCACCAAGAGCTCAGCTGTAAGCATTTCATTCCTTATTCACACCAAATCCATGGAACAGGGATAATGGTTGCAGTGTGTACGCTTGCCAAGGACAAACAATGCCGCCCTGTCAAGAATAAAAGTAAAAATTGACTTTTGGGAGACTGTATTATTTGGAATTTTTAATCCAACTCTTGCAAGCTGTTGCATTTTTGTATTCTCCCCCACGTCCCTTTCTAAACCATTTTAATTGATAGACAGCCCGTCATCACGGAGGTTTAGACCTAAAAAGGCATGAATGATTGCTCAGAGCCAGTGGATGGTAAAGGCCGCTAAATGCCTAGCACGTAGTAGGTCCTCAATCAAGATCATCATTATCGTTACACTTAAATCACCCTCTTCTATTTGCAATGGAGGACACAGACTGAGGTCGATAATTGACCAAGGCTAGAGACTGACAATGGCAAAAGCCACTGGGGCTTGTGTCTCTCATGTGGCCATCTCATCTCCTGCTTTGTTTTCACCTGTCAATCTTTTATTGTAAAACTGTTCTCGGTAGATGCCAGAAAAGAATCACTTTATGAATCAACTTCCTGGGAAAAATGAGTAAGAAGGCCTATCATTGATTCACATTTTCGATCACTGTAAAACCTTGCTGTAAAGGTACTCACCGGTGAGTACTCTTGAGAAGTAGGAGAAAACAGTGGTTACGGCCCCTGGGTCTGGAGTCTGATCTGATTCACAATGCCACCACTTCCTGCTAACTTTGCAACCTCCTGTAAGTTGTTGAACCTCCGTCCGTCCCTGATTCCTCTTCTGTAAAGTAGAAAAATCAAGATTATTTTATAGGGTCAGGGAGAGTATTAAATGAAATAATACAAAAAACACTTAACATAGTATCTGAAAAGTGGCAAATTGCTAATCAACTACAGATGCTAATAACATCAGTTCTGTTGTTATTTTAGTCATTATTATAGAATAGCATTTGGCGGGTTTTTCTCAGGGTTTGGTCATATAAATGCTAAGAAACAGCGTGTTTCACCTATAATCTGATTCATGGCATCAATTTACCCATGGCTATCAGAGTGTCTAGTGACCAATAGGAAATATTTTCAAATATGACCAAAGCAGTTGAACAAATAAAATTGAGGGGAATCAAGTGCATGTAGTTTGCAAAGACAATGGGCAGGGTGTATGCGTGCAGAATTAGGAGGAGTTATTTTATTTAGGGACACTGAGATGGTGAGTCCACAACTGATGTCTCTGCTACTTAAGACTCTGTATTGTAAAATTGTTTTTGTCTTTTTTTTAAAAGGTGGTGTGGTGGAATTTATTGGTTCATGTACTTGAGGAATCCAAGATTTAGGCTCAACTGGAGTTCGGTGATCAAATGATGGCATGAGGTTCTAGATTCTTTCTTTCCTTTTCTCAGCTCACTATATTTTGTATGTTAGTTTCTATTTCATGCATCCTATTTATGGCCGCTTGGGCTAACAACCTCATAGCCCCAAATCCAGCAGAAAAAAAGAAAAAAGTATCTATCTTCTGTTTCTTCCAGTAAAATCATGGCATTGGTTTGGCTCTGACTGGGGCGTGTGCCTATTGATGACCCAATCACTGAGACCAAGAGGAATAGAGGTTCTCATGGGCCAAGTTTCATGCCTATCCCTGAGGCCCAGGTATGGTGTTGGCCCACATGGACCAAGAGTGGAAGAAAGGTTGTTCCCCAAGGACAGTGTAGGTTCTGTTCTGAAAAGATGTATTCTGGACAGACAGAAATAATACATGTCCCTTCTAGCTTCCAAGTTTGGGACAGACATATTAGCGGGCATGTCCCAAATGGGTACCATGTCTATATATTTTGTCTCCCTTCATAGGCATTCTTCCATCTTTCAATCAATGAACTCTTCAATTTCCCTGCCTCAAGGACTTCATCTTCCCCACTGTCATACCTTTAGCATCTACTGCTATGACCACCATCATTTCCACTGTTTGTTAGAAGTGCTGGTGTGAGGAGGGAAGAGCAATAGCTAGTTAGTAAACCCAGCTGGCCATTAAGCATCTATATCTCATGTTGTCTTCATTATACACAATGTTGGAGCTTGAGGGAGCCCCCAAAATAGTAATCTTTCCTACCCAAGTTTAGAATGCACTGAGAGACAGAGATTCCAGACTCCAACAGAGGGAGATTAATATCTCCCCCTTTTTAACCTGATTTTAGGGAGTGCAGATATATGAGCACTATTACTTCCCTGCATTGAACATATGTCCCCAAACTGCAGGTCTACACTGTGGGTGGCAGATCCTGCCCCACTAATTGAACCCCATGAAATAGTGTAAACAGAGGGAAATGTGTGTTCTTTCTAAGCACAAAGAGAAAAAAAAAAAAGAAAAAAAGGACAAGGACTGGTTTAAGAATCCTCAACTACCCCTAAACCTCACATTACTTTAACTCACCGTAGATCAGCATGTCTCATACTTGACATTACCGACATTTTGGGCCAGATCATTCTTTGTTGTAAGAGGCTGTCCTGTGCATCGTGAGATGTTTAGGAACATCCCTAGCCTCTACCCACTACATGCCAATGGCATCGCTCTACCCCACTGGTGACAAATGTCTCTAGACAGCTAGGTAAAATCACCCCTGGTTGAGAACCACCACCCTAGAATAAAAGGGAGAGGTCAAAGGATGTTATTGCATTAGGACCTCCACGTGGAAAAGTAAGTCAGGGTGGGAGTGCAGACAGTAATCTCATGAAATGAATGAACAAAACAAACAAAAAAACCCGCTTTGTTACTTTGTACAAAAATTATCCTCACCCAAAGGCCAACCATTGGTACTGACATGGAAGTGAAGAAGTGTAAGAAGGTGTTAAGCAAATATTTATTGAGCACACTTGCTGTATGTCTGCACTCTTAACAGGTCTCGGGGTGGTGGTGGTTTAAAAAAAAAAAGAGAGAGAGGAAGGAAGGAAGAAAAAAAGAAAGAAGGGAAAGAGAGAGAGAGACAAAGAAAAAGAATTAAGAAAAAAGAAAAGGAAAAAAGAGAGAGAAAGGAAGGAAGGAAGAAAAAATAAAAAGAAGGGAGAAAGAGAGAAAGACCAAAAGAATAAAAAAAAGAAAGAAAAGGAATAATAGGTTCTTGTACACAATTAGGAGTTTTAGGAAAACAAGTAAGTGCAATATTTATTTGTCAGTGACATATGTAAATAAGATAAACAAGACCATCATAAACTCCAAATGGAAACCAAGAAATTAGATTTGTGAAATTGTTTAGAAAATGTGCCGGCCACTGCCAGAATTACTAACTGAGCAAGATCTAAACTTCAAAGTTTGAAATAATGGTTACTTTGATATGAAGATATGCCCGAAAAATGTATGACTCTCAAGAATGCCTGTATTAATATTTCGGAATTCACAAATTTGGGGATTCCAAAGGTCTCAGTTCGTATCCCTCATGAATGTCAAGTGTCTAATTATATATAATTACCACTGCCTTTTCATTAATTTATTATTTAGGTCTGCAACACTGCTGTTATTTCTTCTTCACCTTTATTCATGTTGCTTTTTAATCAGGTTTCAAAGCATTTCACAAGATCACATCTCATTAAAACCCAATAAAACTAGAATCAGGAAAAAGTCCAGGATAAAAGAGGTACAATGTAATCCCAGCTGTCAACAGTGTATTTTTTAAAAAGTCAGCAAATTACTCTGAGGTTTGCTACTCCTAGCAACTTCTAAAGAAACTGGAAACACCAGCAAGAGGGAAGACTTTTGTTCTTTGAGGGGAAACATTGGTGTTGTCTTTAGGCCTGCCACCTGAAGGAAAATGAATACCCAGGAATTCCATCACTTTTCCTCTTTAATTTACAAACTCCTAACACTCCGTTTTCCAGGTCTTCTCACTGTTTGGGATGGGTACTGCAGAGTTGGTAAAAATAATAATTATACCTCATATTTTCAATGTGGTATTAACTTTTCAAAGTGCTTTTGTATCTATTAGGGCTTCCAGACACCCAGGCAAGGGTGTTATTAACTTCCTTTTGTCTGTGATGAAACTGACGCTCAGAGAGGTCTCAGATTTGCTGAAGAGGTCATACAACCAGCAAAGAGCCCGTAGCTCCCAAGTCCTGCTGCTTGTATCCATCATCCTTTCAGTAAGCATCTGCAAGAACCTCGACCACTCTTGGTCCGCCATATTTAAGTTCCTTGACAAACCTGGGCCCTCCATGGTTTAGAGCTTTCGCTACAGCAGTGCTGTATGGTGAAGGCCATGGCGAGGGGTAATGGGTGAAATAGGGGCTATCTCAAGATACCGATCAGAAGGAACCATTTTGTGGGTATGCCTTCATGCATTTATTCATTCCTTCAGTCAGTAAATATTTACTGAGCATACCTCATGCATCAGCAACTTTCTAGGTATCTCAAAAATACAACACAATCTTCAGCCTCTTTATAAATACCAGAAAATAATCTCTGCCTACCATCTAAGTGTGTGACAGTCAGAAGTCACTTTGCAGCTCATAAACTCAATACGTCTCATAGGGCATATACTCCAGGACACTAACTATATTGCTAATTATACAAGTATACAATTAATTGGTTGGTTTTCTCAGCCATACTCAAATCCAAGAGCAGCAGAGATTGTGCAAAGTATCCCAAATGACTCTATGGAACGGTGTCATATTTGCAAAAAAATATTTAATATTCCAGTGAAGCAATTAGAAAGTAAATTTGGCAATATGTATTAAAGGCCTTAAAAATATACCAACTTTTCCATTTGTTTTATTTTGTCTTATCTTCTGGGAATTCAACCTCAAAAAAAAATCTAAATATTGAAAAATCTATTTGCATATGATGTTACAATCTTATTTAATTATTATAGTCAAAAGTCTTACCACTTAGTTATCGAACAACAAGGTAATGGTTAAGCCATTGTTTTCCAAAGTGTGCTCTAGGGAACACCAAGGTTGGGCTATGCTCCATGGTGAAAATGGTTCCCTGTTTAATTAAGTTTGAGAAACGAGCACACTAAGCTTTTCTCCTGGAGCTTCACAGTCCATAATAGTATACAGGAGATGTTATAAAGTAACATCTTTAACTTTTTCCTTTTTAAAAAAATTTATTTATCCATTTAAGAGAGAGAAAGAGCAGGGGGAGGGGCGGAGGGAGAGGAAAATAAGCAGAGTCCCTGCCCAGTGTGGATCCCGACGATGTGGGGCTCGATCCCATGACCTTGAGATCATGACCTAAGCCAAAATTAAGAGTCAGACGCTTAACTGACTTTGTGACCCAGATACCCCTTACTTTTCCCAACTAGGTGTATTCCAATCTATCTACTTCTGGATCCCAGTTTTTGAGATACATATATTAACATGGACTTAATGCCAAGTAAATTATAACCCATTCACAAATAATATGCAGCCATTAAATTGTATTTTTTTAAAGCTCAGAACAAGAGAATGATTAAAATATAATTTTATGGATAAAAGATAGGACAGAAAATTTGTATATATATAAAACTTGTATATATATGCATATATATGAAATATATATATATAGATGTGATATTTATATAATGATTATAGTATAATGTAAAAATGCAAAGAAGAATTAAAGAACACAAGGGCAAAAGGCCACACACCAACATTCTTCGGGTGGTCATGGGTTATGTTTTAGGTATTTTTTGGTTCTCATTTTCCCCTACTGTCCAAATTTGTAGTAACATGGTTCTATTACTTTTATGATAAAAAATTTTTTAGAGTCAGGAACAAAAGAAAATAAGCAGCTACAATAAACACCTGGTCAAGCTCAAAAATACACTTTGGTGGAGTTAGTATCTTCTAGGATGTGTGGATAATAAGCAAGTCAGTAGACTAAAACTTAAATGCCCATATAGGTATGATACATAAGTTTGCTAATCCCTGAATTACCAGCTGATTTCAACACATGAAATTCAGTATGACACATATATAAAGCATAGCCTACGAGTTCTAAGTTGAGTTGAATAGTAGTGTTTTATTCACTAGGGAGTTCTGTTTATTTCATTCTCTCTTCTCTCACCAGCACCACCCCCTTCTTGATCCATCTGTCCTCCACTTCTTACAGAATCAACAAGCATTTGTAACCAAATGCCCACACCACGGCATTTCCATTAGGATCCACTTGACTGTACTTATCCAGTTCCTTGGAAATGTGCAGTCTTTGTTTTAACTTTGCACATGCTAGGTACTTATAATAGAAAAAGACAGGAACCAAGATGTTTGCTTTTTCTAGTGAGAGAAAATAAAACAAGAAGACAATCCAAAGGAAGCCGTAGTGAGATCACCAGTAGATAAACATTTCACAAGAGAAACGATAACCACTATTATGAGAAGCAAATGCAGCCTTTTTTTTTTCTTGGCCATAGAACTTTAAAACAGTCTCTGAAAACATCCCGTTATCCCTCAGCTAGCAGACACACATCTTCCAATATTTGACAAATACCATCTTGAATCTTTTTTAGTGCAGGTGGTTCTAACTATGTCATGCTGTTACTCTCTTCCCAGTTAAAGTCGCATTTCTTTTTCAAATTCCTTCTGCACAGCAGAAGAGAACCTTAGCAGATGGATTAGGGTAAAGGAAATGGTACATAATGAATCACATTTGAAACCCCAGCATGCAGATCAATATATAAATATATATAGTCCTCCTCCTCTCTGCTTTCAGTGAATTTGAGTGTTTCACAGACTCAAGAGGCCAGAATCCTGCTTTGCTCTGAGAAAGCTCACTGCAGCTGTATCTCTCTCCTTCAGACTGACTTCTTTACTCTCCCCCCGCACCTCCCCCCACAATTGTCCCAGGGATGCAGCAGTATTGCCCTGGACTGGCCTTCTGAGCACTTGCAGGTACCAAGGCCAGACTTGTCATCTGCCAGAACACCAGGGAAATATTTCAATGATGCATTTGCTATAGACTGTGTCCCCCACCAAATTCATACGTTGAAACTAATCTCCAGTGAGATGGTGTTGGGAGGTGAGGCCTTTGGAATGTGATTAGATTATAAGGGTGGAGCCTTTATGAAAGAGACTCCAGAAACCTTGTACCCTTTCTACCATGTGAGGACATAGCAAATATGGTCATATATGAACTAGGAGGAAGTCCTCGCCAGAACCTCATCTTGGCCTTCCAGCTCGTAGAACCATGAGAAATAAATCTCTGTTGTTTCTAAGTCACCTTGGTAATTTGTCACATATGGTCACATATGGTATTTTGTTCTAGAACCCCAAATAGATGAAGATGGTCTTATTTTCCCCTTTTCACAATAGGTATGACAGTGGGCGAGTTAAAGTGACTTGGCCCGAGTTGCAGAACATTCTAGCAGCCTAAAGCCAGACTCCAGAATAGAAATTGCTCATTTGACAAAAATGAGTTACACCAAAGCATGTTCTTAGCTTTTTTCCCCCCTAAAGTTTTACTGTGTGAAACCAATGCTTATTTTTTCTTTCAGTTAAACCTCAAGTTCGCTAGAAGCTTTCCTTAATAACATAGCATGGAATAGCATAGAAGGCCAACCTTCGGGCACCTCACCACCTATGTTCTCAGCATCTTGTTACCTGATTAGAATTCTGACATATAGGATTTGAACACTAGGTGAGAACACCATTACTGAGACAATGTGAGGTCTAATCTTGCATTTTACTGTTAACAGGGGTAACTTTTAGGTGGGAGCAGCTGCTTAATGGGTCAATTTGTAGAATCCCACCGCTTTTGAAATCAGCCAGCGGACTAGCGTTTTGGCGCAACCCCTATTTGCAAAATACTTTATTCTCAGTCCAACCGAGGAGGAAAATGCTGTAATGCATTGTTAAGAAGAGAATAAAGGGAATCCCAACAACGGACAATAATTTTGTGATAAGCTCTCTTCAGTTTTTAATTTTTAGGCTTTACAGTTAAATGCGTTCTGTTACCTTCTTTCCTTGATACCTTTGCACACAAGTTTTATAACTTCCTTAAGAGTTTTGCTATCACTTTTTTCTTTTTTCTTCCTTTCTTTTCTTTTGCATTTAGGGACAAGACTTCTTGGAAAGTTAGAGTGTGATTTATATCTAATTGCAACACACCAAACAATTTCCATAACGAGCTATCGAGGGCCTCTTTGAGTCAGGAGTGAGGCAGAAACTTCTCAGTTTCTTTCCATCCGAAGTGACCAAACAGGCAAGGATGTTGATGACAGTCCACATGAGGAAAGTATTCGCTGTGACTAATAGTTTTTGAAAAACCAATTTTTATGCCATAGTAGATAAAGTTGTGCGAAAGGCATGACTTTCAGGGTCAGCGGTAAAGCTGAAGGGAATTCTTGCTGCATGTGGTACCAGTAACGAACCAAAAGACTGCAATGTGTCAGAGGTCAGGTTTTTGGATCACCATGTAAAGAGCTTTGGAGTGGGGGTGGGGACAGAACATCCCATTAGAGAAGTGCCACCGATAGGGCATGCGCACATTTCAGCCTCACTCCCACACCAGATGTGACTACCACACACAAAGAGTAGCTTCGTGCTCCTTTTGTGAGCGTGCACACAAATAATGCTAAGAAAATCTGAAACACAAGTGCGTGGGCCCCGTATAATTTTATCAGTCTCTGGCTCCCAGCCTACCACGCCATTCACTTCCTTTATCCTGCATCAGCCAGGCAGGACTTGGTTGATCATGTACCCTGCGTTTCCCACAGAGAGGTTGTTTTCTCCATGGAAGGCAAATCAGAACGGCACAGAGAGGACAGGCTCAGGTAGTTGGATCCCTGATTCTTTCAAAGCCCATCAAACCCAGCGCTTCTTTGCATGTCTGTATAACTGCCTCCTTTTCTCATTTCGCATTTCTATCACCTTCACGTTGCTTTTCTAGGAATCCTTCTCCGTGTTTTCTGGCGTTAGGAGATGGCACGGAAGAGACGCAAGGAGGATGGGAAAGTCAAGTGATCGGACTGCAGTAGCCGAGCCTGGTCATTCCTGGGGGTAGATTCGTTTAAATTGGACCTCCAATTCCGGAGAGTGATATGTTGGTAAATGTATAACAACTGGCTCTCTGGTTGACAGAAAAAGTTTAAACTTAAATGTACTTAAGTGGTATCTGACTCGAGGACCACAACAAATACACCAAACACCAGTTAATGCCACTAATAGTTTTTATGAGTGTACAGGTAGAGTGACGTGTTAAAGTTCCACTGGAGGGGAGGTAGAGACCACAAGACTTAACAGAATGGATTTTGAAGTCAGAAAACATCGGCAGTGGAATCTTATGGCCAGATTATTTACTGCGCTTTTCTTTCTTTTTTTCTTTCTTCCTTTTTTTTTTTTTAAAGATTTTATTTATTTATTTGAAAGAGAGACCGAGAGAGAGAGCATGAACAGGGGGAGGGGGAGAAGCAGACTCCCCTGCTTTGTTAGCAGGGAGCCTGACACGGGGCTCAACTCCAGGACCCTGGGATCATGACCCGAGCTGAAGGCAGTCGCTTAACCAACTGAGCCACCCAGGTGCCCCTGAACTTTTCTGAGACTGACTTAGTTGAGTTTTCTGGTAGGCAAATAAAAGTGGTATCTACTTCACACACGAGGAAGAGGCAAAATGGTAGATCAAGTCAAGTCCTGGTTTATAGCGTTTGTGATTTTCATAATGTAAATACTCTCATCATGGCTGATTTCAGGCTACTGAGGTGACGTCACTGAGTGTGAAGTTGGGAAGAGAAGTGTGGCAGTATGCTGTCATATCCTGTTTCCATCACACAGATACACTAGACACAGAGGACCTCAAGGGCATAGAGAATAGTACAATTTAGTGAAATACACAGAAAGTGATGAGTTTTGAGTATTTATTACCTTTTAAAATATATAACTGAGGGGACCCTGGGTGGTTCAGTCGGTTAAGTGTCTGCCTTCAGCTTAGGTCATTCCTGGGATCGAGTTCTGCATCAGGCTCCCTGCTCAGCGCGGTGTCTGCTTGTCCCTCTGCTCCCCCCCCAACTCTGCTTGAGCTCTTGCTCTCTCTCAAATAAATAAAATCTTTAAAAAATAAAATATATAATTGATTTACTTAAAAGTTTATATACTTTGATTTTTTTAATAATGGCTGTGCTTAACAAAGCATTTACAAAATTCTCGAAAAACTGACAACTGACCTCCATGAGCCTGGAGTAGACTCCCTCCCTCCACTTGTTCTGGTTAAAAGTGAATCCGCTCTGTGTGTGTGTGTGTGTGTGTGTGTGTGTGTGGAATGGGGTGTCAAGGGGAGCATCACTGGACTTGACTTTTAGACACAGAAACTAGATGTGTTAGACCCAGTTCACAGGTGTTAATACTTAACACAATTAGCTTCTTCTGTGTAAAAACAGCAATCCCAGTAATTCTCTTAGGCTGTCCCCCAAATCCGAGATCTGCCAAACCCTACCCAGATGCCAGGGGTCAATAGTTTATTTTTTTTATTTTTTAAGATTTTATTTATTTATTTGACAGAGATAGAGACAGCCAGCGAGAGAGGGAACACAAGCAGGGGGAGTGGGAGAGGAAGAAGCAGGCTCCCAGCGGAGGAGCCTGATGTGGGGCTCGATCCCATAACGCCGGGATCATGCCCTGAGCCGAAGGCAGACGCTTAACCGCTGTGCCACCCAGGCGCCAGGGGTCAATAATTTATGATGGGATTAGGGATGAGGCGGAAGAAAGGCTACTTGTTAATTATGATCAGGAAGACCATACACACCATGGACAGAAACATTACGTCCAAACGAGAGGATTTCCAGGTAGCCCAGCTGGAGATGAGTCAAGTCAACGGGCATTTCCTCCGCTCTGCATAGCGCCACCCAGGAACTTCCTATCTGCTTCTTTCTAATCGAAAGCCCATCAATGAAATGTCTTAACAAAAAACTGCTAGCTACTGTGACATTCTCGGGAACCAGCAGTTGACAAAGGTATTACAGTACTGTGTCATGCAGGCTGTTAAAGAAATCCAGCCCCGGTGATAATGTGTATATTCATTCTGTGTAAATGATTAAGTTCAAAAAACCATACAATGAATCATGGTAGCAAGGCCAGACTTGCTTTGATTAACTACACTGGTATAATGAAACCCAACAGAGCAATCACTGAAACATTTAGCTCCAAATGTAAATCTTCTTGAACTCCGAAGGAAAAAAAAAAAAAAAGCACATTAGGCAATGAGAGACGGTGAAGAATACAGCCATGTTTCGTATAATGAAAGTAGAGGCAGTTGTAAAGAAAAGGGAATGTTTAAATGTTGTTATGCTGTGTTTGGCAAGAATGAGTCATTTTAAAAGTGTCAATCATGATAATCCAACATATTTTTAATCTAAAGGTCAATAGAAGCAGTTTCTAAGGTGGTACAATAGTTAACGCCAAATATGAAAGCAAGCAGTTCTAAGATGATTTCAAGTGTTCATACTGTACCATAATGTCTCTTGGAGAATTAATCTCAGCTCTAAATTGAAGAGCAGGGATTGATCAAGGTAGAAGAGTTTTATTAAGAAAAATCTACCGACGTAGCTGATGACACCGTCATTCTGACCAAAGTGCCCTGCAGAGTTCTCTTCATTCAGATGC
>NW_024426008.1:9540193-9555342 GCF_017311325.1 Ursus maritimus
AGCGAAGGCAATGTGGTCTCTTCCATGGAGGAGTGGTTATTTTTTTTCCTGGGGGTAAATCATCTGCTGGTTCCAGCGTCTACAGAATGAAAACTCTTTTCTTACAATAGCCAACAGGTCATTTTTTCAAAGGCAAGAGAAAGGTATGCCTATGAGGCATGAAGCCAGTGCTCTCTGACGATATGGCCAGAACCGTTCCATCCCTGCCTATTTTCAGTTCTGTTCTTGAACAGCTTTCAAACGGACCTTAAACGTGCTTGGGTCATGTTGTACACTTAAGCATGAGAAATATTCCACGAGAGAAAAACTCAAATTATGTTCTGTCTTTAAGGTTTATGGGAACATGTGGTCTTCCGTATAGAGAAAGTGATTGCTGCCCCGGCAGGATGGGGCTTTCATCTGTGGGTTTCATACGTACAGGTTAAACATATGAGAAGTTTTATAAGGCTATAGAAATCGTGTCAGAGAAAACGATCTATAAGAGGTCGGAGCCATATAAAAACCACTGGACACATTCAGTTTCATGATAAAGCTCTTTCCCAAGTTATTAGACCGCATAATTCAATCTACGTTATCACAGGGAAACTTGGAACCGACCATTGCCGTAGATTATAGTAATAATTCTACACGCACACACTCGGGCTACACAAATGCGCTTGCAGAATTGGTTGTAGACTAGCACTAGGCTAGTCTCTCGAATCTCTTCTCATAAATCTAACTGATGATTTGTTTCTGTTACCGCATGAATTAAAGCCCTCTTCATATTTAAAAATACTTGACGCAGGTAAATACACATATATGTTACTCTTCCTTGAAACCTCTAAAGGGCAAATTTTGCATAATTTGTCCCTTAAATGTATAGCTGCTAAAGGAGCTTTGTTGTGTTTTCAGAATGCTTTTGGTGGTTTGGTCAAATGAAACAAAAGAAATCAGAGGTGAAGAAACCATGCTATGGCATTCTGTCTTTTTCCTGGAAACTTCTATGGAAGAAAATGATCATATTAAGACTAGTAGTTTCGATGCATTAGGAGATAAACATTTGGACCTTCTGGTACTTCTTGTCTTTACTTCTCTCCTCTCTAGATTCTTAAAATGTCATTTATCTGCAAAGCGTGAGCCTCACAACCACGATTCCAAGTAGGTGCCTGTAGCATGCTAATATTAGAAATATCAGAACAATCAGAAACAGAGAAGAAAATGAAAATGATATATAACCTCACCTCACAGAGAAAACCACCATTAAAATTGGGTTGTATATAGGGACACTTGGGTGGCTCAGTTGGTTAAGCGTGTGCCTTCAGCTCAGGTCATGATCCCAGGACCTTGGGCTTGAGCCCTGCATTGGGCTCCCTGCTCAGTGAGGAGCCTGCTTCTCCCTCTGCCTGCCACTCCCCCTGCTTGTGTACTAGTGCTCTCTCTCTCTCTCCCAAATAAATAGATAGTTTTTTAAAAAAGTGGGTTGTATATTTTTCTGTTTTAAACATGCACACATTAAACAAAATATTTGGGATCACATTGTGCAGTGTGTCCATAAAGTCGAACGTAGGGGAGAAAAGGCATCACTGCTAATATCATTATTAATATTATTAGATTTGCTGACATCAGCAAAGATACCTTAATATTACTACATATTAATTATTGCTTTTACAGATCAGAGATGGCATTGATGGCGTTACACGTGTTTACCCACGTTTCTATATTTTTGCAGACACCCTGTATATGAATGGTGTATATATTGACATATTTTTCCTGCATCGTCGCAAGTTCCAATCTTGGCATGACTATTAAAGGTCCTCAAATTGACAATGGTCGTTAATGTAGAAATATTTATACGTGCCATGCCAGAAAGGAAACATTTCACAAATTGCTAGATTGTTTTTCTAAATAGCCAATTCACAAACTCTCTGTAGATTTATTTATCCATTTTGGGCTCACTGACCAGAGTATAGAAATATAGCTGGCAAAAATCCAGTGACTGGAGACATGTAAAAATAGCATATTTCCTTAAACCCTTTACCTTTCCCAAACACTACTCATTGCAGAAAATTAGATGGGAGGGGTAAGGGGGTAGGGAAACAAGTGTTTGCCTTGGCCTTGGCAGACTTACAGTTAGACATGATCACCAAGGAAAGAGCACAAGAAAAGAGACCATGCAACCCATCCCCACACAGGGGTTCGGTTATATTGATTTTTACAAAACATGCCTGCCCTGTCATACCAATGAACTTATTAAAATTAAAATTAATTCCAGGCTCTTCTAAAACAGCTGCAAGACAAGGCCAGCCTGCATCACCTTCTGAGTAAAGCCTTCATTTTTCAGAGTAAAACTCCACAAACTCCATTGATCAGAGCGAGTACAGACTTCAAGCATATGTGTCTCAGAGCTGTGTCTGTCCCAATGTTCCTCTCGTCTAGATACTTCTCTCTCAAAAAAAAAATGTTCTGTTTCTCTGAGCGGCTGCAGTGGCAATTATCATCTTTGTGCACTGTTTCCATTTGGCCTGGCTGGTAAGCATTACGAAAGGGATACTGGGAAAAATCTTTAGCATGAAATGGATTCAAGTGTTTGGTGCTACCCTAATTGGGTGAAGTGTCAATTTTATATAGCATTCCTACCATTGCAGAAGAGAAAGATACGTTTCTATATAATATGAGCCCTTTCCCATATATCATTCAGGAACCCAAAACCTAAAACAATGAAAGTAGAAGTATCTTGTCTATAAACTGATAATCTGAAATGTGAACAAGTACAAACTTGACCCTGGACCATCTGTAGTGACGAAAGAGGGGGAATTTTTTAAAGTACTTTGAAGTCACACATATAAGGACTTTCTGTTTAACTTGCATGGTTTTGAAATGGGTGTAATAGTTTTGAATTACCTCCCCATTTATAGTTTACGGTGGGCAAGTCTCTCTCACTCCAGTGCAGGAACATATGTATCTTCAGAAAGCAGGGAGGACAGATGTCACCCTGCCACCTGCTGATCTGAGAGGGAGGGAGGAACGTGGGGCGGTGCATGGAGTCTCACAGTGCCTGGCCCGCTTATCTTCCAAGCTTTATTGGCTGGTTTGCCCTTGGAGAGGAAGGAGATGCTGGATGAAAAGTCAGGAGCTTCTGTGCCCGAGCAAAGGAATCCTGAATCAGGGAAGGACAGAATCAGGGAATAGAGACCCATTCTGGAAGACTGACCAGCTCTCCCAAAGAGGCTGAGTCAAAATCTGCAGTATTTTGGACTAGATTTTAAACAGCTCATCTTTCTTCCCCTTACGCTATCATCTTCTACCCATGAAGATCATAACAGCTTTAGGGAATAGAGGATCTTTATTTTCTCCGCACATCTGCGTGTAGTATGAATACTCTCACAATTTCAGGACACTTTCTTTTCAGCGAAGTATGGGAAAGCTTTTCAACGTCCTCCAAAAAGTTTGTCTTCCTTTGTTCTTGTTATTCCCGGTACTGAAGATATCATCCTCGTCTCCCCTCACCTACTGTCCAGCTACGTTTCCTTTTATCAACTGAGTCCCACCTGTTACATTAGTTCTATTTGGGGCTTTTCTCTGACCCACCTTCCCCTCACTAGTTTGAGCATGCAAAATCCTCTTATTTGGGTTCTCTTAATGCTTTCAATTCTAATTAGCATCCGATGTATCCATTAGCATTGGAGGTATTCACTTGAAGATATTCCTCCCAGAAGGTAGAGTGATCCCCTGACAGGAGGAACCAGGATGTGAGCGGCACCTCCCCATCAGCAGGGGTCATGCATAAAGGAGATTCCCAGTGGACACACCAATGACCGGGTGATGAACGCATGGATGATGAAGAAGTTAAATCATGCTTTTTAGGTAGGTTACATTTGTTGGTGCAAAGGGCATTCTTCCTCTATCACAGTTTAATAGCTAAGAAAACATAGCTGGAGCAACAGCTTACAAATCAAAGGGGATATGAATAATCTGACACTTAGTCTGTGTTATCTTCTGCCTCTGAACACCTGTCCGATGTTCGGAATAAAGAGGGTGTTACGGAGCACAGCAAATAAAAACCTCTGATACGCTCAAATAATCCCAAAGTTTCATTTTACCTATTAAATCCCCTCATCAATTTTTTTTTTTTTAAGTACTCTTAGGCTTCCTGTTGAGCAGACCAATGGGAAAAGAAGGAGGCGGAAAAGAATCGACAGGAGTTGACTACGATTCAGGAGGATTATATATATTATTTACGCCCTGGGACAAGCCCGAGAAGGAAGAATTTTTAAATTTCTTTCAAAAAGTTTATCTTCCTTTGCTCTTGTTCTCATCCCTATGCCACAGGGAACCGGGCTCAGAGAGGTTAAGTAACTCGATATCACCCAGAGAATGAAAAGAGGGACACAGATCTCCTAACGCCCAGTCCAATTTTCTTTCCACCAGACAGTGTTTCCTGAGACGAGAAGCATCATGGTAACTGAGACTTGGTTATATGTAACCAAAAAAAAAAAAAAAAAGTCTCTATTCTTCCCAAAGACCATAAATTTGTGCTGGTAAAAGAAGGCGCTCATTGCAAAGCAGATGGTCTCTGAGCAGACACTGAGGTGAGTGTTAGTTTCATTCCCTGGAGAAGAAAGGTTGCACAGGGGTCGTATTTTAGGTGGGGGGCTGTCACGGGAGAGAACCTTCTATCCATCAGGGGAAAGAGTGGGTCCTCCTACCCCACCCGTTGATCTAAACAGAAAGTGCGTCGTGAAGCTGACAGCCTAAACTTGAACACAAGGACGATCAGTGCCAGATTTCCTTTTTAGACTTTTTAAATTTTTGGACAAAAATACACATTTTGCAAGCAGGCTACACTCATCCGGAGAGGGCTGGCACCCTCCCAAGGGGGCATGAATACTTCACGATTACGAGTCTAATAGAGACATCTACTGGCTGAGTTCTGTGCTTCCAGATCAGTCTCTGTGGGACCCTGGGAGCCACCCACCCCTCATCTCTGACAGCTTGTAAATAAATGAAAATGAGAATCACAATCGGTTTTATCTGTTCATACAGAATTACTAGCTGCACACTTGGCGTGCATGCAAAGGTTGAAAAAGTCACAGGGACCTGGGTGGGGCCGGAGTTGGTAAAGACTCAGCCATTTGCATGTTGACTTTGAAAATTTCTTTGCCGCATCTGACCAAGGAAAGGTGAAGATGCTTCCCCTATCTGAACAAATGGAATCAGAAGTTCAAGTTTGAGAGTAGAGCGTCTCAGACGACTGTTGTTTCTGCCACAGAGGAGCAGCTCTAGCAGAGTACAGGAAGAGGTGTGTTTCTTTTTTTTTTTTTTTAAAGATTTTATTTATTTATTTGACACAGAGAGAGACAGCCATCGAGAGAGGGAACACGATCTGGGGGAGTGGGAGAGGAAGAAGCAGGCTCCCAGCAGAGCAGGGAGCCTGACGCGGGACTTGATCCCAGGACTCTGGGATCACGCCCTGAGCCCAAGGCAGACGCTTCACGGCTGAGTCACCAGGCGCCCCAGAAGGTGTGTTTCTAAAACATGAACCCCAACAACATCAATCCTGCAGTAAATGCTGAAGCGCCCCCGCAGTGACATGTTTTCATATTTAGCACCAATTTACGGGGCGAATTTAAGATGAGGATGGATCTGCACTGGGGGAGAAACAGTTCCCACTAGCAGAACCCCCCAGATCATGTTGACTTCTGGTGGCTCTGCTACGTGTCTGCTCCTCCGTGGCCTCTGGCGAGATCAGGCCAATATCTGTAACGCTAGGACTGGGCCCTTATTAATCAGTATGAACCAGCCTCCTGTTCTTTACTGGGAGGGAGGGATCCTGAATTGGAGGACTAAATATAGGCAAACAAATCCAATAACCAAACCCTTACAGCCAAGACAGAAGCAAATATAAATCCCACTTGTGTCATTATAATGCCTACCAACCTAATTGAGAACACATTCATTTTAAGCTAAATAAATTACTGCTACAATTAGAGAACCTTGAGGTCACCTCCTTTAGGAGATGGCCAGCGCTTGTATTAACTATTCCACACTTTACTGTAAGTGGTCTCAGCCAATCAATGCCAGATAAATGCTGTTAAAATATGCACTTAATTAACTCAGTCCTTCATTTCTTTGCTATTTTAGCCTAGGGATGGAGAAGAACGGGAAGTTAAATTGTGTGCGTTCTCAAACAAGACTTCAGAATGAAGAGTTTTTCTTTCCCAGTCAAAGCACTGTCTTCCTTGTTAATCTGGCCAAGGGAGCCTTCCTGAGACTTTCATAGAATGCAGTGCCTCCCTCTGATGAGCGGGGCTTTGCCTGGGCCGTTGATAATCCTACACTCAAGCAAGTAACTCCTTCCATTTCCCTTTTCAAGATGGGTTTACCAACTGTCTTTTTCTTTTCTTTTTTTTTTTTTACTGATGGTTTGATCCATCTTGGACTGTGAGCCATTATTACAGTATGTTTCCAATCACAGGGACGCAAGGGCAATTACATCGCTAACTTAGGGATTCGTGCGTTTATCCTTTTCAAGATACAGAGATGTTTTCGGTTGTGTTTTGGAATGTTCTGCCCTCTCCCTCATCCTGGGTGTCATGCAAAAAACTCCGAGCAGAACCTACCCTAGCAGGCAATATGCTTTTTACCAACCCTCTTCCCTGGGTTTTGCTGCTGCTGTTGTTGTAGGCACATACTCGTCTGCTTTCCCCTGCACAGCCCAGATGTGCTAGTCAGAACCATGTGGCATTGGGCTGGGAACAGCAGTGATGTGTGTTACCTCAGGCTGAAGCACTTAAGAGCTGATGAACAACCTTCTACCTCTCTCTTTCTGTTCCATGATGATCCTGAAAGTTGTGAAGTGGCTGAGATTTAAAATGAAAAGCTCAGTTTGCTGAGTCACTGTTGGGAGGAGAGCTGCTTTGAGGGGTCCTCTGACTTACAGCGCATTCTGCGTGAGGCAAGAAAGGAACCTTTGTCTTCTTAAACCACTGAGATTTCCAGGTTTGTTTATCACAGCATAATCTAGCCTATGCTGACAAATATAACTGGCTTCTATGGTGATAAACAAATCCATAATCTGTAGTACTAAGTAACCACCTAAACTGTAGTCATTTGGCTCTAATTTGCATGAATATTAATTCTTTTAAACAAGAAAGGAAAATAATGATAGTCCACAGACTATACCTTCGGAATCAGCCACTTGTTCATTAATTTTTAATGAGAAACATTCATTATTATGAATTCCTTGACAAGACTTTGATATTTTTGGGTAAATGATGACCATAATTAAGCTCCTCATAATGAACACAGCAATTTTTAAACAGTACAATTTATATAATGTTTCTCCTCTGGGAGGCTCAGTTTTCTTAATAAAAAGCAACAGTGAATATATGGGTACGTTTTCATAATGCATGAGCGTTTGGAGTCATTATTACATTCTTCTCTACTCTCCTTCCTTCATTCATTGTATTGATACATATCTTCTCTGGATTTTTGTGCAGAACTTCAAGACTGAATTTCAAAATAGGAAGCTTTAACTAATAAAATGCTGGGTTACTGGCAACATAACTTTTTCCCCCTAAAGGGCTTTCTTGTTATCATGGGCTTAATGGCTTCATTTTTCTACATAGTTTAAAATCTTTCTGATTCTGTCATTTGCTTCTACAACATACAAATGTATCCACGCACACCCTAAAGTTAATCATTAATTAAAATACTAAAACTATTTTTCGGTAGCATCCGATATCAGGGGGAAAAAAAAAGGACGAGAATAGAAATCTGTTTGCTCCATTAGGAAAGCCCTAATGGGTTCTATATTACCCTAGATCGCAGCAGAAAATGCTAGATGATGCTTGTCTATACAAAATAAACTTTCCGTACTTCCCTACCATGATATTCTGGAAACTATTAACACCACTGCTTTGCTCATCTCAGCTGTAGTAAAGACAAATAGGAACAGACAAGTTTAAAGGTAAAGAGGCCCAAATTGGGCAGATACAGTTGACATTAACTCAATGTCCCCCTTTTGTCCTACCTCACAGGTCAGATGTCAACCAGCATTTGAAATCCCAGTGCATTTTTGCAAAGTCACTGTTTTTATTCACTTTCTTCTAGATAAACTGTGGCCCCTTTGAAGAACTTTTACTAGTTGAATCCTTCACTGCTCTGCAACTTAGTATTATAATCCTCTTCCACCCACCCTCCCTTGCATTCTGATGCCCATAACACTTTTCACTTTCTAAAATATTACATACTTACTATATTTGCTATCTATTGTCACTACTACACGAGAATAGAAGTCCTGAAAGAGCAATGATTTTGTATACCTCTGAATTATTGATGTAACGACTGACACACAGAAGGTACTCAGTAAATATTTTCAAGTAAGTCAATGAGTGAATGAATAAAAGAGTGTTCCCCTGGTCCAGTAAAAAAACACTCTAAGACTTATTTTCTTAGTTCCTTTTTCCCCTTCCAAATCCCATTTTGCCTCTGGCTATCTTGTCCAGGAGTTCCATTCATTCTTGAACTGACCCTGTCAGCTTATCAAACATGGCTGACCTGTTCCACAAGTCTCAATCTCTTAGACCCTGATTGGCGTCTTCCTTTTCTGACATGACGGTGATGTCTTTCTGCACAGAAGACCAGGGTAATTTTCTATGTGTATTCCCATGCGCAGGCTTGACCAGAAATGGTGAGGTCTTATGAATGGATTTTGGCGAACATTATACATTTTAACTGAGATTATTTAAAACCTAATTTTAAAGTTATTTTTAAAAGATTTTGTCTTGTAAAAATAATACCTGCACACGGTGATTTAGAAAAGAAGAAAATAAAATCACCCAAAATCCTGCTATGAGATAAATCCACAGTTAATAATTTAAATTGCATTATCTATCATTTTTCTTATAACTGAACTGACTGCTTAAGTTAAAACCAACCAATTAATTCACAAAACAGAGTTCAAGTGATCACATTTTATACAGTCCTCCAAAGCTTACAAGGGGATACAATAAGAAAAGGGATAAAAATAGAATGCTGGGAATTAAGAAACAGAGTGTTTCATAAAAGAAGGGCAGACTTGCAGAGCTCTCTGACCCCGAGTCACTGTGACACAATTTGAACTTGTTCATACACAGAGCTCCTATCTACAAAAAGAGCTTTGTAGGGAAACGATTTTCGAGAAAGTTAGGAGGATCTAAATATAGGCCAAATTAATCACACTGTTCAGTGGTGCTAGGACGACCAATTACATTCATTCCCCCTTTATCTTTGGGGGATATGTTCCCAGACCCTCAGTGGGTGCCTGAAACCACAGATGGTACTGAACCCTATAGATACTATGGTTTTCCCCCCCATACATAATACCTACACTAAAGTTTAATTTATAAACTAGGCACCATAAGATTGACAACAATAACTAATAATAAAGTAGAATAATTGTAACAATATATTGTACTAAAAGTTATATGAATGTGGCCTCTCTCTCAAAATATCTTATTGTACTATATTCTCATCCTTCTGGTGATGATGTGAAAAAAAAAATGCCTACGTGCTGAGATGAAGTCAGGTGAATGTGACGTAGTGTTAGGCTACTACTCACCTTCTGAAGAGGTCAGGAGGAAGCTCATCTGCTTTCTGACTCCAGTTGGCCATGGGGAATTGAAACTGTGGAAAGCAAAACAAAAAATGGTGGTGGGGCTGCTATATTCCAGTTTCCCCGGGACTGAGGAGTTTCTTGGGAGGATGGCCTTTCAGTGCTAATATTGAGACAGTTTATATATATATATATATATGGCTTGCCTTAAGTAATTGTTCAGTATTTGGTCAGTAGAAGCATAATTAGGGACTCCTTTTAGATTTAGACTTAAATAGAACAACCACAGAAGGAGTATCAAACAAGGGGCATTCATCAAAACAAAGTAAAAAAGTTGGATGGGCTGAAACTGATGTCAACAGTATAGAAACATCTCCATCTCATTCAGCTGTAGGAAATCAGTGCTTACCAATGTCTTTGCACCTGCCAGGCAGAGTGGGCCATAAGGGAAGAATGTAAATTTAGTGATTTGGATTAACTGACAAGCAGAAAAAGACCCCTTTTCTCAAGATCCTGACAGGAACAGAACGGTCAGCTGTGGCATGCAAAACAGACCTCAGAGGATTCAATCTTAGGTCAATTAGAAAAAAGAAGAAAAGAAAAGAGAAGAAAAGAAAAGAGAAGAAAAGAAAAAAGAAGAAGGAGGGAGGGAGATAGGGAGGGAGTGAGGGGGGGAGGAAGGAAGGAAGGAAGGAAAGAAAGAAGGAAAGAAGGAAGATGGTACATTTGCTACTAAAATTGTTTAAACAACTATGCTGTCTCTGGGTGATGTGTAAAAGGAAAAGCGGAAAGAGAAAATTGTGAGCTCTCAGAACGCCCCTCTGTTTGTGTTTGTTTACTAATTTTTATTTGGAAAGTGGCTTTCAGAATGTACTACCTATGAAAACAAATGAAGAAAAACTTAGAAATCCTCTGGCTCTTGAGAGAAAAATGATAGAATTAAAAATTGGAATTTAAATTGAGAAGATTTTTCAAAAGTCAAAATTCAAAGGTTAAAAGAAAAGAAGGTTATGGAGTTATAACACTGTACCGAAATCTTTATAAAATGGATGAGATTTTTGAAATAATCTAAACACTAGTTTTATGTTAGATATTATAAACAGGTGCCTTTTTAAGGAAATGGGTAATTATGTTAAGAAAGTGGTACAACAAGAGTGGCTTCAACAGAAGCACATTTCTACTGCAAGAATTCTCTAGAGCTATCACGATTATACTAGTAATCACAATCAAATAATATACAAACAAGAACTTAAACACAACAAATAGACTAAAATCAAAGACATTCCCTAACCCTGCTGAGTTCAAAGTACCAGTTTCCTCCTTAGATAATTATAACTCATATTTGAATATCACTTTCAAATTTAGTTTCTCAAACACTGTGATTTAGGTGTTACGGTTATTCCCATTGCACACACAAGGAAACTGAGGCTGAAGATATTTGTGGCTTATTCAGACTTTCACCTAGTTCAGGGACTAGGATTGCACTCAGGTCTTTTGGCTTTAGATGTTGTCCTATAAATGTAAAACAAACTCTCAGTGTAATCTTATAATCGTCTGACTATTAAGGAGACAACACCCTTTGCAAGATGCTCTTTGCTTTATATTAGTAGGTGTAGAAAGTCTGTAACACTCATACCAGCAATTGCAATGACCAGAGACTTATTGCAAATTTCATGTTGAGACCCTCATGAAACCTCAGGGGTTGAGGCTGAAAAATCAATGCCAGATGGCTTTGGGAAAAATATTCCTGAAAATTCTGCGACAGTTAAGACACCCCAATGGAAATGTCCTCGATGCTGATAAAGATGGAGATAACACAGGCAGGCCATCTGTCCTGGCCACATGGCTTTTAATAAGGAAAATCTCCGAGGGTACAATGAACGAAGACTAGACACAGGCAGAGAAGCATCCAGGAGACATTCTTGTGTGTCTGCTGGTCATTAGCTAATTACAAATGCAGATAATTAAGACAAGTCTCCAAAAGTTGCCTCATTTGGCGGGCTTAGCTCCTATGGCTGAATATGGAGAAACATGGATGATAAAAAAAAATCAATTTTGTTGACAAATCTGCTTCAAAGAAGTTCAGTGAGCATCACCATAATTTTTTACTGCAATGTATTACTCCACTTTTTCCCCAAATCTATTTGAAGTGGCTTTTAGCAAAAGACATAAGTGAGAAAAATTGGACTAGAAAGACAAAACCTGAACACGGTCAGAAATGATCACCGATGGCAGCGGACGTATTGCAACCAACAGGCACAGAACTGTGATTATGACAGCAGACTTTTAAATCAAATTAGGGGCATTTCGAGCATTTAGGATTTTCTTATAATCAAGAAAATGCTTAGTAATGTGATACTAGGAAACCCAAAATCATTTGTTTTCTCTTTGATAGTGACATATGAAATCCATACGTGACTTCTTTCCGTGGGCTTCACCATGACATTGTAATCATATTTGGCAGCCTGGAAACCAGGTTTCCAGGAAAACATGCAAGGTAATGAACATTCTTACCCGGAGGTATCTACCTGGAAGCACATATCAGGAAGAGAAGATTGTTGCAGGTGCCCCACTGATGTGCATTCACTGATGCATTTTGGCAGGGTCGGGAATGTTAAGGCTAATGCGAAATTTGTTTAGGGCTCCTGTACTTTGCTTGCTTTAAAACAGAATGACAGTTTCTTGGTATATGATTCCAAGGAGCAGAGCCACTGATAGCTGACTCTTCAATACACTTTAGAACCATCATTTCGACAAAGAATCTATTTAAGTCTCGGGCTGGAATTCATGTTCAAGCGCTTAGCAGTGGTATTTGTGAGTAGCTTTTCAATCCCTGCTGTTGTCCAACTTTTTGGTAATAGAATTCCTCCATGTCATCATTGTCAGAAGGTGTGTTGCAGTATCAATAATCAGCCACAATACCAACTCTAAGACTTCCTACAGCAGCACATCCCTAACTTTGTCAGTTCATGGTGACCTTTGTGTCTTAGTAGTATTTTCATGGTGTCTCTAGGCCAAAAGAAATACTTACATATTTAACAGTTGTTTATTAAGTACTTAGGTCCAAACAATATGTATTTGTGTCGTAATAAATTAATAACCATCTGAAAAAAATAGTACACATATATTGAACGACAAAAATACTGTTTTATTCTTAGTAAGCAGTTATTTACTAAGAAGGCGGGTGCACGTGTTGTACACTGCACAACTTCTTAAACTTGGACTCACTTTGGACACTGTCACCCTCAGTGATTTTTGCATAGTACTTGCTTTATAGCACAGTCCCCGCTAAATATCCAGCTATGTAAAGATACGGTGTCATCAAAGAAGTGTAGAGGAATCTCATGGGAAAATATCAACTCTCTGGAGCTACTAGTTTGCATGGTGTCCAAATTTCTTGTGACTAAGTTTTGCCATGCTCCCTTAACAATTTAAAATTTCTGTGGTGCCCTCTGAGCTCACTGCGGCATGCTCAGGTCGCCTGGGTGGAGAGGCGGGGAGCCTGCGGTTCTACGGAGTTGTGACAATACGTTTGAGCAAAATAATAGTATTACTGAGACACCGCGCTCAAGAAACTGACCAAATTAAACACCGGAGCCATGAGCATCCTCTCAGAAGTCGCAGCTCGAATGGATTAGAGAGGGAACATGGGCACTGTGGACAGCAGGAGCTGTGAACCTCGGGGAACGTGTTTGTTCTCAACAAAGGAAATGAAAGTATAGAAACACTGTGTTGGTGGGTGTCCTGGCCTTCAGGAGGGCTAGATGGGGAATATTTTAAAGGTGGATTAAACACTTTAAGGTCTAAACGTATCATCCGAACTTTCTTTTTTTTTTTTTTAAGATTTTATTTATTTATTTGACAGAGATAGAGACAGCCAGCGAGAGAGGGAACACAAGCAGGGGGAGTGGGAGAGGAAGAAGCAGGCTCCCAGCAGAAGAGCCTGGCATGGGGCTCGATCCCATAACACTGGGATCACGCCCTGAGCCGAAGGCAGACGCTTAACCGCTGTGCCACCCAGGCGCCCCTCATCTGAACTTTCTAAATAGCTAATTAGGAAGCTCTAACCATATACGCTCCTTCCTTTTTTCTTTTTCTTTCTATTTTGTCTCAATCTCTTCAGGTGGGTATTCCGTGCAAATAATGATGGTCGGTTGCAACTCTTTAAAAATTTGGCCTTCTAAACATGCCAGTCAAATGAACCTTACCACAGGCCACCTCACAGTTTAAATGCCTTCTGAACAAAAGATTCAGCAGAAAAAAAAAAAAAAAAAAAGATTCAGCAGCAATCCACATTAGTGTTGAAGAAGATCAAAACTGTAAAAATGGAATTGCTGAAGTCTAGACATTCAGGGAAGTCATATACTAATGAGACCTCATCATTTCTACGTTTCACTCTGTTCAAATTTGCTAAAGAGCTTTGGGGCAAGCAATCAATTGATGAAAACAAGACCTTGGCAATGATTAACACCTGAGCTGGTTTTTCATTAAAAAAATTTCATAATACCATGTTATTCATGAAAGTTTGCTGGGTCGCAGATATGTGTAAGAAAACAGAGCATTGTGTTGTGAAGGAATTTAATTTTTGCCCTGGCCGAACTGCCAATTAACCTCATGGTTGTAGGTCAAAGCCATTTTGCTTCCCTGGACCTTACTCCTGGCACTAACAAGAACAACGGTGGGTGTGGGTTAGCTGTCCCAGGGCCTTTGAGTTCCAACACTGACTACTTGATGAACTTCCCTGCCAAAGAAGATTCTGATGTCTTCTGAAGAGTGTAAATATCATTGGCCCAACCAGCTAAATAGGTGAATTAAAGAAAGAAAGCATTGCTGCTGAGTTGGTTTTTCTTTTTAAATTTAATTGTGGTTAAAAAAAACCCACGTAAATAAAATTTAAAATTTATCATCTTAACCACTGATAAGTGTATAGTTCAATCGTATTAAGTATATTCACATGGTTGTGTAACCAGTCTTCAGTACTTTTTCGTTTCGCAAAACTGAAATCCTATACCCATTAAACAATAACCCTCCTCCCACCAACCCTTGGCAACTACCTTTCTACTTTGTGTCACTATGATTTGGACTACTCTTGACACCTCGTATAGCAGAGTCATACAGTATTTGTGTTTTTGTAATTGGCTAATATCACTTAGCATGTCTTTGAGGTTCATCCATGTTGTCGAATGTCGCAGGATTTCCTTCTTTTGTAAGGCTAAGCAATATTTTATTGCATGTACATGCTACATTTTGTTTATTCATTCATCTGTCCGTGGACACTTTGGTTGCTTCCACCTTTCAGCTATTGTGAATAGTGCTGTTATGAATGTGGGTGTAACCACTGCCGAGTTATAAAGGAGAGGAATGCATATTTATTTTCCCTGAGCCCCAAGGAAATTGCAGGACTGTCAATACCCTTCTGATTTCATCTCGAGAGTTTCCAGAGGTAAGGGAAGTAGGTCACCAGGGTGCTTAAACTTCATTCTGGGGGACCATTGGGAGGATTATTTGAAATATCATTTCCAGATGTGTCTTAGGGCTAAAATGTATTTCCTTCTGTTTTATTACCAGTCATTAA
>NW_024426008.1:9555350-9562542 GCF_017311325.1 Ursus maritimus
GGGAAAGAGAAAAACAAAGTTACGTCTTCCAAAATGTGAAAGGTCTTTGCTATTGGACAGTTTTAATGTGAACTCGAATCTCTCTACACAAGTCTCACTTTTAATTAGTTACAGATTCAAACCTTTGTGAAAAAAATATTCTCTCAGGGATTTCAAAATTTTAGCCTCACATATCATTACATCTATCCCACTTCAAAAATGTTACACAAAAGGATAATAATATCTGTGAATAATTTATGTCTGAGTCAAGCCAGACCATTTTTTAAGCAAGAGGGTCAGAACTTTTCAAGAAGGTCTTGTGTGTGTGTGTGTGTGTGTGTGTGTGTGTGTGTGTGTGTGAAAGGAAGTCACTCTTTAAGCCAGACTAAGACTCCTCCTGCGTCTAGGTGTTCAATCACTAATTAAATATATAAAGCGTATATTTTTGACTTAGAAACAGCAAAGTATTGCGTGATAGCTCAAGCCACTTCTGTACTTCCCATATTTGCATTTTGTTTGTTTTTTTGTACATTCTGCTACCTCAAGCACTTTTTCTGTGCCAGCTATATAAAGCTCTTGTTGAGTGCATCTAGAAAATCTTTTAATGAAGAAAGGCTTTCAACATCACTGACAATTCTTTAAATTATATTCACATATAAAATTTTTGGAGAAATGTCATCAGGGGGATCCATTCCAAATTAGATGTGCACTTTGAAATAGGAAAAACAAGTTCTACTAGAATAAGAAAACAAATCACTGAGAATTGTAATTTCCATTTTCTCGTATCTGTGATAGATAAAGCTGTAGAGGGCCCAAGTATGCATTAATCTAGGTAAAACACCATACTTACAGCCTTTAGAGCAGCATTGTCCATAGGGCCATTTAAATTTTTCTAGTAGCCACATTAAAAAATTTAAAAAAATAGGTGAAATGTATCTTTAAAGTATATTTTATTTAACCAATATATCAAAATTATCATTTCAAGATGTAATAAAAATAAAAGTTGCTAATGAGGTATTTTACTTTTTTGGTGTTAGAACTTTGGTAATACATCTCAATTTGGACTACCCATATTTCGAGGCTCAACAGCCACGTGTGGCTAGCAGCCCCCATAGTGGCCAGCACGCATATTAGATGACTCTTTTTATTTGAACTGTTCTGCCTCTCATAAAAGTTTATGTACATTTATATTTACATATGCATTCCAAATGTTTGACATTTTTAAAAAGCCTAATCTTCCAACATTGATGAGTTTCTGTCCTACCCAAAGTATCCCTACTTTACAAAGCAATTCTCGTAGGCTTTCTATGAGTGAGAGCGTCTGGTTTATTTCAGATGATTTCATTTATAGAAATGTAATTTTCAAACAACTTTTAAAGAGCAACGCAAACACTCTGTAAGCCACAAAGCACTGGTACATCTTAACGATAAAGGGATCAAATTGAAATTCAAACCTCAGTCCTCCTGGGTAATAAATAGAGAAGAGGTGAAAAGTGAGTCAGGAAAACATACCATCTGGAATACTTACACTCCGATATTTTAAAATGGCACTTATTTTATTTAGATCTCATTTAGAGATTTTCCGATGTCCAAGGTGTAAAAGATATACCATTATCTTTCCTCTGATTCCAGGATTAAACACAAACACACACACACACACACACACACACACACACTAGGTTAAAGTTGAACAACATAAATGTAAACTTACATGTAATAACTAATTTGGGGCCCTTTGTACAGAGGACAGAATGGTAAAAGCTGGATCTCACATATTTTCTATTTCGGCTTCCTTGACTTTACAAATGAAGAAAGACCAAGAATTACTGATTCAGTGGTAGATGATGGCATACCTATTTAACACCTAGGCTAGGTGTTTAAATCCTTTCATTGTAATAGAGCTAGTGTTTCCTCTTCTCCGCCTTGTTCTCCCATCACCTATCTTTCTCTAGTTCCAGCTTTCTTTGGGTGTCGTGGTAAGTACCAAGCCCACTGGATAGTGATCGCATCAACCTGGATGGCTTCAGGCTTGGTGATTTCCTCAGTTTGTCTCATAACAACTAATCATTTGTCTAGTCACAACTGGCAAGTTTTGATGTCTTTGAAGACATCCCAAATATGTTCTAACTTGTCTACTCCTATTTCTACCAGACATACTCAAGGACAGTAAGTAATCAACAAACACAGCCTGTGGGACTTTGCTGAGGGGAAAAGCAGAGGAAGGGAATTCCTAAATGAGATAAACGAAGAGATATAAAAATGCTGAAGAAAAGACAGTCCAGTGCCAGTGGACCATTGCGTCTGTGTCAAGGAGAGGTGACAAAATGGCCAGGGAAGGTGGAAGAGAAAGTTTGTGAATGGTCTTGACTGCCGGGCTAGCTACTGAGTTTGCGCTGCAGACAATGGGAAACCAACCACTGATCTGTGTGTGCATGTGCACGCGTGTGCACGCACATGAACAGGTGTGTTTTGAGGAGTATGGTGACATGTTTGGTCTGCGTTCTAGAGAGACAGTTGAGTTAACAATACAGCAGAGGGATTTGAAATAGTAAGGTCAGATGGGAAATGGTTTTAGTGGACTATAGGAGAGCTGATTTAGATATTAATTGGTTATGATAATATCTAACATTCATTGACACTTGTATGCATTGTCTCATTCAAATCTCATCACAGTCATGCAAGGAAAATTTTGCTACTACTCCCATTTTATAGTTAGGAATTCAGAGAAGTTAAGTTGTTCAAGGACAGGTCACTCATCTGTATCAGTTGTGTCTAAGCATTCTTTTAAAATCATGTGTCAGGGGCGCCTGGGTGGCACAGCGGTTAAGGCGTCTGCCTTCGGCTCAGGGCGTGATCCCGGCGTTCCGGGTTCGAGCCCCACGTCAGGCTCCTCCTCTGTGAGCCTGCTTCTTCCTCTCCCACTCCCCCTGCTTGTGTTCCCTCTCTCGCTGGCTGTCTCTGTCTCTGTCAAATAAATAAATAAAAAAAAAATCTTAAAAAAAAAAAAAAAATAAAATAAAATAAAATCATGTGTCAAATAACTGAAGAAACTTTCAGCATTCCTTCCCAATATAGGTATTTTAATTTATATATTTACCTATGCATTATTGTCTATCCATGTATTAAATATTGATAAAGTATTTTATTTTATTACAGCCCGGTGGATCATTTGGTATACTTTGGGGCTGTATTCACCCCACTTTGGAGACCACTGCTCTAGATAATTGAATTTGAATGTCATTAGACATTGCATGAGCCTTAAGCTGTCAACAGATCTCACACTTCTTAGACCTGGCTGCTTCACAAATTGATGCTAACTTTTTAGCCCCTGAAGGCATCTGAGCTTGACTCTGTATTAAACCTTGCCATTTAGCTAAACAGGACTACTTGCGCGTCCCACCTGCATATAATCCTTGATTTCTTTGTTCATTTTTTACTTATTCTTACAGAAATATCTTTAAATGGTTGAGTAGAAAATTTCTCCTAGAGACAATTTAGTTCACCCAACTTACACAAGTGAGAAAAATAAGGTACAGAGGAGTACAACAAAATAGCTACTCAGGTTAGAGGTAGAGCCTGTTAGAGACTCAGGATTAGACCTCAAATTTCTAATGCTCAGTGTTTTCCTTTTAGACACATGCTACCTTGCTGGTGGCTTAGTATGTAAAATTCTTGAGAGTCCAGACAGCATTTTACCCACTTGTTTATGTGATTGGCTGTAAAAATGTTTAGTACATTTTATGTGATTATGATAATAATTAAGGATAATAGTCTGTGACTCTGGTTCCATTAGAATCACTTAGGGAAACTTCTAAAAAAAATAGTAAAGTCCAGGCTCTTACTCGCAGAGGTTCTTTTAAAATCATTCTGTGATGGGTCATCAGACATTCATATTTTTAAAAAGTTACCTGGATTATTCTGATGTGTAGCCAGGGTTCAGATCTCTGATTAAGAACTACCCTGATTTAATGCCTGTCTTAAGAGCAATCAGGAGACACACATGGTTGTAAATAGCAGACGTGAAATTGTTATGAAATTGTTTTTAAGCCATATCATGTAGACATAAGAAAGATAAGATATAGCGCATTTGAGAAATACAATCCAAAGGATTGATTTAATAGATATATATTTGATCTTCCACTTTGTAACCAAAGATCACGCATGTAGTTTTGAAATGACTATGGAATATATAAAAATTATCATATTCTAGGCTTTCAGAACAATCAAAATATAAACCACTTGGTATAAATCTAAGAAGCACGATGTGGGACCTGCAAAAGACTTTTCTGATGAACATTAAAGGGGAGTCTGATAAAAGAAACATCTCATGCTCCTGGATGGAAATGTTCAGGATTTCACAAGTTATCCATTGTCTCCAGTTTAAGAATGGAATTCTAATCAAAATGACTTTTTTGGATTGGAAAATTGGAAATTGACTTTAAAGTTAATATAGAAAAATAAGTAAGAGCAGGGAGAAGAATTTGCATATAGAAGACAAAAACTGCAGTTGCTAAAAAGCACATACGTCATTAATTAAAACAGTAGGTACTACGTAAGAACAAACAGATCCATGGTACTGACAAGATATAGAAACAGAATTTAGACATAAGAATTTTGTGGATTTAAATGGCACCATTTCAAATCTGGAGAGAAAGGGAAAGAAAGCATATTTAATACCAATTTTTAAGAAAGTAACAATTTGGAAAGCAATTATATCCCTACGTGGCAAGTTACACCAAAATAAGTTCCATGGAGTTATTAGACAACAGAGAAAGCAGCAGTCACAATCTAATACTAGTAAGTATGTAGGTATTTCTGAGCACAAAAGGAAAAGTAGAAAATAATATTGGCTATGTAAAATATAAAAAGTTCCATATATACCAAACATACTATAAATGAAATTAAGAATCATAGGCAAACTATGAAAAACTGCAACCAAATGTCAGAGGGTATAGAAAGAGTTTTTATGAATCAGTAGGTAGAAGACACACATCTCAACAGGCAGATGGCCGAAAGACAATCAATCCGCAATTCTCAAAGGAGACATTCCAATGGATGAATGAAAACCCCAAACGTGTAAAGAATCTGTACCTCCCTGGTAATCAATATAGTAATCAAAACTGAGAAATAAAGAAACAACTAAACACAATGTCGATCAAATGTCCAATTATTTAAAATAAGTTAAAATGTTTATTGTAGAGAAGATTGGATTAAAGTTAAAAAGGGCACTATTATGATTCCTGCAATTGAGAGGATTCATTGGTATAATCCTCAGGAAGGGCAATTCAGCAATATGAATAAAAAATTTAACAGTATTCTTTGATCTAGAAATTCTCCTTCTAGCAATCTATGTCAAAAAAACATCAGAGATGAGTCAAAATTATGTTTTTTACAAGTAAAATTATACTCATTACAATGCTATTCCTAATAGCAAATGTGAGAAAAACCTAATATCAACAAATCAGGGAATAATTACATAAATTATGGTAAACCCTACTAAAGAATAATTTTCAAGAATGTAAAATCAAGAAACTCATACAAATATAAAATGAACACATGTTAAAGATTTTATTCTACTCGTTAATTAATGAGGAAACCAGTAAGAGGTTAAGACTGGCTCAAAGAGCATTTGAGGAGTTAATATTTACTAACAATTTAATAAATGAATATTAGTATAACATGCTGATTTATTTTTATTAAAAAAATTTTTAAAAATATTTTATTTATTTATCTGTCAGACAGAGAGAGAGAGAGAGTGCACAAGCAGGGGGAGTGGCAGAGGGAGAGGGAGAAGCAGACTCCTCGCTGAGCAGGGGGCCCTATGTGGGACTCAATCCCAGGACCCCGGGATCATTATCTGAGCCGAAGGCAGATGCTTAACCGACTGAGCCACCCAGGCGCCCCCAAGATGCTAATTTAGTTATAAAACTGGTTAATAGACTACAAGGCAATATATCCTAAATTATGGAGTTATATTTTCTCTTGAAAAGAAAATATTTGTATTGCAATTAGAAAAAAAAATCTAGGGGCGCCTGGGTGGCACAGCGGTTAAGCGTCTGCCTTCGGCTCAGGGCGTGATCCCGGCGTTCTGGGATCGAGCCCACATCAGGCTTCTCCGCTGTGAGCCTGCTTCTTCCTCTCCCACTCCCCCTGCTTGTGTTCCCTCTCTCGCTGGCTGTCTCTGTCTCTGTCAAATAAATTTTTAAAAAAATGTTTAAATAAAAAAAAAAGAAAAAAAAGAAAAAAAATCTACAGGTTAACGTGTGACTTCGGTAAAATCTAACCCTTTATTAAATAGCACAGTTTATTCTTACAGTCTTTGGGAGGATTTGCCTTATTTAGCATTTAAAGTATGTGCCATATTTTTGCAGTATTTCCAATTTTTTGTGTTTTTCTTAACAAGCCGCATATGGAATACTAGAAACCATTAAAATGTGTAACATCGACAAATATTTAGGCATACGGAAAAGTATTGACTCTATTTTGGTAAATGGGAAAAAAGAGAAAGTTAGTAAAGGATTGTGTAGAGTTTGATCCTAGATTTAAAAAACAATAGGCAAAAAGTTTACAAAACATGCACATAGAAAAACATGAACCGTGTTCATCAAAATGTTAATAGTGGGCCTTCTGGTTTCAGCTGTGATATGTAAAGAGCTTAGAAGGCATCACTCCCCTTCTTACAACAAGAGAAAGCTGAATCAACTGCCCCAGCCAAGAGCTGAGGTTGTAACTGAAATTGCAGGTCAAATCACTACCCTGAAATCTGGACAGAAAGACAAATCCAGAGTCACAGTGGACATTTGCTTGTCTGCAACAGATGCCTCGGGAGCTCTAAGGTGGTAATTTTGACGAACTGTCAGAGGCGGAGTGTGAACTAATTTGAGAAAAAGAAACTCCTGTGGGGGCCACGGTCTTGGGGGATCCCCAAACTTTAATTAGAGTTTTGCTTGCAGAAAATCCACCAGATTCTCACAGTGAAGATCCAAGGATGAGCTACCTTGTGGCTCTGTTGAGAGTGGAGAAGACTAATCATTGTGAAATATACCCAGAGGGTTCTCTATGTGAAAGGCCTCTTCTCCTGGGGAAAGAGTTTTACCAGAGCTTTATTCCAGCTGGGAGGAGAGATTTCCTCCCATTCTAGTACCTTCTAGACTTCCAACCCAATCTGAGGTAGGATGAAACAAAAAATCTACACCACTGAAGAAGCACTTGT
>NW_024426008.1:9562552-9579371 GCF_017311325.1 Ursus maritimus
TTCTTCCTCTCCCACTCCCCCTGCTTGTGTTCCCTCTCTCGCTGGCTGTCTCTGTCTCTGTCAAATAAATTTTTAAAAAAATGTTTAAATAAAAAAAAAAGAAAAAAAAGAAAAAAAATCTACAGGTTAACGTGTGACTTCGGTAAAATCTAACCCTTTATTAAATAGCACAGTTTATTCTTACAGTCTTTGGGAGGATTTGCCTTATTTAGCATTTAAAGTATGTGCCATATTTTTGCAGTATTTCCAATTTTTTGTGTTTTTCTTAACAAGCCGCATATGGAATACTAGAAACCATTAAAATGTGTAACATCGACAAATATTTAGGCATACGGAAAAGTATTGACTCTATTTTGGTAAATGGGAAAAAAGAGAAAGTTAGTAAAGGATTGTGTAGAGTTTGATCCTAGATTTAAAAAACAATAGGCAAAAAGTTTACAAAACATGCACATAGAAAAACATGAACCGTGTTCATCAAAATGTTAATAGTGGGCCTTCTGGTTTCAGCTGTGATATGTAAAGAGCTTAGAAGGCATCACTCCCCTTCTTACAACAAGAGAAAGCTGAATCAACTGCCCCAGCCAAGAGCTGAGGTTGTAACTGAAATTGCAGGTCAAATCACTACCCTGAAATCTGGACAGAAAGACAAATCCAGAGTCACAGTGGACATTTGCTTGTCTGCAACAGATGCCTCGGGAGCTCTAAGGTGGTAATTTTGACGAACTGTCAGAGGCGGAGTGTGAACTAATTTGAGAAAAAGAAACTCCTGTGGGGGCCACGGTCTTGGGGGATCCCCAAACTTTAATTAGAGTTTTGCTTGCAGAAAATCCACCAGATTCTCACAGTGAAGATCCAAGAATGAGCTACCTTGTGGCTCTGTTGAGAGTGGAGAAGACTAATCATTGTGAAATATACCCAGAGGGTTCTCTATGTGAAAGGCCTCTTCTCCTGGGGAAAGAGTTTTACCAGAGCTTTATTCCAGCTGGGAGGAGAGATTTCCTCCCATTCTAGTACCTTCTAGACTTCCAACCCAATCTGAGGTAGGATGAAACAAAAAATCTACACCACTGAAGAAGCACTTGTGAAGGTCATGGACCAGAGAAGGGGGCTTGCTAAACAGCTGAGATTGTATCATAAGGTTATAGGACACGTCCCCTCTGTCACACCTTACCATGACACCAGTGGGCTCCAACATAGTAACAGTGGGTTGTAGCTCAAAGACCCCTGCGTGGACTCATAGGTTAAGGGCTCCTTCATGTTAGGAGGGCATGTGATGTAATGAGCCCTGGGTGTTCTATAAGACTAATGAATCACTGACCTCTACTTCTGAAACTAATAATACATTATATGTTAATTAATTGAACTCAAATTTTTTAGAAAGTGGAAAAAATATGTTAAGGGCTCTACTGCAAAAAGTAGTAGAGAAAATGAAAAGAAAATATGAATAAAGTAGGGACTTTAGTTATTAATGATCATGTACCATTATTAGTTTCTTAATTATAACAAATACACTATAGTAATATAAGACAATAATAAGAAAAACGGAGTGTAGGGTAAATGGGAACTCTCAGTATTATCTCTTCACAATTTTTCAATAAACCTAAGACTATTTGAAAATATAGTTTATTTTAAAATATTAAAGTTGATTTTCTTTGGGTGGTGGTATTTCTTTGGGGGGTGGTAATTTAAATTTTTTTCTCTCTTTACTTTAGAGTGTTCCGATTTGTTTATAATGAACCTGTATTACTTCTAAAATAAATGCAAATATATTCTAGTATTTTAAAACACATACTTCGTAAAAAATAAGCTATTTTCGGATTGTTTCATATATACCTTTTTTTCCTCCACTTTCATGGAACGCTTCCTGAGGGTAAGAATAATATCCTTTTCTTTTGTTCTCTTTCTTCTTCAAAGCATTCCACCCTGTAATATCTATATTAGTGTTCTACTCATAGTATTAGATTAGTACCTATTTGTTAACTGACACTAACTAGCTGTACTAAATTGTTAGACTGAAAAATTGCCGGTTTGGTATTTTTCTTCAGTTTTAATGCGATCAAGTGTATGGTCAAAAGAGGCATTGAAGAAATGAGTCAGTAAGACAGTAAAGAACTCAACTAAGTCCAACATGGTTCATTATTGGATACCTTAGATCTGGATTTTGTTTAAAGACTGGCTTCTAATTGTTGGAGGGTTTATGTCAATGTCAACTGATTTGGCCAAGCTGAGCAATATGGTGAGTTATGTCAAAAATCATAAAGGCCCCAAATAAATCTACTGTTTTAGCAAGAGCTAGCTGTACAGTCTTCGGAGAAGCCGATCTGACAGTGAGCACTGAAAGGATTATTTCAGTATAAATCAACTTTTCACCAAGAGTATAATTTTCAGAATCTTGCCCTTGGGGCTGAGTTCTCTTTGCCCCAGTCTCAGTGCTAACTTCTCTGTCCCCTCTTGCGATGACAGAAAGTTTGTACAAAACCCTTCTGGCCCTGTTTCTGTTAAGTGAGCAGGCCAAACCGAACTTGAGTCACAGTTGTCTTTCTTTTATGAAGATTTAAAGCCAGCGTTGCCCTCGTGCCCTTCATCCGTATACACAAGAAAGACTGTGGCCAACAGCAGGAGGCCCGAGCCGAGCAAGGCCACCCAAATTCTGCCTGCTGCTTAGGAGTGGTGAGAACACACTTAAGAAATCCTTCAAGATTTACTTCACACTCAGGGGCATAATGGGAAATGGCTCAGGGTTCAGGGTCGAGCTTTGTGTGTGGGTATGTAAAGTAGCGTGCAGCCTTTCTGGCCCAGAAATGACCCTTCGGCACCTATCCCTTTATTGGTAGAAAAAACCTCGGGGATGGCTGTGTTACAGGCACGAGTTTGTGAGGCTTGGATAATTGCTCGCACCTGCTTGACCAAGAAATTCTTAAATATTCTCTAGGTGTTCTAGAGAACTCCAACTGTGTTTCCACGGCTGCCTTTGCGCCCCTAAACTTGGTGTTTGAAAATAATAGTTGTTAATGTTTTGTGTGTGTGTGGGGGGGGGTTTACAAAACTAAAATTAAGTCGGTTGAGATAAACTCCCTCATCACCTGATGACGAAAGGAAACTGACCAAATGTCTCTTTTTTATGTCATACATATTGAAATAATCTGAGAATACAAAGCAATGTGCTGTCATAAAACAGTACAGAGTAACTGTCTGTGCTGTACTTGAATCACTCCTTACACAAAACTCTGTCGGCTCCCCCGTTCAGCTCGCAACAATATTCTTAGCTTGGATTGCCGCGCAACTGGGCTCATTTGGAGAACAGGCCTTACTGTTAATTTCCTCCTCCATTCTGTTTTGGAATTAACTTGTTAAATTAATCTCATCTTCATTTATTTTACAGTGTCTTCATGTTTAAATGCTGATTTTATGAACATCTGTTTCCACCACAGTTGCAAACCCATTACTTTTATGAGCTATACATATTTTAAAGAGATTTACTGCTGACCTTTGTTGGTGAATTGAATGTTTTTGTTGTCAGTAACATTTCTGTAATTGATGCCATTGTAACTGCCACCCAGATAGTGTTTTCAAATGAAAGATGTTTTGGGGAATCTTTTGACTTGAACACATTAAATCAGACAGACATTACTTTAAAATTGTGTGGCTTCAGAAAAAAAGAAGTAAGTGTGTTAAATCTTGCAGCGTGAGGCAAAGGTAAACAGCCACTCAATTTTCCTCTACTTTGAAACAGTTTTAAAGTTTCGTATTTGCTAAAAGCGATTTTTTTTCTTCCCAGTACTTGTCATTTAATAATACAACTGGGGGAACTGCATTACTTACATAACCACTATGTGACTGTTGATAAATCCATCCGTCAAAGTAAGACTAATTGTTCGTTCAGCTTTCCACCCCTTAAACAGAATATCGATTTTCAGAGTCCAAGAGTAGGACAGAACACCACCTAAGCATTTACCCTCCAGTCTCTGGGGAGACCTTTTGATTCTCTCTCTCTGTCAGGGATCTAGTAAAAAGTGAAAGAAATTTGGTTTCTTACAGCAAGCTGACAAAAGTGGTAGAATGTTCAAAATAACTCCCAAGTATGTAGGCTGAATCTTGCCTTCATCCTAGAGAAGGCAATCAGAGCTGGATACCCCACAGGCACCAGATGGAAAAGCCACGCCCATAAAGATGACACCTTTATTCTCTAATCCCTCAGATAGAACACTTTGGGTATGATCACTCCAGTCCTGTACACAGTGGTGTATTCCCAATTCTGGTATCAGAAGAATTTGGTTTACTTAAAAAACTATCTACAATTGTGTGTCATATTGTCTGTGGGAATCAGAAGTGAAATACTTCAACTCCTCTGATGGACCATGCATTTTCTTTGTTTCTATTTGGGTGCTTCTTTAAGTCTTAGATAAGGAAAGGGTGATTAGCATATGATAGGCTGCTAATTGTCTTTTCAAGACATTACATTATGAAATAATGTTATTAAAGTTCAAAAGGACATAATAGCTGTGTAAAATTGTACAAATTATGTATTTAAATTCATTTTTTCCATACCAATAAAATACTGTCTTTTTACTTTTCACAATCCAAAACATAAAGTGATAATATTTTTATCCTTTCAAGCACAGGAAATAGTTGTAAATCACAATTATTATGAAGTCTGTGTTGTGTCTTTTACCATTTGCATTATCTGATAAGAAAAAAAAAAGAATGCATTGCTCTTGCCTTTTTATCACCAAATTGCTTTCCTTTTTCCCACTTCCTTGTTATAAAAATAATGCATACTTACTGTAGAAAGCTTGGAAGATACAGAAAAATATCAGAAATAAATCAAATTATCTGCCATACACCGTAATTACTTCAAACATTCAAAAATATTACCTTTTGAATATGGTTTTGTTTCTGGATTTTATCACTAAACAGTATAACATTTTTCTGTTATTGTACAGTTTACAAAAAGTTAAGTTTTTAGACTTGTGCATTTTCCATCAGAGACTTTTATAATACTAGATTTAATTATTCATCTCATAAATTATTTGTCTAATTTGCACATATAGGTTGATTCTGATTTTTTAAAACATCATAAATAATATTGTAATAAATATTTTTGCATGTAAATCTCTTTGCACATAGCTAAAATTTCCTTTAGGATAAATTCGTAAAATAATTTACAGGGTAATAGGTTAATTCTGCCATAGGTAATGTATATATTTGAAAGTCTCAAAATTTCCCTTGAAAAAAGATATACTTACTGATTTACAGTTCTATAGCAGAGTATGAGAATGATCATTTTACATGCTCATTTATTGTGGCCACTGGATCTTCAAAAAAAAACCCCAAACTTTGACAGATGAAATATATTTCATTATTGTCTTAATTTGCATTTTAAAAAATTCTTGAGATTTAGCTTTTTTAAATTGATTATTTACCATTACTGTACTTCTTTTGTAAATTTACTGTTTATTTCTTTGGTCCATTTTTCTATGGGTTGTTTGTTTCTTATTGAATTATAAGAGCTCTTTGTATATTAAGGATACCAGCCTATTATATTTATGTGGCAAGCATTTTTTACATTTGTTGCTTGCCTTTCTATGTATAAGATTCTTCTATGTATAGAAATTAATTTTTATGTCACCAAATCTATTTCTTCTTTCACTAATATGCTTAGAGAGCCTTCTGGCATCCAGAGATGATTTAGTTATTTTATGATTTTCTTCTTTTTATATAAATATTTAATCCATCAGAAATTTATTTTGGGGTATGGCGTGAAGTGAAGATTTTACTTAATTTTTTTTCCATACAATGAGCTAATTTTTCCTGCTCAATTTGTCTAGTACTCTGCCCTCATGATTTCTCCTTTACCATGTACATTATTCATACACATTCTGGGGTCTTCTGGGCGCTCTCCATGCTGCTTTATTTATTCTTATTTATTGTTATTGCATTTTAATAGTCATCACATTAAAAGATAATACATTTGTTGGAACAGGTTGAATAATTTTTTTCTCCGCATCCTTGGGAATATGGCTCCCAAGGTACCTAACATGACCGTATTGTCCACCATGAAAAATTTTACATTCTTTCATGAAAAATTTTATTTTGTTAGTCATAAGATGTACTCATTTTGAATTTCACCTCTGAAATTGAAATCTGTCCTTCAATCAGTGTTAGCAAACAGCAGGCATGCACTAGTTATTAATACATGCACCAACTTGGTCTTAGCTGTTCATATTGTTCTCACTTCAATTACATTTTGTGCATTGCAGATATTACATGTGTTGAATTTATACAATTTAGGATGTCCTCAAGATTATACTGTGGTCATTAAAAAGAAGTTATTGTATATGCAGAAGATCTGAAAACTAACCAGAGGGCAGATTTGTTGTTGGAAGAGGGACTTAAATTTCATATTATCTAGTAAGAGAAACACCTATGTGCTTTTCTGACCTAAGCAAGGCAGATGCCTTACAGCAGATGTAGCTGTTGCTAAGATCCAAGAAAAGGATTGCTTATCATGCACTACACTACTCAATACAACTAAAGACAGGAAAAGTTGCCAAATCCCTTGGAACAGATGAGAGAAATTTCTAAGCAATGAGGAACATATGTGACTGGGTCATGCATTGTGTGGGACTTGTTTTTAAGGCATCACATGTTAAGATATCAGCAACTTTTTCCTGACTTTGAACAGAAGCTACTTAGCTTCCAGTATCATATCTGATTGGGTAAAACAGTATTGGTATCAAAACTTGCAAAGTGGGCATAGTAAGTGACTTGGAAGAAAATATTGGAAATAGCAGTGGGGCACTTTTGAAAAATTCTGAGTCATCAATGCTCTTTAAGGTACCAGGGATGATATGACAAAGTTTTGTCTAAGTTGTAGTAAAATGTAATTGTCAGCATGGCTACTACATAAAATAATGGTACATCTTATGATGAACACATAGTGTTTTAGACTAGAAGAAAAACAGTAGTTGCCCTGATTTTCTTCAACAGCAATTTACTGCACATACAGGGTGAATCTGCCTTTGTCTCTGAAGAGATTTCAAGTCCCAACAGGTATAGTATTGATAAAGTTTTCGAAGGACATAGTAACACTGCAACTTTGATGCAGAAAAACTACTAACTCAGTAAGTCCGAGAACTTGAAAGTGGTTCTTCCATATCTAACTCATATCTAGGGCCTGACTTTCCAAGTTCTGTTCACTTTCAATAATTTTTTAGACAGCCTCAGGGCATTTGGGGCAATTGTGAGTGCCCATCTTTGCCTGAGTCCCATCTATACTTTCTAACAGGACTTCAGTATCCTGGTTCCCAAAATGACTTTTCTTCTGTGAAGCCTTCTCAGAATGACCAGAAAATGGATGGCTTCTACTCTTTTACCCTGAGATGAGTTTGAATTTGAAAGTCTACTTTCTCATTCATGTACTTAGATTCCAAAAGCAAATTTTATCTTTGTTGTTCTACGTTTACCAATCTCGTCAATGATCCCAAGAGCTTTGGACAACTCTCCTCTGTCTCTGGTGGTTGGTGTTCTCTTGTTGCCAGAGACCTCCTCCGTGTGATTGTCTTCCTGGAACTTTCTGGGTTTTCTTTCACTCCTTTTTCTGTATTATCTGGTACTTTTGGCACTCTTAAAAAGTGTCAAATGCCTCCTTTACCTTTTGCCTTTTTCCACCCCATCTTCCTTTGTACTAAATTTGCAATCTCTGGAACATGGTCATTACCCAGAATGCCAAATGTAGGTCAATTGATGTTGCTGTGAAAAGCACTATAAAAAGGGAAGCATACAGCGGCTTTGTGCTTATTACAGAGAACATACAAGCTAAATAAGGCTGCTTGGAGAAAAAAAGGTGACTGTATGCTCTAGCTCTTGCTAGGTAGTATCACCCCCCAAAATTATTAAGAAAATAAACGTTTAATAAATTGTAGACACAATGTGTTCAACATATTATGACATAATTTAAAATAATCCTTTTTTTCTACTGACTTGTGATGCCAGCTTTACCTTTTACATAATTCTTGTGGCTACCACATTGTCAGGTACTCTGTGTTATAATTCCAACTCTGAGGAAATCCTAGATGCTGTGTATAAGGCACAGAATCAGAAATTACTTTAGGGTAGGAAGAGTCTTGCTTCTTTATAAGTTTGGTCATTTAAAAATATATCCATCGTACTTTTGATGATTCTCCCAATGTAATGTGGAGCCTGCTTCTTTTCTCCTGGAGCAAGGGCTAGGCACAGTGACATGCTTCTAACAAACAGAACATGGCAGCAGTAACGGTACATGACTTCTGAGACTAGGTCATAAAAGGCACCATATCTTCCACCTTGCTCTCTCTCTCTTTCTTCATCACTCTATCTGCCATTTTGTGAGCGCTCAAGTAGCCTTAGGAAGAGGTGCAGGTGGAAAGGAACTGAACCCTCCTACCAATCGCCAGGGAGGAACTGAGGCCTCTTGCCAATGGCCTTGTGAATCATCCTACTGGAAGGAGATCTCCCAGCCCCAGTTAAGCCTTCATATGATTTCAGCCCCACCTGACATCTGCAACCTCAAAAAGGTCCCTATGTAGAATGCCCAGCTAAGCCTTTTACAAATTCCTGACCCACAGAAAATGTGACATAATCAATGTTTGCTGTTTTAAAGTGCTAAGTTTTAGAGTAATTTGCAATAGACAATTCAGTGGAAGCAGATGATTGTAGCCAAGGCAGATCATACATCCGACATACTTGCTGGTGGAAAAAGCTTCCATCCCAGAGGAAAGGCCTCCGGTATGACATTAGCTATAGTCTACCTTGGACCCACTAGTTTATCTGTGGTATTTCCAATGTCTCAGTCTCCTTCCCTTTAACATTTGGTGGAGGGGTAAGCCTCATGTTCCCTAGTCACCATATGGAAGAAGGAAGATTATCTGTTCTATTCCAAAAGTCATGCTGCAAGCACTGTGTTATGGATAGTTCTAAGTAGCTATTATCCATATTGAAAGGTGATGATTTCAAGGCACAGAGTACTCGAGGCTAATATAAACTATTACACAGCACTGATAGAACTATAATTTAATTTTTGGGTTTTGTCATTTGAACTCTTGAGCTAGGGAACCAAACTGATGCATACATATTATCAGTAACAATACTTCAGGTAAAGAAATAAATCCATAATAAGAAAAAGGAAGGAAAAATGAACTAGTGGTTATTGAGGACCTACTATATTCCAGGTTTTGGGCTAGGCAAAATTAATATACCAAAAAGAAAGGTGGACATAGTTACTGTAATTCTCTACCTTCCTTGCTCCTGACTTTGATGCTAGTAATCTGTTTATGCACTAAATTTGTCCCTCCTATTGCCTTCACAGTCAAATTTCTCTGGGCCAGAGACTTGGGCTACTTCTGGCCTCTACTTTTCATCTTTTCTCTTGGGTTTGCTGATTAAAAAAGTCAAATAACAATACTTCTCTTTGGATGTGCCCTCCATCCCCAATTCTCTTTTACCATATTTTACTTCTTTTTTTTTTTTTAAGATTTTATTTATTTATTTGAGAGAGAGAGAAAGACAGCATGAGCAGAGGCACAGAGAGAGGGAGAAGCAGACTCCCTGCTGATCAGGGAGCCTGACAAGAGGCTCAATCCCAGGACCCAGAGAACATAACTTAAACCAAAGGCAGATGTTTGACTGAGCCACCCAGGTGTCCTTACCAAATTTTACTTCTATGGGAAGCTCCTACTCTTATCTATCCCTGATTTCATTCCACTCTCTGTTTTAGCCCTAAAGGCCTTGTTAACTGACACTATGTGAGGTTTTATGGGCACTAATGGAAAGTGACATAATTTAAAGAAAAGCACTGTGATACAACGAAAAAGAAACAGATCACTGGTAAAAATACAAAATACATGGCCCCTGTGTGAGTTTATTAACTTTCACATATGCTTATCACACTCCTGCAAATATTCTCTTGGATTTGGGGATGACTCATCACTCAAGTGACCATAGTTCTTTCTTCACCTGCAGTTATAATGTTCTGTCGGTAGTCAGATTTGGTTAGGAATCTGTAGTCCAAACAGCCATATTTTAGGCACAGGAAACAGAAATGAGTAATTTTTCCCACTTGATAATAGTTCATTTAAATAAAAATATTTATCATAAAGGACAAAATTGTTAATGTAAAGAGCAAGTTCCTAAAAGAAATAGGAGCATTCGAATCTGCTCTGAGTTACTGGGAAGCCTAACCCTGGTTTATCCCTGAGCTTGACTTGACTATTTTTTCAACTTGTGTTTGTAAAAGTGGATTCCATGTCCTTCTGGCGTATGTACTTGGTCAAGGATTTGGGGCTTTGCTGTCTTTCAAACGAAAGCTATGCCTGCATTCTGTAAATCAAACGCAAAGCCTTAGTTTTCCTTTTCAACCTTGCTACTTAACAAACTTACTTTAAAAGGAAAGGCACTACATGTTATTTGTGAGACAGAATAAAAGAAACAAGTTACAAGTGTTTTCAATGTCTCCCCACCTTCAACAAACCATCTTGGAACACAGGGAGAGGAATTTTCTTGCTTGCTGTGTCAGTTCTTAGCTGTTCTTTTGCTCTACAGATCTTGGTCAAGGAGGAAGAAGGGACTTGCAAAGTCACAGTGGTTAAAATGGGCCAAATAGTAAAGAGGCTGCACCAGGGACAGATCAGTCAGGATGGAAGAGATGCCCATTCAGCTAGACTGGAAGGGAGTCGGAGGGAGGAGCGGGGACTTTGGGTCAGCTGCCACGTGTAGAAGGAGGCCACAGGATTGGAAAGAGGGTATTTCCAAAGTTTTTCTGGATGTTCTCCCTTAGGCACTTTTTTATGAATGGCAACAGCAAAAATTTACATTGTTTTTCAATTATTTTAGAATCTGGACTAATGCTTCCTTAACATGAAATTATGCCTACAGGGGTCATGAGATGGCCGGGCATTGTATGGATAACACATTTTATAATTTTGTGTGTGTGTGTGAAGGAAGGAGAGGATGGACTCCAGATGGTTCTTCTTTAAATATCTTAGACCTATTTATGATGTTTTCCTTGCAACAACAAGCTATATAATACACAGTAAGCTCTTCAAGTCAGTTAAGACTGAAACTCAAGAAATGGTAAACGGAACATAACGCGCAGGCGTAAAGGAATGGCAAAGCTCACCCTTCCAAAGCGACTCCATTCGACTTTTATCTTCTACCATGTTCTGGAACCCCCATTCCATCCCCTTTTGTCTCCAGTGGTTAGCCCAGGGCTTTGGGACTTGATAATGTTCTTCTGGTTTTCCCCATCTGTGGCATTTCAGATTACCTCTTAAGTCTGCTGGACTTTGGTTTTGGGACTTGTCACTGAGTTCTAGCTTCCTCACAGCTGATCTCATCAGCCAGTTTTTCTGTCATGTTCCATCACTGGGTGGTAGGCCTCATGGACTCCCTTGGAATATACCTCTGTTCAATTTCTAAGCAGCCTTTCAAAAGTGCTTGTGGTAAAAATGCGACAAACAAAGACAGTACTTAATTTTAGTAGAAATGCAATCCAGTGAGATTTACTCAGAACGTTCTATTTGGAAACAACAAATAAGCAGAGCTTTACAGGGCTTAAAATGGAGATGCCCAGTGTTGTCATTCAATCACTTATTTTTTTTAAGGTCAAAATATCAATGAACAAAGAATCTGATATATAGTTGAATATTAAGTGAAGAGCTTATCTCCACCATTTCTCAGAAGGCTTAGTTGGCTCTTGGCTTCACACCAAACCTCCCATTGCAATCATATAAATTTGGTACTTGCACAATAAATATGGCCAAGTCACTAAGTTATGATGAAAAGATCAGAGAAAGTATTTTATTTTGTTAACATAGGGTATCTACGAAGCTAAGATAAATACTAACTTAGGAAAAAGCACTATTTATTGATAAGAATTCAATTGCAAAAGCTAAGTCTTTCATTAGAAAGCAGACTGAAATAGTTGAAGTTTTCTTAAGAAAATTCCTACCAAAAATTGAGGAGGAAGGTACACTATTTTATAATTGTTTTTATAGAGTTTCACTAAGTTTGTGTGAAACATCACAATATATGGTTAAATGTGTCATAGAAACAAGCATCAGTTTTATATCTCAGAAATTCTTGTCAGGGTGTTTTGTGTGTGGTGTAGGTGGGGGACCGGGATTGATGATGGAAGATATTTTCCTGATATTTTGACTGCATGTACAGGAAAGATGATTGTTCAAGCTTTCCCTCTGACTTCATTATAAATAACTCACGACTTGGTTTTTAAAGATTTTAAGTTGGAACAATTAAAGAAATAATAAATGAGCCCCTGATGAATATACACACACATAATTTAATTCATTAAGACCCACAAAAATTCCAGTTGAAACAAAATTTCATTGACCCCCTTTCTCTCTCTGCACCCCAAATTACTATAATAAGAGTTTTCAAGTGGTTCCTGGCTAAAAGGAAAATTTAGAATATCTCATACTTAGAGATGAAAGAGGTAGAGTGTGAGAGAGTGTGTGTGTGAGAGAGGGGGGAGGGAAAGAGAGAGGGAGGAAGAGAGAGAGAATGGGAGAGAGAGAGAGAGAATGAGAGAACCTCTATAGGAGGGGGAAATGGAGTAATGGAGTCAACTCTCAATTACCTGGGCTAATGGAGTGTGGATAAAACAAAATGGCATACAATCAGCCGATCAGCCCGAGGGTTTTTTTTCTCACCAGCACAAAAATTTCTTTCTTTCACAGATAGAAAACACAGATCAGATGAGAGGTAGGACTGGGAAGTAATCTGGAGAAAGATTTTTATGCTGGAGGTCAAGAATCAGATGTGTTTATTGGTTTCTTGTTTTGGGTTTTTTTTGTTTTTTTTTTTTTAATCTGACCCCTTTAAAGATCACTACATAAACTTTCTTCCTTTAGCAAAAAGAAAACCTTATTCCCATGATACGGTCACACTTCTGCCCCATGTCTACCAACTATAATATGAAAGGGGGACTGGGACTAGCTGATATGCTGATTATATCTCCCCCAATAACAATATAATTGTCACTATTGTCAGGTTCCTTTATTAAGATATTTGGAAGAATATATAGGAAAACACATATAAGAGATGCTGGGAGCTGAACGTAAAAATGCAATTCTAACCACGCAATCCTGAATAACACAATAAGGAAGGGAAGGGGGAAGAAATTACAGATAGCAATATGGGGGTATAAGAAATTCTCTAGTGGGACTCAGGGCTGGCTCAGCTGGATAAGCATCTGACTCTTGGTTTCAGCTCAGGTCTTGATCTCAGCGTCATGAGATTGAACCCCAAATGGAGTCCTGCGTCGGGCTCCATACTCAGCAGGGAGTCTGCTGGAGATTCTCTCTCTTCTCCTCCCTTCCACTCTGTTCCTTCCCCTCCCCACCCCCGCTTGTACTCTCTCTCTCTCTCAAATAAGTAAATAAATAAAATCCTAAAAAAAATCTCTAGTAGATTCATCATTTAAAAACAAATAGTAGTCAAGAGAGAAGGGCCAGATAATAAAAAGAATACAGGAGAATAGCATGAACTTGTAAGAAAAGCATTATAGGGGCTGATGCTAGAGTCAAGAAATACTCTAATCATTCTTTTAAAAAAAAAAAACAAAAATGAATCCATGTCGTTGACATTTATTCATTGTCTCCTCATCATTTGGTCCTATGTCTCCCACCAACAATACCCCAATTGTCCTTCACTGAATTCACTCTCATACATGACAGTTGTGTGGAAATGATCCCATTTTCAGTTCCAGAGATGGGTCTTGATTTACTTAATCCATTCAATTTGTCCTTTCCCTAATTTAGTTCAGGGGTAGATATCTGATGCAGTGACAAAGTATGAATCCCACAACAAATGTAGGAGCTATCAGACACTCATTCTCTCAGATGAGCTGGTATGAAGACACTGTGAAGGCTTGCACAATTGCAGCTGTTTTGTTTTGTACTGTAGTGGGAAGAGTCTTGAAATGAGACGGAAACCATAAAAGACACAGAGGAAAGAAAAGAGAAAAAAAGAGATTCAGTGAGTTACTAGATCATTTCTCTTCTAAAGCCAGAATTACCTGTGGAATTTTCAGCTTTGTGAGATAATGAATATTCTTTATTATTAGAGACTGTTTGAATTGAGTTGAATGTCGCTGTTACTTGCAATCCAAATATTCTCAACTGACCAGAAAACAGGGAATACAGCGTGAGTTAACACTTTTTTTAAAGTAACTTTTATTTTCCTAGTATTTAAAAGTTTTAATCCTCACAGCATCCCCAAGAATAGAAAGTATAGCAATAAATTTCAGCAGACCCAAGCCTTAACCTGCAAGAAGATGCTCACTTGGGAAATTGACTTTGAGAGGCAGAACTCTCTTTGACGCATTCTTGCAGGAATGTTTTGGGGGTGTTACCAGTTCCTTGCATCAAGTGGATAGGAAGACATTCAGAAGCTAGACAAATCAAAAGAAAAGAAAAAAAAGAAAAGTAAAGAAAAGGAAAGGAAAGGAAAGAAAAAAGAAAAGAAAGAAAAGAAAAGAAAAGAAAAGAAAAGAAAAGAAAAGAAAAGAAAAGGAAAGGAAATTTCTTCAACAACTTGAAAGTATCTTAATAACGATCAGGAGAGATCTTGGTGGAAAGGGGTCTTAATAGGATTTTGAGGATCAGGGAAACTTGCTTCTCCAAGGAGGACTGATGCTGCCTTCTCTGATCTGTGAGGTCATCTGTGTGAAGTGAGTTGTTTATTCTTTAGCAACGTTAAAGGAACTTATCTGTTGGTGTCTTTCTGTTAATCACAACACTGTGCTGTTGATTATTATTGAATGCCACTTGATGGTGGGAAAGCTGTATATCAGCTGCATAAATAACTTGCTGAAGATCACACAACAAGTTAATGGGAGTTCCCGGGCCTGAAATGTTGACTCGCTATCTTCCGAGCCCATGTGTTTTCCAAAACATGGTTTTGCTTCTGTCTTCTCCTCAGGGAGAATAATTTCCAAACTGGGGAGGACAGATAAAGCATTTCAAAGAGGAAATTAAACTATTCAATGAAAGAGTAGGCTAAGGAAGCACCTGGGCAAGCTAATTGAGTCTGACTTCCAAGCCCAGTGGAATTCTAGATTATGGGGCAGACAAACTTGTAGATGACTTCAGCATTCAAGAATCTGTGGGACAGGGATGGGAAACATTGCCCTCTAAGGGGAGAAAAAGGGGGTTCTAGAATTATAAACTGGTGTTTTATAATCTCTGACCTGGACTTCTTGTCTGAATTTTAGAGCTCTCCATCCTATATCTGTGACATTAAAATTAACGTTCTTTTGGATGTGGTTAACCAAATCTTTTCCAAAAGAGTTGAGTTTTGAGGGGCTAGTATTTGTGCCATGCCACAGTTTTTATTAACAACTAATTGTATTAGTTAGGGTTCTCTGAAAAACAGAGTCAGTAGGAATTGGCTCATACAGTTATGGAGACTGAAAGTCCCAAGATCAGCAGTTGCCCAGCCGGCCAGAGCCCCAGGAGAGCTGATGGTGTAGCTGCAGCCTGAAAACCAGCAGACTCCAGACCCAGGAGAGTGCCAATGTTTCAGCTCATGTCCGAAGGCAGGAAAAATTGACCGTCCTCATTCAGAGGCAGTCAGGCAGGAGGTTCCACCTTACTCAGCCTTTTTATTCTATTCAGGCTTTCAACTGATTGGATGAGGCCCACCCACACTAGGGAAGGCAATCTCCTTTACTCTTTCTACTGATTCAGATGTTAATCTCATCCAGAAATACCTTCCCCCCAGATAAACCTATAATAATATTTGACCAAATAGGTAGGCACTCCATGGTACAGTCAGGTTGAGAAATAAAATTAACGATCATAGGAGTATTTATCACATTTAAGGAGGCTATAATGGTGGAAGGTAAAGTTAATATATTAGGTGGAATCACCATTCAAAGTGATTTTGAGAAAATTGTGGGTAAAGACTTCTGAGGCAGTGGGATTATAAAATTAATCTCTTCCAGTACTGAATGAAATAAATTTTAAAAATAAGAAGAAGGAAACATAGGAAATCCCCCCAAAAAGAATAAGCAAAACATTAAAAAATTCATAGGCAGTGACCAAATGAAGAAAGAGAACCAATTTCATAATTTAAGAGTTGTGGCCACAGAAAGAATTTGATCACTCTTTTGCAGCATAGCATGCTCCTAGCCCTACTCTTAGAAGTAGAATTGAGGAAGGAAAAGGAGTTGATAACATTTTAAGAATTTTTACTAAAACCCTTAAGAAGAGAATCAGATTCAAAAATAAGACTGACAGGGGCGCCTGGGTGGCACAGCGGTTAAGCATCTGCCTTCGGCTCAGGGCGTGATCCCGGTGTTACGGGATTGAGCCCCACGTCAGGCTCCTCCACTGGGAGCCTGCTTCTTCCTCTCCCACTCCCCCTGCTGTGTTCCCTCTCTCGCTGGCTGTCTCTATCTCTGTTGAATAAATAAATAAAATCTTTAAAAAAAAAAAAAAGAATAAGACTGACAGAAATTCAAGGAAAAATTCCCCTGTAACAGAGGCCACCAAATATAACCACTGGGTCATGGCATAAGCAGTCAGGTTATGAGAGCATGACATATTTCAGAAAACTGTGATGAATTAGGGCAAGGAGATTATGGAAGTGGAATATATTCTTACTGGCTGGCGAGGGCCCTAATTAAGTACTCTAAAATGGGATTTCTAGCCAGCCTGTTTTCTTCTGTATTCACCATCCACCACTTCACAGGATCACCATACTGGATACAGAAAAATTTTTTTTTCAAGGATTTTTTATTTATTTTGGGAGCGGGGATGAG
>NW_024426008.1:9579378-9678292 GCF_017311325.1 Ursus maritimus
AAGAGAGTGAGACTCTCAAGCAGACTCCCTGCTGAGCACAGAGCCTGACATGAGGCTCAATCCCAGGACCCTGAGATCATGACCTGAGCCAAAATCAAGAGTCAGATGCTTAACCTACTAAGCCAGCCAGGTGCCCCTGGATATAGAAAATTAAAGAGCAACACGAAACTCAGAGAAGCTATCAGATGCCTGATAGAGTTTGATTCACCTGCTCTATATTAGAGCCAAAAAAAAAAAAAGTCTGAAGAGAGTGGCTAATGTTAAACATGGGATATACTGCAGCTAAAAAAGTTGAAAGGAAGAAATATAGCATACAAAATCCAATAAGAAATACAAACTGAAAGAAAATATAATCTAGGAAAAAGAAGAAAACTCTCCATGGATATTTTACACTATGAAATTATAAAATGAATTTTAATTAGAAGGTGAATTCAATCAAACAAAAGATAAGGAAAGTAATAAAACAGCCCAATGGGAGGAAAAGGGAGTTTGCAGAGGTAAGAAAACAAACTGAGAGGGGGGTGGGGGAATGGGATAGGCCGGTGATGGGTAGTAAGGAGGGCAGGTATTGCATGGTGCACTGCGTGTTATACGCAACTAATGAATCATCGAGCTTTACATCGGAAACCGGGGATGTACTGTATGGTGACTAACGTAATATAATAAAAAATCATTAAAAAATAAAATTTAAAAAAAAAAGAAAACAAACTGAGGTAGAATCTACACAGTTATTCATGGATATGGAAAATGAATAAAACTGGAAGCAGCAAGAAACAGGACAGACACAGCTGAAAACAAAAAGATGTCAGGGAGACAGAACTTGAGATGATTCTGGTAAAGTCAGGAGAAAGGCTACAACAATGACATAGAGCAAGGACAATGATAGAAGAGTGAGGACAAAGATCATCCAACATACACATAATCGCCACCACTTAGGTACAGAACCAAACAAAGAGAACAGCAAAAATTTTCAGGGAGATGAAGAAAAAGAAAATGAAGAAACAACTGAATATTAACATCAGGAGAATCTCTGCATATCATAAAATACTTTATATTGAATGATTCACGTTGAAGCATATTCTGGCCAAGCTACTGACATTTAACATTTACAAAGTTAGGCATCCAGAGTGAAAAATCATATACAAGTGGAAAAAAAATCAGACAGGCCTCCATCTTCTCCACAGTGTTGCAGTAGCAAAAACACTGCCGAACTCTGAGTGAAGGGGTAGGTGACCTGAGAATGTCAAACTCAGCCAAACTGTAGTCCTTGCAAGAAAGAAGACCACAGAAAGATATATTCAAGCATGAAGTAACTTGGGAATACAACATTCATGAGTTATTTTGGGGGAAAAAAAAACAAACTTCATAATGATGTTACCATCCCACTGAATGAAGACTCAAATTAGTAGAATTGAGAATATAGTAAAATTATGTGGTAAAATTACTATGTAGTAAAATCAGTAGGTGGTAAAATTACAAGGGAGCCACTGAAAATCAAGTGGTAAGAGGAGGTTCTGAAGTAAGTCTAAGAGCTTATTTTTCATGGTATAGAATCAACTAATAATGAAAAAGCATAATGGTTCTAACTTTGTAGTGCTTTCCCACAATTATTATTATTATTTTTTAAAGGAATAGACTTTATTTTTTAGAGGAGTTGTAGGTTCATGGCCAAACTGGGTGGAAAGTACAGAGTTCCCATTTACCTCCTGCCCCTTCACATGCCCCCACCTCCCCACGATCACCATTTCCCTCACTACAGTGATACATTTGTTACAATTGGTGAACCTACACGCTGACATATCATTATCACCCAAAGTACATAGTTTACATTAGAGTTCACTCTCTGTTCACTCATTTACTTTATATTGTTTGGACAACTGTATAATGACATGTATCCCCTATCGTAGTATCATAGGGAAGAGTTTCACTGCCCTAGAAATCTATGCTCTGCCTATTCTTCCCTTCCTCTCTAGCCCTTTGCAACCACTGATCTATTTATTATCTCTATAGTTTTTCCTTTTCCAGGGTGTCATATTGTTGGAATCACACAATATGTAGACTTTATAGATTGTTTTCTTTAACTTAGTGTCTTAGTCTGTTCGGACTACTACAATAAAAGTACCATAAAAGGGGGGATTATAAATAAAAGTATTTATTTCTCACAGCTCTGGAGGCTGGGAAGTCCAAGATCAAGGTGTCCACAGATCTGGTGTCTGATGAGGACACAATTCTTATCCATAGACTATCTTTAGCCTGTAAACAACACATGATGGCCCTTCTTGGACCTCTTTCATAAGTGCACTAATCCTGTTCATGAGGGCTCCACCCTCCGACCCCCTAAAAAACCCATCTCCTAATACCATCACCTTGGGAGTTAGGATTTCAACATATGAATTGGGGGGGGGGGCACAAATATTCAGTCCATAGCATTTAGTAATACACACTTGAGATTCCTCCACATCTTTTCATGATATGGTAGCTCATTTCTTTTCAGTGCTAAATAATATTCTATTGCTTAGATAGGCCATCATTTATCCATTCACCTGTTGAAGGACATCTTGGTTGCTTTGAAGTTTTGACAATTATGAATAAAGTTGCTATAAACTTCAACATGCAAACTTTTGTGTGGACATGGTTTTGAATTCATTTGCGTAAACACCAAGGAGCATGATTACTAAACCCTATAAGAGTGTGTTTACTTTTGTAAGAAACTGCCAAACTATCTCCCAAAGTGGCTCTACCATTTTGCATTCCTACCAGCAATGAGAGCTCTTATTACTCTACATCCACACCAGCATTTTGTGTCTGTGTTTTAGATTTTGGGCATTTTAATAGGTATGTCTCATTGCTTTATTTTGCAATTCCTTAATGACAAATTATGTGGAGCATCTTTAAATATATTTATTTGACATAGGTATATCTTTTTTGGTGAGGCATCTCTCCAGGACTTCTGCCTTTTTTTTTTTTTAAGTAGGCTCCATGACTACCATGGAGCCCAACATGGGGCTTGAACTCATGGCCCTGAGATCCAGATCTGAGCCAAGATCAAGAGTCAGATGATTAACTGACTGAGCCATCCAGGTTCCCCCTTTTGTCCATATTTAAATCAGGTTGTTCATAGTATTTATTTTTGAATTCTGAGTTCTTTGTATGTTTTGGATAAAAGTCCTTTTTCAGATGTGTCTTTTGTAAATATTTTCTTCCAGTCTGTGGCCTGTCTTTTCATTCTGTAGATATTGTCTTTCACAGAACAAAAGTTTTGAGTTATAATCAAGTTCACATTATCAATTCTTTCTTTCATGGATCATGCCTTTGGCATTGTATCTAATGTCATATCCAAAGTTATCTAGGCTTTTCCTATGTTATCTTCCAGGAATTTCATAGTTTTACATTTTACATTTAGGTTAAGATCTGTTTTGAGCTATTTTTTTGTAAAGGGTGTGAGATCTGTATCTAGATTTTTTTTTTTTCATGCAGATGTCCACTTGTTCCAACACCATCTGTTGAAGAAACCATCCTTTCTCCATTGTTTAATTTTGTTCTTTTGCCAAAGATCAGTCTGCTATATTTATGTGGGTCTATTTCTGGCTCTCTATCCTGTTCCATTGATCTATCTGTCTATTCTTCCACCAGTACTGCACTGTGTGGATTAGGGTTAGTGTAGCTTATAGTAGGTCTTGAAGTCAGATAATGTCAGTCTTCCAATTTTGCTCTTCTTCAATATTGAATTAGCTTTTCTGGGTCTTTTGAAATATACATTTACAACTAATCCAAGTCCACTTTCAAATAACACTATATACCATTTAATAAGTAATTCAAGTACCTTATAACAACAAAATATTCCTAATTCTTCCCTTTCATATCTTGTATCATTACTGTCATTGATTGCACTTACACCTAAGCATACAGAAGCATATATATATGTTATATATATATAACATATATATATACACACACACACAAATATATGTCACATAAAAATACACATAATTGAATACATTATTGTTATTATTTTGAACAAACTGTTATCAGTTAGATTAATTAAGAGTAAACAGAATAAGTTTTTACTTTACCTTCACTTATTCGTTATCCTATGCTCTTCCTTTCTTTATGTAGATACAAGTTTCTGACCTATCTCATCTTCCTTCTCTGAAGAACTTCTTTTAACACTTCTTGCAAAGGCCTACTGGTAACAAATTTCTTCAATTTTTGTTTGTCTGAGACAATCTTTCTCCCTTACTTTTGAAGGATGATTTCACAGTGTATAGACTTCTACGTTGGTGGGTTTTTTCCTCTTAACAATTTAAATATTTTAGTCTATTCTCTTCTTGGTTGCATGGTTTCTTAGGAGAAGTCAGATATGATTCTTATCTTTATTCATCTATGGGTAAGTTGTTATTTTTCTCTGGTTTCTTTCAGTGTTTTTTTCTTTTTCTTTGATTTTTTGTAGTTTGAAAATGATATGCAAAGGTACAGGTTTTGTTTGTTGTTGTTGTTATTTTTGTTTTTGTTTTGGGCATTTATCCTGTTTAGCGTTCTCTGAGCTTCCTGGATCTGTTGCATGATGTCTGACTTTAATTTGGGGGATATTCTCACTCATCATTGCTTTGAATATTTCTTCTGTTCTTTTCTCTTTCTTTTCACTCTGCTATTTCATTTAGCATTTGTTATGCCTTCTGTAGTTGCCCCACCATTTTTGAACATTCTATTCTGTGTGCTATTGTTGTTGTTGTTTTTCTTCCCCCTAGTCTTGTTTCTCTCTGCTATTCACTTTTGGAAGTTTCTATTGACATACTGCAAGTTCGGAGATTCTTTTTTCAACTATGCCCAGGCTACTAATAAGCCCACCAAAGGCACTCTTCATTTCTGTTACAGTATTTTTTTTTTTTTATCTCTAGCCTTTCTTTTTGATTCATTCTTAGAATTACCATTCCTCTATTTACATTACCCATCTGTTCTTATATATTATCTGCTTTTCCATTAGAGCCCTTAGCATATCAATCATTGTTGTTTTATATTCATGATCTGATAATTCCAACACCCCTGCCATATTTTGGTCTGGTTCTGATGATCTCTGTCTCTTCAAACTGTAGTTTTTGCCTTCTAGGGTGCTTTGTAATTTTTGTTGGTGGTGGACATGATGAGAAAAGAAACTGAAGGAAGTCAGCCTTTAATGATGTGATGATGGTCAGATGTAATGCGAAGGGAGGGAAGTGTTCCGCAGGCCTATGATTAGGTCTCAGTGTTTGAGTAAGCCTGTGTCCTCGGACTGCAAACTTCACAAGTGTTTTTCAGTTTTTACCCTGCTAGGGGGGACAGGATGGTTAGAGGAGTCTGGAGTTAGGTATTTTCTTCCTCCCAGGTTTGTTGGGCTCTGATAAATCCCAACAGGCTAGGCTCTGATAAAATAGTTCCTCCTGTGGCCAGGCCTTGATAACAAAATGCTCAGATATGTTTCAAAATGGTCACTTTCCTCCCTCCATCTGAGGGAAGACAGAGGCGATTTTTCTTTGCTCTTTACTGTGAGAACCTAGTGGAGCTCCCGGAAATAAAACTCACAGAAGTTGAGACTTGGGGTCCCCCTGGAGGTTTTCTCTCTCAGACTTGTTCACACCGAGCCTCCAGAAGTCTGTCAGTGACAGTTCAAGTCTTTCTACCCTAATACTGCTTCCCATAGAAATTTCTGGTCTCTGGTTTTTTGGTCCCGTAAGTTGTGATTCTCTATATCTGCTTGTCTGTCTCTTCATTTTGGGGGCTATGGTTTGCTCTGTGACTCACTTCTCTGACAAATCTAAGAAGGTGTGCTAATTTTTCAGTTTGTTCAGTTTCTTACTTGTTAGGAATGGAGCAGGGTAACTTCTAAGCGCCTTACATGGCAGACCAGAACCTAGAAGTCCACAATCTGCTTTTAGAGTTAGAGTAATAGCACAGAATTAATATCTCTTGTGGAAAAGTCTCATTTATCTGAAGTTCAGCAATTCCTTCAGTTTTACTACAGCGTCTTTTTTTTCAGTTAAAGTAATATTAAATTTAATGTTTTTAAAATGAAAATGTGCTTAATGTTAACTATAAAATTTTTCTCATTCACTTGAACTTTTATTTTTCTGTTTCAGTTTGTGTATGAATAATGTTTCTCTTTTTGAAGGGTGGCATTTTCAGTGATTTATTACTTTCTTTTTTTCTATATTGCGTATTTTAAAAAATTATATGTGTATCAATTTTATAAAAACAACGAATGCTTCTAAGAGAAGGACCTCAAGGAGAGAGGTAGAAGACAGCAGCATTGAAGGGTCCTGCACTCACCTCCTCCCATATACATAACAAACCTACAGCTACACAAGAAACAATTCCCCATGTAAAGGACCTAAAAACTAGCTGAACACACCTCCACAACAAAGGATAGAAGGACCACATCCAGACCTGTAGGAAAGGTGGAGACATGGTCTCACAAGAAACCCCATCCCAGGTGCCACCACCTGGTCAGGAGGGATCTTCTAATATGGAGTTTGTCTTCTAGGACAGAGGGGTAAATGCCTCACATCAGGCACCCCAACCTTTGATCCCTGTACCAGAGAGATGAGCTTCCGAAGTGTCTTGCCTTAAAAACCAACAAGGCTTACTTTCAGGACAACCACAGGGCTATAGGAAACAGAAAATCCACTCTTAATGGGTTTACCCACAGACTTACTTGTCCAGGTACCCAGCAAAAAAGCAACAATACAAAAGGTGCCTAGACTATATGCAAAGGAGACTTACTTGTTAGTCTTAAAGCATCTGCCGGAGAGCAAGGAACCTGTTCAGACTCCCCCCAAACCTGGAAGCACTGGCAGTTACCATTTTTGCCTTTTCCTTCTACTTTGTTCATGCTGGTACTGGCAGGCACCATTTCCACCCCCACCCCCACAATCTCCACCAGCCTGCTAGCTCTGGTAGGAGCGCCTGCCCCTGTGTGCTCCAGCGAAAGCACGCCCCACTCCAGCCAGCAGGCACACACAACCAACACAGGGGATGCCTCTGGAGTGCCTGGTTCTGTGGTCAGGGGAGACTGTGTTTCTGGGCCCTGTGGGTCTGAAATAATAGGAGAGACAGTCCTTGGTAGGCTATCAAACAGCAGACTGAAATACACCCCCAGTATTCATGTGAAAAAGACCTATTTTCTTGTTCTGGTGCTTCAGCCTAAGGGACAGGTTTCAGGTTTGCCACATATCCAGAGGCTACAGAGCCATCCCCAGGGAACACAGGCAAGAAGACTTTAGTGCCCTCCTTTGACCTACCTACAGATCACTAATACCACCCAGAAAGAAGCTCAAACACTCATCTAAAGCCACAATTTTTACAGCTGTGACCCAGGGTACACCTGCAGATCTGGTCTGGAAGTCATTAGCGTTTATGATTGTGGATCCATAAGACTATATATTTACATACTTAAAGGCTCCTGCCTGAGGATCTGGCTTACATTTATAGGTCTTGGCACATCCTCAACTGGGACCCATCAAGAACAAATCAGGTTTCATAGACAATCACAAAGGTTTGAGAAGCAATCAAAAGCTAGGACAAGGTCTAACAATAAGGCTGATCTCCTACATAAGGCTACTCTCTCAAGACTGGAATACGTAGCGATTTCACCTAATACATAAAAACAAACTTAGAGAGTCAAGAAAATGAGGAGAAGAGGAATATATTTCAAACAAAATAACAAGACAAATCTCCAAAAAAAGACCTTAATAAAGTGTAGATAAGTAATCTACCTGATAAAGAGAGCTCAATGTAATAGTCATAAAGGTGCTCACTGAACTTGGAAGAAGGATGGATGAACACAGTGAGAACAAACTTCAACAAAGAGATAGAAAACATAAGGAAGTACTGTACAGGTCACAGAGCTGAAGAACATATAGCTGAACTGAAAAATATACTAGAGGGGTTCAACAGTGGACTAGATAAAGTAGAAGAAAAGATTAGTGACATGGAAGATAGGGTAGTGGAACTCACCCAATCAGAGCAGCAAAAAGAAAAAAAAAAAACCCACCTTTTTAAGTGAACATAGATTAAGAGAACTGTGGTATAATATCAAGCAGAATAAAAGTCACACTATAGGGGTCCCAGGGTTACAGAGAAAGAGGGGAGAGAAAAAGAGGTAGGAAAATCATTGGAAGAAATAATAGCTGAGGGGCACCTGGGTGGCTCAGTCAGTTAGGCAGCTGCCTTTGGCTCCGGTCATGATCTCAGGATCCTGGGATCAAGCCCCACATGGGGCTCTCTGCTTAGTGGGGAGTCTGCTTCTCCTTCTCCCTCTGCCTCTGTCTCCCACTTGTACTCTCTGTCTTTCTCAAATAAATAAAATCTTTAAAAAAAAAAAAAGAAAGAAAGAACAGCTGAAAACTTCTCCAACTTGGGTAAAGAAATACATGTCCATGGGGCGCCTGGGTGGCTCAGTCGTTAAATGTCTGCCTTCAGCTCAGGGAGTGATCCCGGCATTCTGGGATTGAGCCCCACATCAGGCTCCTCTGCTGGGAGCCTGCTTCTTCCTCTCCCACTCCCCCTGCTTGTGTTACCTCTCTCGCTGGCTGTCTCTATCTCTGTCAAATAAATAAATAAAAAATCTTAAAAAAAGAGAAATACATGTCCAAATCCAGGAAGCACAGAGAGTTATAAATAAGATGAACCCGAAGAGATCCACACCAAGTCACATTATAATTAAAATGTCAAAATTAAAGATACAGAGAGAATACTAAAAATAGCAAGAGAAAAACAACTTGTTAAATACAAGAGAACTCCCAAAAGATTATCAGCTGGTTTTCCAGCAGAAACTTTTCTGGCCAAAAGGGAGTAGTATGATATATTCAAAGGGCTGAAAGGAAAAAACTCCCAACCAAGAATATTCTACCTGGCAAGCTTAGCATTCAGAGTTGAAGGTTAGATGAAGAGTTTTCCAGACAAGTAAAAAGTAAAGGGGTTCATCATCACTAAATCAGCCTCATGAGAAATTTTAAAATAACTTTAAGCTGAAAAGAAAAGGCACAAACTAGTTACAAGAAAATATATGAAAGTAAAAATTTCCACTAAGGGTAGTGGATTAATCACTTATATAGCTAACATGAAGTTTAAAAGACAATTGTACTAAAATTAACGATAACTACAATAATTAGTTAAGAGACACACACACAAGGAGAGTTGTAAAATATGACATCAAAAACAGAACACATGGCAAAGGGGAATATGGAGTTTTTAGAATGCACTCAAACTTAAGATGCTATCAACTTAGAATGTTTCATGTATAGGCTATTATATGTTAACTTCAGAATGACAACTACAAAGCAAAAATCTATAGTTAATACCCAAAAGACAATGAGAAAATAATCTACACATAACACTAAAGAAATTCACCAAACCACAAAGGAAGAGAGGAAGACAAGAAGAAAGGAAGAGAAGAACTACAAAACAGCCAGAAAGCAATCAACGAAGTGTCAATAAGTACATACCTATAAATAATTACGTGAAATATAAATGAATTAAATTCTCCAATCAAAAGATATACAATGGCTCAATGGATAAAAAAGCAAGACCTACCTCTATGTGGCCTATAGGAGATTCATTTCAGATCTAAAGACAGAGGCAGGTTGAAAGTGAAGGCACAGAAAAAGATATGTGCAAATGGAAGTGAAAAGAAAGCTGCTGTAGCTACACTTGTATAAGACAAAATAGACTAAAAAAAAAAAAGACTATAATAAAGACAACAAAGGGCATTACATAATGATAAAAGCATCAGTCCAACAAGAGAACATAACATTTGTAAATATTTATGCACCCAACATAAAACCACCTAAATATATAAAGCAAGTATTAACAGACCTAAAGGAATAAATGGACAGCAGGTAGGCAATAATTCTATGGAACTTTAATACCCCACTTATATCAATGGATAGATAATCCAGACGGAAAATCAACAAGGAAACACTGACCTTAAACAATACATTACACCAGATGGACTTAATAGATATATATACAGAACATTCCATCCAAAAGCAGCAGAATACACATTCTTGTCTAGTGCACATGGAACCTTTTCCAGGATAGATCATATGTTAGACCACAAAAAAGTCTCAATAAATTTAAAAAGACTGAAATCATATGAAGCATCTTTTTGAACCACAATAGGTATGAAAATAGAAATCAATTACAGGAAGAAACCTGGAAAAATGGTCAATATGTGATATTAAACAACATGCTTCCAAACAACCAATGTATCAATGAAGGAATCAAAGGAAAATAAAAAATACCTGGAAACAAATGAAAATGGAAATACAACATTCCAAACCCTATGGGATGCTGCAAAAGCACTTTTAAGAGGAAATTTCATAGCAATACAGACTTAATATCTTAAGAAACAAGAAAAAATCTCAAATAAACAATCTAACTCTATACCTAAAGGATCTAGAAAAACAAGTGCAGCTCAAAGTTAGTAGACGAAAGGAAATAATAAAGATCAGTGTGGAAATAAATAAAATAGAAACTAAAAAGACAATAGAAAAGATCAATGAAACTGAGAGCTGGTTCTTTGAAAATATAAAGAAAATTTGACAAACCCTTAGCTAGACTCACCAAGAAAAAAAGAGGACTCAGATAAATAAAATCAGAAATGAAAAAGGACAAGTTATAACTGATATCACAGAAATACAAAAGATCATAAGAGACTGCTACAAACAATTATATGCCAACATATGGGACAACCTAGAAGAAATTGGTAAATTATTAGAAACATACAATTTTCCAAGGATGAATCATGAAGAAATAGAAAATCTGAATAGACCAATTACTAGAAAGGAGATTATTAAAATCAGTAATCAAAACCTCACAACAAACAAAAGTCCAGGACCAGATGTCTTTATGGATGAATTCTGCCAAACATTCAAACAAGATTTAATACTTATCCTTCTCAAACTTCCAAAATATTGAAGAGGAGAGAAAGTTTTCATTCATTTTGTGAGGCCAGCATTACCCTGATACCAAACCAGATAAGAACACCACAGAAAAAGAAAATTACAGACCAATATCCCTAATGAGCATAGATGCAAAAATTCTCAACAAAATATTAGCAAATCAAATTCAACAATGCATTAAAATTCTCACATACCACTATCAAGTGGGATTTTGTTCAAGGATGCTAGGATGATTTAACATCTGTAAATCAATCAACACAGTATACCACATAAACAAAATGAAGGATAAAAAATCATAGCATCACCTCAACAGATGCAGAAAAAGCATTTGACAAAATTAGCATCCATTTATGATAAAAATTCTCAACAAAGTGGGTAGAGGGAACATACCTCTATAGGCCATCTATGAAAAACCCAGAGCTAACGTCATATTCAATGGTGAAACACTAAGAGCTTTTCCTCTAAGATCAGGAACATGACAAGGATGTCCACTCTTGTCATTCTGATTCAACATAGTAGCAGAAATCGTAGCCAGAGCAATTAGGCAAGAAAAAAAAAGGCATCCAAATCAGAAAAGAAGAAGTACAACTTTCACTATTTGCAGATGACATGATACTATATATAAAAAAATCCTAAAGACTCCATCCAACACCTGTTAGAACTAATAAATAAATTTAGTAAAGTTGAAGGATACAAAATCAATGTACAAAATTGCATCAAAGAGAATAAAATACCTAGGAATAAATTGAACAAAGGAGGTGAAAGACCTGTACACTGAAGACAAGACACTGATAAAAGAAATTGAAGAAGATACAAAATATATAAAGATATTCCATGCTAATGGATTGGAAAAATTAACATTGTTAGAATGTCCATACTACCTGAAGCAATCTATAGATTCAATGAATCTCTATCAAAATCCTAATGACCCTTTTTACAGAACTAAAACAAATAATTCTAAAATTTTTATGGAAAAGCTAAAGACCCTCAATAGCCAAAGCAATACTGAAGAAGAACAACACTAGAAGTATCACACTCCCTGATTTCAAACTATATCACAAAGCTACTATAATCAATACAATATGGTATTGGCATAAAAACAGATACATAGATCAGTGGAACAGAACAGAGAGCTCAGAAATAAACCCATACATTTATGGTCAATTAATTTACAACAAAGGACGCAAGGATATACAATGAGGCAAGGACTGTCTCTTCATAAATGGTGTTGGGAAAACTGGACAGCCACATGCTAAAGAAAGAAACTAGACCACTGTCTTATACCATACACAAAAACTGATCCATAGTGGATTAAAGACTTGAATGCAAAACCTGAAACCATAAAACTGCTGGGTGATAAGCTCTTCGTCAGCATCTCAGCAATGTTTTTGTTTGTTTGTTTGTTTGTTTTGCATTTGACTCCAAAAGCAAGGGAAACAAAAGCAAAACTAAACAAGTGGGACCACATCAAATATAAAATCTTGTACTTGGTGAAGGAAGTCATCAACCAAACAAAAGGCAGCCTACTGAAGAGGAGAAGATATTTGCAATTCATAGATCCAATAAGGGGTTAATATTCAAAATATATAGAGAACTCATGCAATTGAAAAAAAACAATTAAAAAATGGACAGAAGATCTGAATAGACATTTTCTCAAAGAAGACAGAGATGGCAAGAGGCACATCAAAAGATGTTCGACATCACTAATTATCAGGGAAATACAAATCAAAACCATAGTCAGATATCACCTCAAACCTGTTAGAATAGCTATTATCAAAAAGTCCAGAAATAGTAAGTGTTGGAGAGGATGTGGAAAAAAGGGAACCCTCATGCATTGTTGGTAGGAATGAAAAGTGGTGCAAACACCGTGGAAAACAGTATGTATACAGTCCATGTGCGCACGCGCATATGCGTGCACGTGTGTGTGTGTGTGTGTGTGTGTGTGTGTGTGTGTGTGTATTCCACACAATGGAATACTACTCAGCCATAAAAATGAAGGAAATCTTGCTATTTGCAAGAACATGGATGGACCTAGAGGGTATTATGCTAAGTGGGTAAGTCAGACAGAGAAAGACAAATATTGTATGATTTCACTTATATGTGGAACCTAAAAAACAAAGCAAACGAAACAAAACTCACAGATACAGAGAACAGATTGGTGGCTCCCAGAGGGGCAGGGAGTTGGCGGGGTGGGGGTGGGGTGATATGGGGGAGGGGTCTCAATTTTAATGATGGTAACTGGACTTATGGTAGGGATCACTTTGTAGTGTATACAAGTATCAAATTGTAATGTTGTACACCTAAAACTTATATAATGTTCTGTACCAATTTTACTTGAATGAAAAAAAAAGAAATACTTCAATAGGTCAGATTTGTGGGCCCATAATATGAAGGGCCCAACATATGAATATGTCACATGTGTGACAAGGACAAACGCAAATTTCTGCTTTCAGGTGTCAATAATTATAGAGCTAGCTCCTGAATGGCACTCTTAAAACCAAATGGAGGTTTTTGCTTTCACGTTCAGTGTCAGCTTTTCATCCATAAATGCTACCAGCAAAGAAAGCTTGCAAGGTCCTTGACTAGAGTCCTGAAGCTTCCCTGAGGTGGAAACCAATTTACATGTATAATTCTATTCTTTTTCAGAATTGTAAGTTTTGTAGGTAGTACTGTTATTGCAAAACTACATTTTTATTTTAAACATAGATAAGAATAGAAACAATACAATGAATAGCCACGCATTTGCCATTTACAAAATCTTAGCATCTTGCCTTGTTTGCTTTGGATCTTCTTGTCTTAAAAAATTTAAATATTATGGATACAACTGTATAATCTTGCAAGCCCTTCCTCAAACCTATCCTGCTCCTCAGAATTTTCATCATATTTGTTGTGCCTCAATTAAATTTTGGTAGAAATCACATCCATATGGCATCTTACTGATTTTGGGGGGAACCTCCTAGGTTATATTGAAATTGTTTGATCCCTTTTCACTCCTAGTAAAAGTGTTTTGTCTATTTATCTGATATAGTTGTGGTTTGTAACATATGGCAGGATCTGTGTAAACACTGAAAATACCAAAGAGATTAATACTTGAGTCCAACCTTGAACAATCCCATTGTTGATTTTCATTAAAATTCAAAATTCCTCATTAAGTATTAATAACATTCATTCCTGTTTTGCACTTAGCAAAAAAACAATGAATTTCATTTGAGGAGAAACAGGAGCTAGAACCTACTCACAGGTATTAGCTATCCTAGAGGACTACATCGCTCTTGGTTTGTACACAGAAACCCCACTTGTAGAAAGAAAGCGGGTGATAACATCTGTCTTGCTTCATTGTATATAAAAACCCAAAACTGGGCAGAAATGACAGGCCTAAAACATTAGGCTGCAAGTGATCTGAAAAAGTTAGAAATTGGTCTTCAGTTTAGAAGGGCACCGTCTCAATCCTAATGACTTATCAATCACTTTTAAACCAGAGGGCTCTGAAAGATTTAGAGTCATGCATACACAATAGGGCCAAATAACCAATAATCTACCTTGCCTCGACTAGAATCCCACTGACGCCCATTAAAATTTAAAGTTGAAGGTTCAAGAGTGTGCGAAGGCAGATCGAGCTGTCTCCGTGGTCTGAAACATCTTCCGACCAAAGTACACGAGGTGAGGAAGGAAATCCATCAGACGATGTGATAAATGAGTGACCAGGGGGAAGCTGAGCGAAATTCGAAGCACCAGGCATCCAGAGATAAAGGAAAAGAACAAGAGCCTACCTCTCCCTGTAAGAAATATCGGGAATATCTGAAGAGAAAATGCCAAAGTTCCGAGTTACAGGGGACTGGCAGATAAATCAAGAGACGGAAGATGAATAATAAGAGCTTTGTAACTTGTATTTATATGCTGCCTTCCTCCAAGAAGTTCATAGTACTTTATGGATAACATCTAATTAAACTTTACAACATGCCTGGAAGTGAGGAATCAAGTCTTATTGCCCCTATATTACAGATAGGAAACCACATTACTCTGGACCTTGGTTCACACTATTAGCAGCACATTAAACAGGGGGCTTTAAGTCTGTCTTTTCTTTTGTCCAATTTCCTTTTGTTCTTCGAAATTCAAATAGTGTTGTACAACATTAAGAATAGTGCAAGAAACATGAATGAATCGTTATTTCTGTTTACCGAATCTTCCTCCCGGAATGGATGGCCTCCCTCTCGATGCGCAAACCACTCTAATTCTAAAAATAACCTGCAGTATAGGAATAGAATTCCTATTTCACAGATGAAAAACTGAGGCTCCAAGTGTTTGAGGCATCATTCACCTTCACCCAGGACATGGCAGAGCCAGGATGGAAACCAGTTCTTCTCAACAGTAACGTTCAAGTTGCGTTAATACAATACAGGATGGGATTTTGACCCTCTGGATTCTAAGCGTAAAAGCACTGGGGTGGGTTGAAATGCACAGATAAACATCTTCTTTATCTGGCCCCTGGGTATCTCTCCTGTCACATTTCTGAATATACCGCACTCCAGCGGAAACTGGGTAGCTCCTGGTTCTCCAATGTACCAAAGCGCAGCCTCTATACCCTAAACTCTGACATTTCCTTTCTCCCTAGCAGCCCACTCACCCTTTTTATTTGCAGAACGGTTTATTATTCCCATGTCCCAGTGCAGGTGTCACTTCTTGGAAATACTCTTTAACTCCCAAGATTAGACTAGGGGCCCTTCGTGTGTTCCCACCCAACCTTGGACTACCATCCCAGTAGCACTTTTCACTTGGTATTTGTCACTGCTTTTCATCTGGCAACTCTACATCAGAATGACCTCTTCCCTTGTGTCTACAACCAAAGCCTCAGCACGGGGCCCAGTGCTTGACAATAGTAGGGGTTCAATAATTCCTACTGAATGAATCCTGAACTTACAGTTTTCATATTATCCAGCTCCCAATCTACCCCAGACCTTCACCTCCCTTCCTGGAACGAACCAGGGACTGTCAGGCAGCATACATCCTTGGTTATCTTCTTTCTCTGAGCCTGAGAAGCTTGGGGACAGTCTTAGTTTCTCCAAGCTAAGAAATAGAGACGCCATCTCCACAGAGCTACCACACCCTCATAGGAAGTCCAGGCCATCTGAGGGATCTCTCGTGCCTGCATTTCTTTGATGCCCAGTTAGATAACTCGTACTCCCTTCTCAGTTCATTGGTATCCTGGACACTGAGTGAGCCTGCCCAGTGCTACCCAGGTTGGCTGAATGGCTCCTGGTCAGTCTAGCCCTCATTTTCCTTAATTTGTTTTCAGACATCCACTTCATTGGGAATCAGACTCGCTCTACCATATGCGTCATTATAGTACCCCCCTCATCGTGTTACCTGAAATGCCTGTAGTCGATCTCCTATTGTTGCTCTCACCACTTCTGTCACCCCCATTCCCAGGCCCTGCCCTAATTTCACTCTATCTTTTGGCTGACTTCCTATTAAAGACTCTTCCTGTGAAATCTCCATGTTACTAAAGACCTCAGCTGCCACCAGCCACTCCTCCTCTTTCCCAAATACACCCTGTTTTGGCAGGCTCTTCTCTGCTATCTGTAACCACTGGAGGGGGATTAATCCAACCTCAACCTGGCAGTCAAGGCTGACCCCCGCCCCACCACGTTTGGATAAACAGTCTGAACAGAACGTACAGCAGACATTGTTACCACAGTTGGTTTTACATTCTTTCTGTCTTTCTTTGGTGAGATCCCAGGTAAAGAGAACAGACAGAACAATGGATCATGGCCCCCTCTCTTGCCTGCTTTCATTGTCATTTCAGAACAGCCAAAGCTAACTTTTTTGAGGAAGAGAAAATCCACAAGAACTCAGCAGTTACAGTCTCAATAAAGTATACTTAACAACATGTAGTTCTTACACAATGTTTTTGCGTTATTCATAAGGGAAGAAAGGCTACAAAAGCAGTGGTGAAAGGAAATGAATATCTTAAAACAAGCTTTTCCCAACATATAAGGTAAATCATGAATGTTAAAGCATTTTATTGTCTATCTTTTAAAAAAATTTTTAGAGATGGCATTATCCCCTTTTAGTAACTGTATTAATCCATTCCTTCAACAGTAATTTACTGAGTGCAACTTACTACATGTGTGGAATATCTTTTAACAGTATATAAATAACAAACTCTTTAAAAAGTGAGTGAATCTAACATTTCTAAAGCTTTCCTTTGCAGCACAAGATTCTTACCTAATTGGTCAAACAGCTACAAGTTCTACTGCTTTTATATTTCTATCTAACCCTCTGTTGGTCAAGTGGCCACATCCTTCATAATCATCTTTAACATTCCTTTCTTCTTCTTTATTATTACACCACTGCAGGACACTAACACATGTCTCCAAGGATCTTTGAGGTTAGAAATCATTCTCTTCTGAGGTGGGACAGAGAGGAGAAACAAGTCCTCTTAGACAGTCCAGAATCAGGTAATAATCAAGGGCTTTTAACACAAGCCCTGACCAGCTTTAAAACTGTCCCATGTAAAATAACAGCATCTTGAAAAACAGGAGATGAGTTTTGTGTTGCAAACTATGGAATATTCAGAAAGGGCTGAGAATGAGGTCTTCTTTGCAGAGCTCAGAGACAGACAGGATGGCTTTTTCTCTGCCGTTGATTTGTTAGAAACCAAATCCAAGGAGATTTTATAGCCTTTTAGTTTTCATAAGCCCCTTTCTTTTTCCCTCTTTGAATAACACCAGGCATGTAACCCCCCCTCCCCGTATTATCCCACCTGTGAGTAGTAGCAGGAGATGTAAAGTCTCTAACACAGGGTCTGCCCCATAGCGGACATCAGCATATATTAGCAGCATCATACTTCTCCTCTAGTTTGGGTAAGGACTTTTATATTAGGTGGGATTTTTAAAAAAATATATGGTGCTTAGCATTTGGAGATGTTATGTTGCAAATCCATAGAGAGACGTGACTGATTTAGAAAGGGCAGTGACTTCCAGTTCGGTCCACAGTAACTACCCCTCATGAACCAGCTCATCTGAGTCAGGACATTCGCGAATCCCCAGATTACTCAAGCATCAAGCATCTCATTTTGTTTTGAGTCGGCAGCTGTGGTTTTTGCTGTTTATGGGCTGTTGACAGCAGATTAAACTTTCACATCAACTATAAAGACGGTCACCTCCACGGTGGGGCCACAAGGTACGTACTGAATGTCTAAAAGTATCTCCCCATGCTCTGTCAAAATGACCCAAATTCTCAGCCTTAGAGCCACAGCATTGGGCTAATAATACACTAGCTGAATAGGATGGAGAGTCAGAGCTCATAAACATGTCAGCAATCTTCAGAAAATTTCTTTCTTAGAGAGGATGGCTGTCACTTGGTCCCTAGGGAATGGAATGCAGGATAGCTAAATTTTGATGGGAAAAAGTAGCTCATGGATTGGCCAGGGAGGGTAGATTTGGGTGGAATAGGGGATTGGTAGAGAGGCCAGGGGAGCAGGAAGGGCCCACTGACAATGAGGAACATCAGAAACAAATGGGAAGGCATCACAAAAGTCAACATTTGAAGCCTCACCATACCTCAGTTTGGCCCTCACTGGACATCGGTAAATCGTATATAGAATCTTTTCACTTTGGATGAGCTGACACGAAATTCTGCCTCCAACTTTCAGCAAAGGAACACAGAAACTCTAACCAATCTTGAAAAATTCAGATGTGCTCTCTCCCTGTTTCACACCACGTGCTTCTCCGCTGACTCTTCAATGGTTTTTACTAATCCTAGGCCCAGCCATCTTGGAAAGAAGCCAATAAAAGCACGAGAGAGACAGCAAAGGAGGCGACTTGAGTTGACCCAACTTGTTGGTTCTCATCACCATCTTCTATCCCTCGGTCTGAGGGGAGAGTCCGAATGTCAGAAACTCTGCTTGGGCCAGGCTTAAGCAAACATAGTGTAGGCAGCTGTCTAAAAATCACTTTTAGGGTTCTACTCACTTTGACACTTCCAGGTGCTGGATGATGTCCTTTCACAAACGTTGTTTCTCATTTCCTCACAGGAGCCCAGGGCTTTCAGTTAACAGACTGACTTCCCCAAGGTGACAGCTATTAGGTGGAGGTCCCAGGTCTGCCTGAGCACAAAGGCTTTGAGTGGCCATTTCCTGGGTGTGGGGAGTGAATCCTGGGGAGGGGCTGAGTGCTCAGGGAATGTGAAAATGGAAATAGTGTGGGATCTGTGATATGCTGAGACCCTAAACAGTGAAGGCTTAGCTGCATTTAGAAATCATAATGTCCTTCCGGTCTTCAATTCTGTTCAATAGTGCAACTGGAACAAGTAGCTGGTGAGTGACTAAAAATTGAGGATTTGTAGAGAAATCTAGGGTCAGGATGAGATTCACAAGTAAAGAAAAGTGGTCATTTCGAAGGAAGTGGACATGCTTTCAGTATGAGAGAATGAGCCAGACAGAACGAGAGAGAATTTTGAGAGAATGGGATGGATTTGGGGTGTGGCTTCATCAGTGAGTAACTTAACTGCATAGACATCCTGGTACTGAGGTAAGGATGACTGTGGGGTGGAATGTCAGCAGACGTGTCAGTGCAGGTGTGTTGAAATTGCTGAGAATTATAACAAGAGAAGAAGACAAGACTAGAGATGTCGCCATACATGTCTATTCCATATTTTACTAGCTCTGAGAAATACATCACATATCATTTTCTTCAAGAAAAGCAGGAAGCTTATAGCAACTTACTTAGTGGATTCTACACTGCTGACTGTTTAGGCTTATGTGATAACCCCAACCAAACTCATTTCTGTCACATTCTATGTGCCTGAGATGAATAAAAAGTGGTATTATTTGGACCCCTTTTATTTAATTTACTTTCTTTGGTGGGTAGACCTAATGTCTTGGTTGCTTACTATAAACTAAAGACTTAATACTCTATTATAAACTAAACGCTCACTCATATCGCACAACTTTTAAGATTCGGGATTCATGAATAGGGTATTTCCTTTTTCTTTTTCTTTTTTCCCCCGTGCCAGGAGCCAGTGGCCCTTGTCTCCTTCATCACAATTAACTACAGATTTAAAGCCACTCACTTACAAAAGCATGCAGATTTGTATCTGTAGTTTGTTCATAATTATTTTTCATATCTATGCATAAAGAGTAGAAGGAGTTATATAAAATATTAAGGTGGATGAGGTTGGTGGGCTATAATGTTTTATATTTCTTTAACAATTTTCAGAATTTGCTTTTTACATTTTCCATAATGGTAATCTGTTATTTTTGTAAAAAGAACAAACCAACAACATTTATACATGACCTATAATAAACGCGTAAGCAAAATAATACTTTTCCTTCCATCCAAATTCATTATGCCTTGCAAGGGACACTATCAAGAATTAAGACATTGTTCAAAGAAGAGGAATTGGAACCTATTTAGAGCACCTGCTGGATTAACAACTGCTTATTAATTCGGGGCAAGATTGCGTATGTAGAGAATAGCCAATAAATCTGTCACTTCGTGTTCAGTATCACTTGGAAACAGGGATGTTTGAGAACGACGCAGCTGCGTAAGCAGATGAACTACCTGAGATCCACTTTTCACACGAAAAGGTGGTGGATCATCTCCCTCAATGAGGAACTGGCTCGAATCTGGTAACTGAGAGAACCGGCACTGTATCTGATATCTAAACTATGTTAACTGGTATTACGGGTTAAATGGTGTCCTCCCTGAATGTACGTTGAAGTCCTAACCCATGGTGCTTGTGAATGTGACCCTGTTTTCTCTGTAGATGTAATCAAGTTAAGATGAGGTCATTAGGATGAGCCAACACAATATGAACTGGTGTCCTTATTAAAAGAGAAGAAACAAAGAGACACAGTCACAGGAGGGGCGAATGCCATGTGACAACACTGAAGTATTGCAGCTGCAAGCCAGGGAACCCCAAGGCTTGCTGGCACATCACCACGAAGCTAGGAAAAAGCCAGGAAGGATCCTCCTCTACAGGTTTTAGAGGAAACACTGCCCTGCCCACATCTTGATTTCAGACTTCTTGCCTCTGGAACTGTGAGATAATAAATTTCTGTTGTTTTAAGCCACCTACTCCATGGTCCTTTGTTATAGCAGCCCTAGGAAATTAATACACCATGAAATTACCATTGCTTATTTAGAACCCCAGACATTTACTTACTAAAATTATTTTCTATCTGTGCTCAAAAATTTGCGGCTTGTAAAGGTGTAGAAAGGGAAAGTGTTTCAGTTTGCTGGGAGTCTGTTATATAGTCTGTTATATTACTAGTGTTGTTGCAAATTTCTATGTAGATTTAAGTATTCAAATAAAATATGGTAACACAAATTCTAGGCACAGAGGGCAGTCAATCAAAGAGAAATACTGAATGGGAGAAAATTTACTAAATCAAAATCAAAGTGATAGGTATATCCTGTTGCCAAGCTATATGGATGGAAAAGATTGAATTCTTGGCAAAGGGAAAATAAATAAATTTCTGAAAATGAATGGTATTAGGCTAATGTTAATAATTGTTGGCATTTGCTGTTTTAACAGCTATGTTTTTTTGTTTGGTTGGTTGGTTGTTGTTGTTGTGTTTTTCAGGAACAACCACATAGAATGGAAGAGGGTGCTAAATCCTTTTTTGATGTAGTTAACTGTGAATATAGGAAGCTAGATTATTTGGAATACAAGACTGTGGTTTGCTCATCAACACATACTTGATGGCAGTGTGTCAACAATTTGATTGTGATATTGAAGAGGAAGAAAAACCAGTCTCTTGACTGGGGCCTTGTAAATCGAAGCCCCGACATGGAAGACTGGAGTAAGAATGAATTCCAAAATGTCAGCCCAGCAGGGATTCAGGAAGAGGTGTATGGATTATAGCTTAGCATGAGTTGTGTAGAGGCATGTTTATCCTGGGGCCTGGTGGAAGCTCTGTGGTTGTGCTCTTGGGGTGGGACCCTTCCCAACTCCCCTCCACTCCATTGCTCTCCTTTTTATGGGTCAAGCTTGAGAGCAGCTTTATCAGTGGGGGATCGAAGAGACTGTTTGGATGCCAAAAACACTTAGCTTAAGGGTAAGGTGTTTATAGTAATGGATGGAAAAACCAGTTACCCAGTCCATGGAGACCATGAGAGATGTGGGAAGTTTCAACATCTACTGCTGGAAGAGCATCCCTATTCCTAAATAGCCATTGCCAGGCAACCCAGAAAGCTCCTGGGAATATTTCTGGAAAGTTTTGGGTAGATTTTATTTCTGTCAAAAGACACAGGGCCCTTTTCTATCAGGTTTGTCTCTGTGGAAGGATTGTAATTTCTGTGCCATTGGTATGTGTGACTTGGCATTTTGACTTGCTTTGGTCAAGGGCACATGTGTGGAAGTGACATGTGACAATTTTGAGCTGAGGCTCTAAGAGCCCTCATTGGTTCTGCCACCTCTCTTTTCCCCCTGCCTGGAGGCTGGCATCTTCCAGATAGGGGCTTCTCCTTCAGACTTCGTTCCCAGATAAGCAGGGCATGGCACAGAGCTACAGCCAACATGTAACGTGAGTGAAAAATTAACCTTTGTTGTGGTAAGCTGTTGAAGTTTTGGTTGGTTTGTGACCCCAGCACAGCCTAGCAAAAGCTAACTACAACATAAATTCCAGGAAGGCACACCCCAGTTAAAGTAGTTTCGCGCTATGCCTAAGAGCACAAGACAATACCAGGACCTGAGCTAGAACAAAAGGGCTAGAAGTCTTTAAAAAAAAAAAAAAAAAAAAAAAGGGCTAGAAGTCTACAAATGGTAATTAGGCCCCGCAGTGGTGATTCAAGGGATGAACACACCTGGACAACAATCTGAAGGCTGGTCTCAAAGTAGGAAAGAAGTCAATAAGGGAAAAATGGCAGGTAGGACATCATTGATAATACAACTAATAAGAGATCAGTACTAGTTGTATCTGTAGTGTGTTTGTGTATGTGTGTGTGTGTGTGTGAAAGAGAGAGCGAGAGCGAGGAAGAGAGATAGCTTGTGTAATTTAAGACTGGCTGGCTTAGCAGTGGCTTGTCTTCCAAAGAGATTGGAGTTCAGGCATCTAATCACTAAATTGAGTGATGAATGGGGCAGCGATTCCACTTGAAGAATGCAGGAGCCCAGTTTTGGGAAGGCTATACATAGAAAGAGGGCCAAGAAATAAATGCAATAGGAAGGAAATACAAGAAAGGAACTGACTCATGGGGGAAACGGCGGTCAAACCAAATAGTTGGCCAGTGAGAAAGAAGGCAAGACGCAGTTATAAGGACTAGACAGGAACCCCATGTCTGAAAAACTGGGACACCAAGGTTAGAGCAGAACTGGGAGTAAATTGGATCAAGAGCAAAGCAGGGAGGTGTCAACTTTCTGTTTATTTCTTCAGGAAATTGTGTGGAGTCCGAACACGGCATGGGATATTCTCAACTCACTTTCTTTCTTTCTTCCCCTTCTCCATTCTAGAAGTGGACAACGTTGCTTTTGCCACTCCTAGCTTGCGAGTCTATTGCAATTAATAGGATGGCCGGATATAACCTCTTACAAATGAATTTTGAGACGTGATAACTTCCTCCATCCTGGGTCTTCTCTGCAGACAGCAGCGTGTGGCCTATAAATGCGGGGCTAATGGAGCCACAGATAGATGCAAATCACACCAGAATCCTTAAGGTCTCCCACAGATGACATGCCCCTCCCATCAACAGTTAGTGCAAGGAATTACTACGCAGTCCTGAACCTTGATTCACGCAACTGGGGGCCGTTCTAGCATCCATAGCTAAGTAAATCACAGATTTTTATGATGTGTTCAGACAAAATTTCTCTTTTCTGTTTTTTACTGCTTACTCTTCCCTCCTGCCCTCACCCCAGTCCACACACCTTCCTCTTTAAACGGAAACATAAGTCTGCCATTTAATAAAATCCCGATAACGATCCTTTTTGAAAGGACAAGGGCTAATAATCACTCCCCAATTTAACATTCCAGTCACATGACAGTGAAGGAGAATAAATCAGTTAAGCAGCAAGATACAGCACAACTAATTTTCATGTAAAAAGGGGGGTGATTGCTTTTTTTTTTATAAAACCATTGTGATTTTTTTAAGCTGTTAAAGCCCAAACATCCTTGTCTATCAGTTTATGAATTATTAATAAAAAAAGAAGAAAAAAGAGGCTTTCTTGTCCTAAATATCATCTGCTAAGCCACCGCGGCCTGAAGAGGCTCACACTGATTCCTGATTTACATAGCCCCAGTTGGAAGTTAATGAAGACTGCTGAGCCACCTTTCAACATGCAGATAAACCTTCATGTATTTAAAAGCAGGGAATCTGTGCTTGTTCCTGGCAAATTATTCATCTAAGATCTGAAGTTTCTGACACCGCCTGCGTCAGATAAACTGTCACCCAAATTGCAAACTAATTAGTGATTCAAACATTTTCGAGCTGATTGATGACAGAATAATTTACGCTTGTTTCTCAGTTTCCAGCTGGCACGGGCTGCTGACTGGAGCCCTAATTAAGGCGAGTACATCAGTCATGTTCTGCCAAGGCAGCACGTACAATTAAAAGGCAGTTTAAATGGAATATCACATTAAAAAGGCTGGGGGATGCAAATGTGAAGAAACAGCGCTTTAGGAAGAAATGACAACAAAAACCCACAAACCAAAACAGAATGGAAAAAAAAATTTTTTTTTTTTTTTAATGGAGAAGTAAATTGTACTCTGCATTGAGTATTTAACAACAACAAAAAATAACCAAGAGGAGCCAGACTGGGCATACTAAATATTTTTGTATTTAAGGAGTTTTATTGAGATGAGTGTTTATTGCTCTTTTTAATGCAGACAGTTTGGATAATAGCCCTTTAAATTTGTTCTTGGAAAAAGGGGGTCTCCCTCCTCCCCCTCCTCAGCAGTGTTTGGATGGGTGGGATTTCTTGTGGGCCTCAGGGAATTTTCCTGGGTTCCTGGACCCAGCCCAGTTCTGTCTTCTCCCTGTTGTCTTTCTTTGATGGCCCCGCTCTACTCATCTTTAGTACTTTAGTTCACCCACACCTTTGACACTTAGGACTCCCTTGCATTATTTATTCTTGTTTTTTTTTATCCCAAGACTTCATTTTTCAGAACAGTTTAAGTTTCATAGCAAAAGTGAGCAGAAAGAACAGAGACTTCTCATTATCCCCATTCCTATACTCACACAGCCTCCCCCACTATCAACAGCCGGCACCCGAATGGTTCATTTGGTGAGATTTACGAACCTACACTGACACATCATGACCACCCGAAGCCCACAGTTGACATTAGGGTTCACTCCTGTGTTGTCTATGGGTTCTGACAAACGTGTATAATGACATGTATCTACCATTGTAGTATCATACAGAAGAGCTTCACTGCCCTGAAAATCCTCTGTGCTCTACCTGTTCGTCCCTCCCTTCCTCCTAACCCCTGGCAAGCTCTGATTTTTACTGCCTACAGAGTTTTGCCTTTTCCAAAATGACACATAGTTGGAATCGTACAGTAGGTAGCCTTTTCAGATTGGATTCTGTCACCTAGTATTATACATTCACGCTGCCCCCATGTCTTTTCATGCCTTGTAGTCCATTTCTTTTAGTCCTGAATAATATTCCATTGTCTGGATGGACCACATTCTTCCATCCACCTACTGAAGGACATCTTGGTTTCTTCCAAGTTTGGCAATTCTGAATAATGAATTTTGATGAATGGGTTTTCACCTCATTTGGGTACATGCCAAGGAGCACAACTGCTGGATCATTTGTTCACTTATAACATGTATGCATATTACCCTCTGAGACTGCAAGCTGCTTGAGGGCAAGGAGCATGTTCTATCTCTTTGCAATTCCATCAGAGTATGGTATACTCTTTTGCACAGAACAAGAACACTGTATTATATTTATAAGCTTTCCTATAGCTTCTTCCTCTCCTCCTTATTTGTTATACTTCTTGCTTACTTTAACAGTCCAAGATTATACTCATACAATTATACCCATAATAACAACACTCATAAATTTTGTCAGCCTAGTGGCACCTATTCAACACTGCTGTCGTGGCATGTAAGAGGAGCCATAGACAGTATGTGAACAATGCACGTGGCTGTGTTCCAATAAAACTTTATCTACAAAACAGGCTGTGGGCTGGGTTTGCATTAGAAGCACTGCTTTAAAGTCACATATTACTTTTGACTGGTAAAAATTAATTGCTTAATTTTTTTTTTACATATTTGTTGAGTTTGCTTAATCTTTATTTACAAAATTTGGTATCAAGTGTCATTTGGTTGTTGCCAATATTCAAATTCACCCTGAACAATGAAGAGCCACCTCTACTGAGAACATGAACATTTGAAATAAAGTGAGATGGGGTAGGGAATAAGAAAATCAAATAGCTAGGAACATTTGAGCCATGGCACATCATCCTCCAATGCAATCACTTTTGAATCTTTAGGGCCGACTAAATGCTGTGAAAACAACCCTAAATCTCAGTGACTTGGCAAAATAAACTATTTTGGTCTTTTCTACAGCCCAGTGAAGGTCAGTAGGGGTGAGAGGGAAGTGCTCCACCCCAGGCTCCTGTCATTAGAGACCAAGTTTCTTTCCTTTCAGTGACTTAGTCACCTTCTGCATGGTCTTAAGGATCTCCAGCAGTTGTTGGTGTGTGGTAAACAGATGAGGAAAAAGAGGGAGTATGGATGACTGTGCTAAAGGGTTTATTGATGGGCCTGGAGAGGCATGGTTCCCTCTGCTCACATTTCATTGGCCAGAGCTCAGTCACATGACAACACCTAACTGCAATGGAAGCTGGGAAATGTAGTCTAGTCCTAAGGTCAGGAAATAGAGGAAATGGTTAGCATGAACATCTAGTCAGTTTCTAATACAGGGCCTTTGCGGGCTAAGAGTTACAGTGTGTTGTTGGTTTTTTAAAAAGTGAACATATTAGACTATTATACTATATATATCTATACTATGTATTTTACTGTATTATACTGTTATACTATATATGTTCATATAACATATGACATACAATAACAAATAACATACGAACACATAACATACTCCATAACCATATTTTGTAACTAGTAAGTGGTCAAGAGTCTGAGTACAAGGTCCTGTTAACATGTAAGTCTATATTTTGTGATGAAGAGAAATGCTTCATTAGTTTGACCAAGTGCACACCTAATGTATTATAGGAGTATTACTGCCAGATTTTTACCTCATGCCCTCCTGAAAGGGAATCAACATTTCCTAAAATTTAATTTTAGGAAAAGTGACACAAGGCAACTGTAAAAATGACCAATGTTATTTTATAAAGTTCGCTGGAATATATGTCAAGGGTAAGGTACCATGTGTGGTGGTTTAAGAAAACCACAGTTTTTCTGGGCAATATGTGGCTTTGCACCTGGATATCTTCTTTTTTGGAATGAGGCAAATTGTGTGCACTAGGGTAATAAAAGTATTTCTACTGAAGGTCTCCAGAAGATTATACAGTAGAGAAACCAGAGGATTTAGGGCCTAAGTTTTAGTTTGTGGCTTCTATAAAAAGTATCTGTGAGAATTTGGGTAAGTTCTTTACTTTCTCTGTGTTTCGGGTTGTTGTCTTGTAATATAGAGATAATATCAACCTTGCAGGTGAGAGTTTAATTAGAAAAATGTATGTGAAAGCAGGTACCTACAAATTCTAGGTCCCTCCTAGCTCCACTGCTAGCTCAGTCATTGACCAGACCATTCTGTCTGAACGTGGGAAATTCTCTTTACTTTTCTGGGCTCAGTTTTCTCATCTGTAGAATAAAGATGTTGGATTAAATAATGTCTAAATTCCTTTGAGCTCTAAAATTCATGAGCAATGTATGAGAGTTTCATATATTTGAACTTGGCTCAACTGGTATATTTTGAGGACTTAATAAAAAGAGAACTTTGAAAATAAATTCATACCTGAAAAGCAGTTTTTATGATCTTATATGTGTCTGTGTATGTGTCTGAGGCAGAGTAAAGAAAGACAAAGGAGGCCCAGTGTGCACTAACCCTGATTTTAAGTTACTTATAAACCAGGACATAAGATAGAGCATAAGTCATCATCTCCATGTCCTTTTATATCTGCTCCTCCTTTAAATATTCACTGAGCTATAACATCTCTTATGACACTGTTCTTGCTTTATCTGTTCTTAAGATAAGTGTATGCATCCTACCTCTCTCCTGGATTGTAGTTTCCTTGAGAGCAGAGCCTGTGATCTGTCTTGGTCACAGTAATAGAAACTTCCATAGCGACTGGAGTAACAGGGTTTGGCAAAAATTTTCTGTAAAGGGCCAGGTAGTAAATATTTTTGGCTTTGTGAGCCATACAATCTCTGTCACCACTACTAACTTGCTGTCGTACCTCAAGGTCACAGACAGTCCATAAACGAACGAGGGTGGCTAGGTTTCCAAAAAAAACCCTTTATTTGTGGACATTGAACTTTGAATTTCATATAATTCTCATGAAATAGTCTTCTTATTTTGATTTATTTTTGACCATTCAAAAATGCAAAAAACATTTGTAGCCCATGGGTTGTATAAAAGCAGGCAGCAGGCTGGATATGGTCCACAGGAGGTAGTTTACTGACCCTGCTGAATGCTGTAAATTCTTATTAGTGGTTGCTGCTGATTTCAATTAAGTAGGGATTTATTTATAAATTTTTATTTTCAAAAATGGCATGTAAGATGACATTCTCTCCTTACCCTGTTAGAGCTACGGTTCCTTACAAGTGACTCAGACATCTGTAGATTTTCATGCTAAGCAGAAATAGAAAAGGTATTCATATAATAATTTTTTCAAACAATAAGAACAATTACGTGGGACTGTAATAAGCTTTTCTCATGCATATAACAAAAGAGAGTGTTGGGGTTACCTTTTACTTAGCTGATGAAGTGAAAAATATTAAGTATTAATGTTATGATAAAAGGGCAAGAGAGTAGGCAGTGGTGCGTGGAGTGGAATCCTAGCTCTATGTCTTGCCAACTGTGTCCTTGGGCAAGCTACTTAATTTTTCAGAGTCTCTCCTCTTCTGCTACGCGGAGACAGTAATACCCTTTTTGCAGGACTGGTTTGAGGGTTGGAGCTAAAGTACGTGAACTTCTAGTACAGTCCCTAAAGCATGGTCCCTTGTTAAGAGATGTTACTTATCATCATTCTTCCTCTTCTGCTTCTGAAGAGCGGACGACTTGGGATACCCGTAGTTTGAAACAGCTTTGTAAAGAAAGAATGAGTATTGAGAATTCCCTATGGATATCTGAACCTGGAATGCAAATGTGGGAGAGCTTCATGACTTTGTTTTATAATTTGCAGCCAGATGCCACTCCAACCGAGCAGAGCTCGGCACTTAGGTAAGCTGAGGAGAAAACACTGCAGTCATACTGGGAAAAAGTTAATGCGGAGAATGAAAGCAGATAACCTTCTCTACCTTTGTTCTCATCTACTGTCAGTTATTAGATCTCTGGAACCCAAGAACCCAAGAACTTTATGATTTTGTATTTCTGGGGGGGGGAAAAAGGAAATAAAAAGGATGTATGGTTGATACAGGAAAATACTCTAAATAAAGAAGTCTGTAGTTAATAGTAAGGGCTGTGAAAATTTTGAGGTCGTACTGGGGGGTCAATTTGAGGTCAAACCTCAAAATTTTGAGGTTATAACATTGATTGGGGTTATAAATCAATTCTTTAAACTTCAACAATTTATTAAAGACAAACTTGCCTTGGATCGTGACGCAAGCGCTATGCATTCTGCTCCATTGAACTCTCTATTTAGCTGCAAACCTAGCCGCTGGGGCTTACAGGATGGGGGTAATTCTGAGAACGAACAGCTGTTTTAACAGCAGGTTGTGGGAAATGCCACCACAGGAGGAGGGTCAACCTACATGACTCATCTAGGTCAAAACACAAATCAGAAAAAAATGCAGGTTGACTTATAAAACGAGTCTATTACTCATTAGAATGTACAGTATTGACTACAGGTTTAAAACATCAGCGGCCAAAATATTTGATTATTAACTGTCTAGTTACAGCAACTCTCTTTCTGAACCCACTCAAAGAATTTGGTGAACGCAGTGTTTGCTGCCCGCACTTACTCTGCCCTCTTTTGGGCAGCAGGGACATGCACTGCTTTTTCTGTAATCACATAGTATATAGGTTTGGGTAGAGGCTTGCAATTTATAAAGCACAATTGATTTCAACTCAGTAGCATCTCTTATGGGTTGAATTTGTCTCCCCAAAAGATGCTGATGTCCTAATGTTTACTACAGGGGAATGTGACCTTACTTGGAAATAGGATCTTTGTAAATGATCAAGTTAAGATGAAATCGTTAGGGTGGGCTCTAATCCAATGTGACTGGTGGTTTTTGTTTTTTTTTTTTTAATTTTTTTCTTTAAGGGGAAATTTGGACACAGAGGTATATGTGCACACAGGAAAAATGCTATGTGAACATGATGTAGAGATTGGAGTAATGTATCTACAAGCCAAGGAATGCCAAAGATTGCCAGCGAACCTTCTGAAGGAAGAAGGGAGCCATGACATAGATTTTCCTCAGTGCGCTTGGAAGGAACCAATCCTGCCGACACCTTGATCTAGGACTTCTACCCTCTGCAACTTCTACCCTCTGCAAGACAATAAATTGCTATTGTTGAAGTTACCCACTTGTGGTACTTTGTCACAGCAAACCTAGCAAACTAATACGGCATCTAGGTGACAGTACTTAACAGTACTCCTGTGAGGTAAGTGTCATCATTATTCCAATGAAAATGAAGATCCCAAACTCCATGCTTTCTGCCTTATGTCCATAGCAAGGTCAGGGTCTTGTGTCTCAGTGAACTTCAGGCTTTCAACTGTGAGACTGGATAGTCCAAGTGGCCTCTCCAGGTAGTGATGGATGAGGCAGTATGTCAAGATATTTTTAGTTCTAAGTAAAGGAAAAACCCACTCACAACGTCTTAAACTATTAGGGAGACTTCCTATCCTACAGAGAAAGGATTTCTGAGATAAGTCAACTCCAGAGTTGTAAACGAAGTCAATATGTTGGTTAATGACATCATTTAGGACTAAGTTTTCCTCACACTTCAGCTCTTCAAGTTTTAGTGTTTGGATTTTGTCCTGAGTCTAGTTCAATGCTGTCCAAGGGAAATATGAAGCAAGCCACATAGGAGATGGAAATTTTTCTAGTAGCGGCATTAAAAAGGGTAGAGAAACTGGTAAAATTAGTTTTAATAATATATTGTTTTTAACTCAATATATAAAAAGTGCTTATCATTTCAACATATATATCAATACATTTAGTAGTGAGGTGTTTGCTACAGCACTTCTCATTTTGAACTAGCAACATTTCAAGTGCTCAATAGCAACCTACGGCTATGATGAACAGGGTGGGTCTAGTTCACTTCACTGTTCTAAGATTGCTACAGGAATTCAGGCATCAGACCCAGTTCTAAAAATGTCCAGAGATGACCTCTTCTCCCTTTTTCAGTGCAAAGAAAAATTTCCCATAGCTCACTTGCATACCTCCCTCGTGTCTCATTGGCCAGAATCACATCTTGTGCCCATGCTCTTCCAATTACAAGCAAGGAGAATGAGATCGTAAAATTGGCTCAGGCCAAACAAGACTCAGTCTGTGTTCCCAGAGTCACATATCTGTGTGCGGGAGGATGGATCTTTGCCTGTTTCTGGCAGAGAGGAAGAAGATAAGGGATGGATATTGGGAAGGGAACAAAAATGTCTTCTAAAGCATTGAGAGCAAGGTAAGATGGTGATGGGGCAGACAGGAGCAAAGTAAGTCCTGGTAGAAAGACAAAGGCAAAGAGTTGTGCTTTTCAGCTTGTAGTGGGCATGGGTTTTTTTGTTTTTGGTTCTTTTTTTTTTTTAAAGATTTTATTATTTGAGAGACAGAGAGAGAGTGCGCACATGATCAGGGAGGAGAGGCAGAGGGAGAGGGAGAAGCAGATTCCATGCTGAGCACAGAACCCAATACAGGGCTGGATCCCAGCACCCTGGGGTCATGACCTGAGCCGAAGGCAGATGCTAAACCCACGGAGCCACCCAAGCTCCCTGGGCATGGGTGTTATAAAGACTATACCTGGTCAGGGGCACCTGGGTGGTTCAGTCGGTTGAGCATCTGACTCTTGATTTTGGCTCAGGTCACGGTGTCAGGGTCATGGGGTCTGCCCGTGTCAGGCTCTGCACTCAGCATGGAGTATGCTTGTCCCTCTCCCTTTGCTCCTCCCCGACTCACACTCTCCTCTCCCTTTCTCAAATAATTAAATAAAATCTTAAAAAAAAGAAAGACTATACTTGGTCATTCTACAGAAAAGCATTAAAGCTGAGGATCCAACTGGTAAGACAGTGTAGCTCCTTAGAAGTTTAAAATTAGGTACTTATAAACTAATTTTGATCAGGCCATATATATGATAGAGATGGAAGGAATATTTGGTTTTGGCTATTGATAAAGAGTAGGAGAACAGAACTTTTTTCACAGCTGTAATCATGATAAGGTAGGCACAGTTTACAATATGTGGCTGAATTTTTATTCCACTAGAAATTGCACTAGGCAGTACCAAAAATATTTTCATAACCAAGAAGATAGTACAAGAATCCACTTTGATTAAAGTGTGCTTTTCTCCATCGTAGCTTATCAGGCCCATTCCATGTACGACCTGAGTCATCTTTTCAGAAAGCAGATTCTTGTTGCATAAACATGGGATTGTGACTTTTTTCCCCCTCGCAGAAGTAGCTTGTATTTCAAATCCTCAACACATTTTTGAAGAAGCTAACATTTCTGGCACCAGAAATTGAGTTAGGTTGTAGCATAAAGGTGCAGAAAGATGGGTCTCACCAGCATAATCAGGCTACAGGCACAGGGGCTGGACTGGGGCAACTGGTTCCTATCATGGTGCTCATATTTACCAAAGGAGATGACGACCAGTATGGATTCCCCACAGTTCATAGACTAGGATGCCTGGGGACCAGGGGGACAAAGCAGAAAGAGAAATGGGAGGATGGCATCAACTATGCTTCAGTTCAACCTCAGGTTGTCTTCCCTCTTGTACTCCTGCAATGTCACTGACTGGCACATCTAACCTGCTCGAGTTTCTGCATTTTTGTTTTGAAGATTTTCTTTCAGAGTCTACATTGAAACAGCGACAGAGAGGGCGCCTACTCAGAAGAGGAAAAAAAAAAAATCACTTGTGATTCTCAAGAGGCTTGTTCGTCTAAGTCTACAAGGCTGATGAGGTGTTTGCCTCCGAAACACTCTGTGGTAGCCAAGGGGTGTGAAATGTGACTCATAACAGCACTTGAACTCTGGCTCACCAGCGCACGCTGCCAACATGTTCATGGAAAGAGGAAAGTGTGCGGAGCTGTGGCAGCCAGGCCCTCCGATTCCAGAGCCCCATTCTGCTGCCTTACAAATGATTTTGGCATTACGGGCTGCTCATCTGGGCAACGCCACTTCTCCTGAGCACGCTTCAGGAATGTGGTCTTTCTGGGAAACATAATGGAAAATGACAGATTTGAGTTAGGTAGCGAAGGCTGGAAGAAATAGTCATGAACTCGCCGAGCCTGCAAACTGAGAACTCTTTCCTTCTAAAGCCCTGTGGGTTAGGGAATGGATCTTAAGTAGGTGAGCACTTGTTTTAGGCAATTACCTGCCCCTCACCTGGGTGTCCTCACCTTCTTTTCAGCTTTTCCCTGTGCTGATTGTTTGCTGCCAGAGGCAATTTTAATAAAGCTTGTTAAGCCACTTAACTCAAAGGCTACCCCAGTGACAGCTGATTATCTCCTCTGTACACATCTGTAGTGCTCTGTCAGCATGGTTGTCCCTTCCCACCCTCCCACCTCCACGACATTCTGACATTCCATGTTCTGCGTAAGGACTCCTCGAACCACTACTCATGGGAGCTGTTATTCTGAAAAATAAATTCACGAGGAGTGACGGCATTCAGATGCCCACCACAGGATGTGACCAATGTTTTAAGATATGTTTTCTGAATGTTTTACAAATAATAAGCATGCACACCATTTTGAAAATGGTACCTTCAACCCATGATATTTTCTTGGGATCTATCCAGTAGAGTTATATAGCTTTTCTTTTTGACGTAAAGCATCTTTTCTAACTTTCAATGGGCACTGGGGAAAAAAGTGTATATGAAATAGGCAGGTTCTGCAAATAATTCTTAAGGGAGGGAAAGCAACTCACTTCATTTTACAAAGACGGGATGTCACATCAAAACTAGAGGCTTTTATCCTGTCACTAATACGAAAGAAAGAATGGTACGCGCAGAGGGAGAAATGAGTGAATGAATGAGTTAGTCTGAAGGAGCCAGCTTGACCTACTGCAGAGCCTGATTTAAGCTAATACTTTTGAAGTTGCTTTAAATCTTTCAAGTAATTCCAGGAGCCTGGTTGATGGTATGAAGTACTAAAGTATTCTGGTGGTCCTTAAGCATTAGTCTAATTTCTAGACTCTACTAAGCTCTTACCAGGAGAGAAGCTTATAGGATAGGAGTAACTTCTCTGCTATCTCCTGGTGGGGGTTGAGCTTACTAGCTGATTACACAGGGACCACATGACGTTGGAGAAGTCCTTATGTGTTTCTGGCAAATATAAAAGGGACATCAACACACAGAGACTGGCTTGAAGGTGAAAAAACCACACAAACAAACTGTATTCAGCCAAATTATTTCGAAAATAAATTTAGAAGATTATACCGTTTCTGAGCAGTCGTTTGCAAAATAAACAGTTTTTCATGTTATCTTCCCCCCTCCTAGTGTGTGTGTATAGACAAGGTTGAAGTGCCTGCATTGGTGGCTCTCGGAGAAGGGAGTCGACGGTCGATGTCGAGAGGGCTTTCTGCGTTTATTGGCATGATGACAGACTAGCACGCTTGAGGAAGTGGTTTACTAAGGAGACCCTAGTGGCTGGTAAGAGTGGCTGAACATGTTGTGTGGGGCAGGGCTGATCCATTCCCTCCGAGCGGGTTCATGACCCCTAATGACTGTCATCTGACCAAACTGTCTGGAGGCACATCAGCTCTTCTGGAATGGCAAAAGGATGGCAGCAGCCATGGTGTAGATTCAGGCTCTCTTGTTTCTCTTTCTCCTTTTTGCCTCTCTCTGTCTCTGTCTCTGTGTCTCTCTCATACACACACACACACACACACACACACACACACACAAATATATTAGATGTATAACGGACACCTAAGAAATTATAAAAGTCATTACAGGTTAAGACTAGTGACTTTCAAGTTAATTTTAGCAGCAGAAAAATTACTCCCAGGTAGGTTTTCAGTCAGGACTCCTAAATACGAAAGAGAGACGAGTAGAGCTCCAGTTGTCAGATCTAAAGCTTGGCCTGCTTAGCCTCCTCCTACTCTCTTGCCCTATCCCTCCTCCCCATTTCCAGGCCTCTGGAGCATCTCCTGGAACTCAAATTCAAGAGAACACCTCCATTTGCCTTGAAAAGGAAATGGTCACAAATTATCTGTAGTCGATAACTTTACATTCACAGGCTTAAACATTTTCATGCATAAACCTGGAAGTTTGGTGTTTGTGGAAAGTAGGTGGGATTTCACCCGTTTGTAGCATGGACCTTAGAGATATTTTTCCAATACCACAAACTTTATTTCGTGTCTCTCTTTCTCTTTAAAAAGATTTATCTATTTTATAGAGACACAGAGAGCGAGTGTGAGCAGGGGGAGGGACAGAGAGAGATATTCTTAAGCAGACTCCCCACTAAGTACTAGAGGCCACCTCAGAGCTGGATGCCCCCTTCCCTACCCTGAGATCATGACCCGAACTGAAACCAAGAGAGGGATGCTCAACTGACTGAGCCATCCAGGTGCCCCTATTTCATATGTCTTTTTGAAGCACATCAAGTCGTCAATTATAAGCAAAGATCTCAAGTCACATTTTCAGTTTAAAAACATTTGTGTACATGTATGTATATGCATACACACACATACACACATATAAAATAATTCTCAAATATAAAATCTTTCGCCTGGTGTAGGGGAATCAACAAGCAACAAGGACTTTGAATCATGGATGTACCAGTCCCATGAAAGTGGGCAACCAGGTTACCATCTCTGATTTTTAGTGTCCTCATCTATAAAATGGGAATAATACCATCTGTGGTAGGCTGCATAGTGCCTCTAAGAATGTTTACATCCTAATCTCAGAACCTATGAATATGTTGTTACCTTATATGGCAAAGGGATTTTGCAGATGTGGTTAAGCCAAGGACCTTGAGATGGAAAGAGTCTTTGTGGACCCTAAATGTGACCCCATGTATCCTTATAAGAGAGAGGCAGAGGGAGAAACCTGGTTACAGAAGAGGAGGATGCAATGTGATTCAAGCGATGTAGCCACAAGCCAAGGAATGCTAGAAATCACCAGAAGGGATTCTCCCTTGGAGCCTCCAGAAGCAACTGCCCTGTAAAACTCATTTTGGACTTCTGGCCTCCACAACTGAAAGAGAATAGGTTTCCGTTGTTTTAAGCCACTAAGCTGGTAACCTATGGCAGCAGCAGTAGGAAACTAACACATCAGTCAAGCATGATTTTTGTGATTACTATGAGATCGCACACGCATATGTGCACTGTATCAGTGTACATGGATTTTAAGAGTGTTGCTGTCCTTCTTTCTGCATGAAACATGTAATTGAAAAAGAAATTTTACATTTGTGAATTAAATCACTGAGTGCCTACAGAAAGGAAGATTTAACTATTCAACGGTTAGTCAGAAGATGACAAGGCACTAACGAATATACAAATAAATCTGTAGATTTCCAGGGTTAAGACCATTGTTATGGAGATCTGGTTTTGTTGAGTTCATATGCCATGAGCTCTTTTCCGCATTGGCATTTTGGTGCTTAATTTCTGGAATGCCAAAGCCTAACCTCTTGAATTACAGAGGGTTTACTGAATGTCTTTTTTCCAGTGGATTAGTCCCCTAATGATGTTTGGCAGAGGCTAATTTTAAAGTGAATTTGAATTTTTGATTGACGATGACAGGGGAGGGGAAAGCCAGACCATGTTTTCCTATGACCCATGAAGCAACAGGTGGTTCCTTAAAAACTGACTGCCTATATTTTGAGTTTGAAAGAGAAAGGCCATTTACAAATATGTGTGTGTGGGTAATGCACGTGAGTTCTTGGTGTGCATTTTTTAATTTGGAATCATATGAGAGAGGACTAACATTTGAAGGATATTAATGTTCTGTTTGGCAAAGGAAGAAATACTGTGGGAGAAAATTAGCTGTTGGAATAAATTACGATATTCTCCATTATTGAGTGGGTGGCATATAATCATCTCTCTTGATTCCCTGAGATTGTTTAATCTTTGGGATATTTATTTATGATTATATGCTTTTCTGGTCATCTTTATTGAAACCCTGTAAGACGGAGGTGTAGAACTATTGTGTAAAAGGAGATTTCAAAACGGAGCAAGCAAGCCTAGCTGAGAGAGCCTCTTTTAAAATGGAGCCAATGGGGCGCCTGGGTGGCACAGCGGTTAAGCGTCTGCCTTCGGCTCAGGGCGTGATCCCGGCGTTACGGGATCGAGCCCCACGTCAGGCTCCTCCACTGTGAGCCTGCTTCTTCCTCTCCCACTCCCCCTGCTGTGTTCCCTCTCTCGCTGGCTGTCTCTATCTCTGTCAAATAAATAAATAAAATCTTTAAAAAAAAAAATAAAAAAAAAAATAAAATGGAGCCAAGAGGCCATAGGGAGGAGGGATTTATGCACATCCTCATTGCCTCCTCTGAGAAACTATGAACTTTTTTTTTTAACTGAAAGCCCTCAGCCTGGACTTAACTCCCTCCTCACCGGGACACCTGAACGTTCACACTCTTCACTTTCCAAGGAGCCAAACAGATTTGACAAGTTTCAAACTGCCATTTGGATATTAACTCAATCAGGCCCAGTTAACCTAGTTTCAGTCCCTGTTTTGCACAGAGGACCTAAATGAGAACAGTACTTGTGAACTCTCATCTTTAGAGCTCTGCCCCCTCTTTGTCTTTCTTGGGAACAAGAGTCAGGTTTCTACCTGAGTCTGTTTCCTGGATTTTGCCACTTGAATTGCCCAATGCCCGTTTGCTTAAATTTTCAGTGAATTCTTCCTCGGTTGACAAGTGGTTCTTAATAGGTAAGCTTATTCCCCGAACAGGTATTTTGCAATAGTGATCAGATCATTTCTCACCGAGAAATAGCTTTAATCTTCACTTTATGGATAGATCTGCTTTCCCACATTTATAAATATAGCAAGGGGGGCATTCCTTTCAATGGTGATGATGGCTTATTCGGTTTAAGGGAACTGTGACATATAACACTGGCAAAGAGAGCAAAGTGTGGATGATAAACATTCTTCATCCATTCCACAAAATTTAATAGTCTGGTGTTTGTTTAAAACAACTTAAATAATCGTTTCTTTCCAAAACTAGACTAAACAGTGTCGAACGTTCTGTCCTGCCTCAGCATGTGAGCATAACGAAGGCAGAGAAAAGCATGAAGAAAGATTACAGGTGGTGGTTGTGTTTTCCTGGGTGAAGACACTTTTCTTCTCTGTTCTTTGGTGAGACTCCCAAAGAGGGCCCTCTTTACCCTTCAAATGTAGATTCTTTTGTAAAGAGAAATGGTCAGTTAAAATCTAGCCATTGTTCTGTTCTCAAGCAAGTCAGAAGGTGAGGGTATAGGTGGAGTGAGACATGAATACAAGGTCTTTTAGGATGGTTTGAAAGGAGACCACACAACTTACCTCTATTTAACTCTTAATTAACTAACTAAATAAATGTTGGGAGAAGAGAGAATTTTTTTTTTTTTTTTTAATGGAGGTCTAATCCCTTCAATGTCTTTGGGAGTTGTAAGACCACAAATCTCATGGTAAATTTAAAAAGTGAATTTTGAAGTATCAACTGCAAGACCAATTTTTTTGCTCTATTTTCCAAAATTTCAAAAACAGTTTCTAACACAGTCCTTCACCCCCAGTTCCAGAAGAACTTGATTCTTGAGTGTATGTCCAAGGATCACAAGCCTGTCATGCCCATCTTTTCTCAGTACACAGCTTCAGGGAATCATATGACACCGACCAAATTAAGAACAATATTTCAAGCTTTAAAATGTTCTCCTCGAAGCTCTACAGTAGAATTAAATTAAAAGCAAAATCACTGAGGTTTTGTGTAAGTGTATATTTTATATATTGCGTGCTTTATTTTTAAAATTAATTTTATTTTAAATTTTTCCATTGTTTTTGAATTGCTGACACATATCCATGAAACACCATTCAAAAGGCCCTGGAAAGTGAATGCACCCTTATTCCTGCCTTCTGACCACCTTGGTTCCCAACAGTAAATATGCTTATCTTTTTTTAGCATAGTCTTGCAAAGACATTCTATGCACATACAACATATATTCTCATAAATGACATAAAATTGCAGTTTATTTCACTTAAAATATGTATCTTATAAATCATTCTAATCAGCCTATATAGAGCTACTCATTCTTTTTAAAGTTGTGTAATATTTCATTGCAAAGAAATAGAAATTTCTTTAACAAGTCCCCTATAGACGTACTTCTAGTTATTTGGTATCCTTGACATTGCAAACAATTTGGCAACAAACTTGCAAAATTGCACCAAAAAGCATAAGATACCTAGGAATAAACCTACCCAAAGAGGTGAAGGATCCGTACTCTGAAAACTATAGAATATTTATGAAAGAAATGGAGGAAGACACAAAGAAATGGAAAAAAATTCCTTGCTCATATATTGGAAGAACAAATACTGTTAAAATGTCTATGCTACCCAAAGCAATCTACACATTCAACACAATCCCTATCAAAATACCATTAACATTTTTCACAGAGCTGGAACGAATAGTCCTAAAATTTGTATGGAACCAAAAAAGACCCCAGTAGCCAAAGGAATATTGAAAAAGAAAACCAAAGCTGGAGGCATCACAATTCTGGACTTCCAATTGTATTACAAAGCTGTAATCATCAAGACAGTACGGCACCGGCACAAAAACAGACACATAGATCAACTGAACAGAATGGAGAACCCAGAAATGGACCCTCAACTCTATGGTCAACTAACCTTTGACAAAGCAGGAAAGAATATCCAATGGAAAAAAGACAGTCTCTTCAATAAATGGTGCTGGGAAAACTGGACAGCTACATGCAGAAGAATGAAACTGGACCATTTCCTTACACCATACACAAAAATAGACTCAAAATGGATGAAAGACCTCAGTGTGAGACAGGACTCCACCAAAATCCTAGAGGAGAACACAGGCAGCAACCTCTTTGACTTTGGCTGCAGCAACTTTTTGCAAGACACGTCTTCAAAGGCAAGGGAAACAGAAGCAAAAACGAACTACTGGGACTTCATCAAGATAAAAAGCTTTTGCACAGCAAAGGAAACAGTCAACAAAACTAAAAGGTAACCTACAGAACGGGAGAAGATATTTGCAAATGTCTTATCAGATAAAGGGCTAGTATCCAAAATCTATAAAGAACTTATCAAACTCACCACCCAAAAACCAAATAATCCAGTCGAAAAATGGGCAGAAGACATGAACAGACATTTCTCCAAAGAAGACATACAAATGGCCAACAGACACATAAAAAAAAAAAAAAAAAAGTTCAACATCACTTGGCATCGAGGGAAATACAAATCAAAACCACAATGAGATGTAAAGAAAGGGGAACCCTCTTACACTGTTGTTGGGAATGCAAACTGCTACAGCCACTCTGGAAAACAGTATGGAGGTTTCTCAAAAAATTGAGAACAGAGCTACCATATAACCCACCAACTGTACTACTAGGTATTTATCCAAATGATACAAACAGTGATTCAAAGGGGCACCTGTACCCCAATGTTTATAGCAGCAATGTCCACAATAGCCAAACTATGGAGAGAGCCCAGATGCCTATCAACAGATGAATGGATAAAGATGTTACACACACACACAGACACAGACACAGACACACACACACACAGACACACACAGACACACACACACACACACACACACACACACACACAGAATGGAATATTACTCAGCCATCAAAATGAATGGAATCTTGCCATTTGCAATGATGTGGATGGAGCTAGAGGGTATTATGTTAAGCAAAATAAGTCAGTCAGAGAAAGAAAGTATCATATGATTTCACTCATATGTGGAATTTAAGAAACAAAACAGATGAACATAGGGAAGGGAAGGAAAAATAAAATAAGATCAGAGAGGGAGACAAACCATAATAGACTCTTAATGATAGGAAACAAACTGAGGGTTGCTGGAGGGAAGGTGGGCGAGGGGATGGGGTAACTGGATGATGGGCATTAAGGAGGGCACTTGATGTAATGAGCACTGGATGTTCTATGCAACTGATGAATCACTAAACTCTACCTTTGAAACTAATAATACCCTATATGTTAATTAATTTTAAATAAAAAAAATAACCTTGCAAATACATCATTTTAACTGTTACAATACACTAATAGGAGAAATACCTTGATGTGTATTTGCATTTTATTTGTATTTTAAATATGTATTTTAATTATGTATTTGTAATTTATAATTATATTTTAAATTCTGATAGATCTTGAAAAATCGCTCTTCACAGAGATTGTATTAACATTTGATGTATGAGAATGTCTGTTTCTCACATTCTCATCAACACAATGATTTACCTAACTGTTTGATATTTGACCATACTGAAAAATTCTATCTTGGCATTTCTTTATTTACGAGTGAGGTTAAGCATTGCTTCATATCTTTAAGAGTCATATATTTCACTCTTTGTAATCTGCCCTTTTATATCCTTTCCCCATTTTTCTATTGTGTTGTTAGTCCTATTGATTTGTAAGTATTCTTTACATGACATTAGATCTTTGTGATAGGAGTTGAAACATTTTCCCCTATGCTTTCATTTGTCTTTTTTTTTTTTAACTTTTGACTTTTTAATTCTATTTTATTTTTTTAAAGATTTATTTATTCATTGGAGAGACAGAGAGAGAGCGTGCATGCAGGCACATGCGTGTGTGTGTGCACGCACACGCACACCAGAAGGAGGGCAGACGGAAAGCATTTGAAGCAGACTTCCCGCTGAGTATGGAGCATGTCTCAGGGCTCAAACTCACAACCCTGAGATCATGACTTGAGCTGAAACCAAGGGTTGGCTACGTCAGTAACTGAGCCACCAGGCACCCCTAACTTTTGACTTTTTAATATTTGTCATATTTTGGAACTTTTAAAAAATGTTTTTGTCACATAGAAACTTCTGAATTTTACATAGCTAATTTTAATAGCTAATTTTATCATTTTATCATTTTTTTCTTTTATAGGTTCAGAGTTTTGTGAATACTCAGAAATGCTCTCACCTTGATATTTAAAATGGTTTTCCATGTGTATTTCTAGGACTTCTTTCTTAGACCCCATATTTCTTTACGTATTTTCAGAACTGTCTATTCTCATTTATGCTCCTTCTAACTTGGCGTTCTCTAATGTGATTATTTTGCTTTTTCTACTTCTTGAGCTCTGGTTATTCATGTTATAGTCTTTGCTATTTTAGTGTATCTTATCCAATTTTTAGTACATGTGCTTTATGTTCTTGCATTGTATATAGTTTAAAAAACATTCCCGTTCATTCATAATTTTCATGTATTTACAACAGCTTCTCCATAGTGTGTTTTATTCATTTGCTCTTTGTTATTCCCATTACCGTCTTCATATTCTTCTCATAGTATCTTCATATAATTCTTGTGCTTGCTCATTTTTGATTATTACTTATTTTTGAGTAAGGTGTGTTTGTTGGAGGCTCGTGTGGTAGGGGGAATATAGATCATGGTTCAGGCTGCAAGAAAACCGTTTAAAATAATGGGGGTGTTGTGCGAGTAAGCAATTTCTTTTAGCCTTTACTTTTCCTAATTAAGTTTGACCTTGCAGAACTATTCATAGTGCCAACTTTTTCTTCTCTGCTCTCACGAATAATTTGCCTTGCAAATATGACTGCCCGGTATGTTTCTTGAGACCCAGTGCTACTTTTGCTCCAGGAAAGTTCACTTCGGTGCTCCAGGTGGGGGACTTTTGGTTTTACCTCTAGATTTGGAGCAATGACTGAGCCACCCAGGTGCCCCTGGAGCAATGATTTTGGAGAACTGTTTCTTGAGGTTGTCTCTGAGACCTGCAACGATAGGCATCTTCTTCCGGTGGCCCCCCTCTTGGACCTTCAATGCCTTTGATAGCTCTCCTTGAGTTTGTAATTTTTAGTTATAGATGCCTCCAAAATTTGGCAACGATGAGTTTGAACCTTTTTTTTTAAAGTTTTTTTTTTTTTTTAATTCTTAAGTAATCTCTACACGCAACGTGGGGCTTGAACTCAGAACCCTGAGATCAAGTATCACATGCTCCACGAACTGAACCAGTCAGGTGCCCCTGATATATATATATTTTTTAATCTTCTTGTTGCTATTGGGTGATTTTGAAGAGGAGAAAGGTAAAACAACCATGTTTACTCAGCGGAACACTGGAATCAAGATTATGTTCTGGGCTGCAAGAAACTTTTTTTTTTAAAAGATTTATTTATTTGTTTTAGAGGGGGGGGTGGGGAGGGGCAGAAGGAGAGTGAGAAAGAAACCCAAGCAGACTCCACACTAAGGGTAGAGCCTGGTGGGGGTACTCAATCCCAGAACCCTGAGATCACAAATGGAACTGAAATCAAGAGTCAGATGCTCAAATAACTGAGCCACCCAGGTGCTCCAAAAACTTTGCTTTTTGGCGGGGGGGGGGGGGGGGGGGGGGGGGGGGGGGAAATGTTAAGCGGGCATCATGCCCAGCACGGAGACCAACTCGGGGCTTGATCTCACACCCATGAGATCATGACCTGAGCCGAAATCAGAAGTCAGATGCCCAACTGTTATTGCCCAAGGACTAGTATATACTGAACTTGCATCAAAGATGACCTGAAAGTCACTGCCACCAAGTCAAGCTTTTGACACTTGAGAGATTTCTCCTAATAACTCATTAGAACAACCACCCGCCAATACTATCCTTACAAACCAACACAGTATCTTTATTCTTGTTCATACAACATAAATACCCACTCCTTATCTTAATCATTATCTCCTCACCCTTTAAGGGAAGGGGAAATCCACTATTTACAGATCAGCTGTTACATTTTGCCTTAAGTTATTTTGGAGTGCGTTAGTGTTTAGTCACCAAGCCACTAATAATATCTTAAGAGTTCTGGTATGCCAAAGAAAAACAATGGGACTAGGTATGCCAGTTTTGTCAAGGTGGCCAAACGTTACTTTAGTAGTAGAAACCCACATACATAACAGGAAAAAGAAAGGTGCTTTCATAACCACAGTGCTGAAGGATGACAGGAGTGGGTGTAAGTAATGAACATAAATTCTTGATACTTGTGTACACTGAAGACAGTCTAGAAGAAAGCTAACAAAACTTGTCTGTCCTTCTTGTACTGGAAGATTCTTCAGACGCAACAGTAAGATGGCAGCTTTGTCAGGAGGAGGAGAAAATGGATGACTACAGATGCCTCACCAAGTGTCTAAAAACAGTGTTTCAAGAATTCCACCCATCAACCTGAGGAGATGAATAACTGAAATCACATTATACCTATATTTTCTGAAGTGAAAACTGTCAACATTACTGTCACAGACAATGTTCTGACTGAGCTGGAAGGAGATTTTTGGCAGTTCACAATCTGTTAGCTCATATTTCCACAGCTCTGGGGAAATGGCCTCAATACTTCAAGACCAAATACCTGGATTGTCAGGGAGAAATCAGGGTCAGAGCAGAGTCATTGATCCAGTACTTACAAAGTTCTAGAAGAAAGACACATTACATGGTGTCAACAGATCTGATCAAGATAAAAGAACAGATCTGATAGCGATAAACCTATAAGTCCTGTTACATACAGAGATTATGCTTTTTACATGGATGTTACTCAATGTTTATTTAATGTCTATTTATTTATTTTGAAAGATCTTATTTATTTATTTGAGAGAGAGAGAGAGAGCACAAGCAGGGCGACTGGTAGAGGGAGAGGGAGAAGCAGACTCCCCACTGAGCAGGGAGCCTGTCACAGACCTGGATCCCACGACCCTGACATTACAACCTGAGCTGAAGGCAGACGCTTAACCAACTGAGTCACGCAGGTGCCCCTGATGTGCATTTATTAAATACGATTCCATGTACACTGTTCCAGGTGCTGCAAGTATAACAGTGAACAAGCAAATCCCCTACCCTTTAGGAATCTACGTTCACATTTTGTATCTTTGTGTGGGGACGGGGGTGGGGGTGATATGGACATATAATACACAAGTAAAAAACGAGTAAGATATTTCAGATTGTAATAAGTGCTATGACAGCAAACAGATTGGGCACAGAGAGGGATGAGAGGGATAGTAGTTCTTCCGAAGGGGTAATAAGAAAGTCCCCCTGAAGAGGTGGCCTTTGACCTCTGACATGTCACTGTGTAGGTGCACTAGGCGCTGTACGTATGTAAGTCTTTAGAGACTGTAGTTGATCTTATCGTAGTGAATCAGCCAGTGATAAGCTCAATGGGGCAGGGAACGGAAGCAGGGTATTTTATTTGAGGAATGAAGGAATAAGCCAGTCATTTCTTTACTCTTGCTTTTGGTTTTATGTACGTTTTATACGTGTATAGAGAATTATTAAATGACCATGTTTTAAATACGAAACTTTGTAGCAATTTTTCTCTTTTTTTCTTTACATATAGTGATGATATCTTTACATGGAGAATTTAGTGGCCGACTTTATACCTGTACATAGAAACCTTTTATTTTATTAATTCTTTATTTTATTAATCCTTTTTTATATATATATATATTTTTTTTTAAGTAGGCTCTATGCCCAGTGTGGAGCCCAACTTGGGGCTTGAACTCACAACCCTGAGCTCAAGACTTGAGCTGAGATCAAGAGTCAGATGCTCAACCGACTGAGCCACCCAGATGCCCGAGACCTATGATTTTTTTATGTCTCCACATTACGTATAAAACGTTCGTAAAACTAAAAATACAGGGTACAGAGTTTACAAAGCACAGACACACGCATGGTCTTAATCTTCACAACACAATACCTCACAGTGCCCATGGGTAGGTAGTATAGTTGCTTCATGGAAAGGAAAAGAAAGCCCAGACGGATTCCATTAAACCCACTCCAGAGTGGGGGAGGGGATACATACAAACCATTTAACTTTAAATTTGCCCTTCCTCCCACCAAACATGCCACTTTGTATGGGGACCACTTAAGTATTTGAGGAGAAGAACTCTGCGTGCGGTAATATTCAGGCTGATATATAAAGAGTTATATGATCTAGACAAGTAATACCAAGGGAGCAAAAAATAATTAAACGTCAGAAATGTTTTCATTCTGATTTGGCAGGAACTTTTATTTCGTAGTGTAATGAGTCTTGAGCTCAGATAGATAATGCCGTCATCTGATAAACTTTAGCAGAAGAATATTGCTGAGATTTTCACTGTAAGGTTTGCAACCTAAATGAATAAACAATCTGCCCGGATACTAATACAAAATATTAGTTAGTCGATTGCAGCACATTAAAAATACAGTCTATTTTTGAAATGGGAAAATCTCTACCAATTATTTTTTCTTTCTCCAGTGACTCAAAACGCCTCAGGAACTTCTCCTCAGATATTCTCAAAATGATGCACCCTGAGGCTGAGATTAAGCATGGCACATTTGTTTAAAAATGTTGAACTGTTTCCTCTAAGTAGGCCCGCTGCTAGGTACAGTGAGGAAGCATGTGGTATGAATGTTCACGGCGTTCTGTCTCCTGGGTGAGAATCCCTCTCCCCTTCGGTAGCTTTCTGTCTTCACGGTTTCAGGAATTTGGTCATCTGGTGCTTCCTATTCTCTGCCTGACTTATCAAAACATTCTCAGGACAGACTCTGACATTCATTAATCTTAAGGTACAAATGCCCAATCGCAGTTTGAAGTGTTAACTCCCCGGTGGACACTTACGTTTTAATAAGGATCAAAACCAAGTTCCAGCAATGACGTTTTCAATACAGTGAAGGGAGACTAGGAGGAACCTCTGTGAAAATAAGGCAGGCAGTTGTAGGATCTCCCTACTTCTGAAGTCACCTGCTTCTGAGCCATTGAAAACAGGACTCTGTAAATGGTCAGAGAAACCTAACTACCTTATTTTTCACTGATGAACAAAATAAAATGTATGTCTGCTAGATTTTCTCACGGTATTAGCGCTCTTCTCTACCTCATGACCACACAAGTTCTGACATGCACCGAAGTAATTAAATGCCACGAAGCATCCTCAAATTTTGTTCATGCTCAGCCAAATTCATATCTTCTTCTACACCTCTTAGTAGGTGTGGAGTCAGAGCCTGAAGGAAGATTGCACACATTGGTCCCCTCAAAAAAGACGAGCTAGGCAGCATCGATAGAAAGTTCCTTCCTACATGGGGATCTCGGCAGCCACAGTCTATGTGGGGCCTTCTCCCTGCCAACTTTACCCTTTGGTTAAAATAAACATGAAAGGAAACCTAGGATAAAACAAAGAGTAATATGAACAAGGGCAAGAGACACAGTGAGAAATATTTAATTACCACTATTTCGTAGAATCCTCACAATGAACCTGTGAGGTGATGTTGTTATACCTATACCCAATCTACAGACGAGAAAATGGAAGCACAGGGTGGGTATTCAACTTGTTCCAGATCACATAGACAGACAGCAGATAGGATTCACAAAGGCTTCTGGAGGAGGTGACGTTTTACTAAGTTCTGAGGGTAATGTAGGAATTAACCAGGTGAAGGAGGAGGAATGAGGGTGAGAAATATGAGCCAGGCTTTGAAAGGTTATCAACTTTTCTCATTTATGTGAGAAACTGAGGAACAGATATATTCTATCATATGTCTAAGATCCCATAAATAGTAAGGGGTAGAGCTGGGATTTGAAGATAGGTAGTCCTGGGGCATCTGGGTGCCTCAGTCTGTTAAGTGTCTGCCTTCAGCTCAGGTCAGAATCCTGGAGATCCAGGATCGAGCCCCACATTGGGCTCCCTGATCAGCAGGGAGTTTGCTTCTCCCTCTCCCTCTGCCCCTCCCCTTGCTCTCTCTCTAATATATAAAATCTTAAACAAAAGACAAAAAACAAACCAAGATAGGTAGTCCTCTGTGAGAGCCCTCGTGCTTGACTACCACAATATACCACACTAGAATGTAACTACTGGAACAAGGTGTCTGAATGCTTGGGATCCAGGGCACAGATCAGAAGGCTAGCTTTACATAAGAGGAGGGGAACACCTGAGGGGTTCAGAGGAAGAATGAGAGCAGGTACAGGGAGTTCACAGATGAAGACAGACAGGAATCTGAGAGAAGTCCCACTTGAGCATTTCCATTCCTTTTAGGCAAACAGGAGGCAAAGTCCTATTTGGGAAAGAAGAGATGGTAAGAATTTGAGAACAGAAAAAGCTTTCAAAAGAAACTTTGGGAAATGGAATACTGACCAACCAGAAAAAACAGAGGGATTCCTAGTCATACATGAATTTTAATTTTGAGATTGAAGACCACAAATCTATTGTGGCCCCAATCTTTGCTCTTATGGAATTAACTCCAGCAGAGGTTAGTACCCTGCTGTTGGCCCTAAGAGGACAGTTTCAATGATTAGTTGGATTTCTTTGTTTCATACATATTGGCAGGACGTGAAGACAGGAGGACTTGGACTATTTGGAAATGTATTATCAAGGCAACCATGGGGTTGGGCCAGACAGGGTGGAAACAGACAGGAAGCAGTGATGGGAGAAAGAGGAGAGGTCCAAAGATCGCAAACCTCAATAAGGTCTAAATATCTGTGGTGAATGAGTAAGGAAGCTGGAAAGATAGGAGGTGGTCAGAGGTAGGATATTTGAAATGGTAATTTCCATTGTAGAACAGTGTTGATAATGACAAGGTCTAAGGTGTGGTCATGGATGCTGGTGACTGAAGTGGGGGTGAAGGGGGGGAGAGCCAGCTCACTGGAATTGAGGAAGTACAGGAAGAACTGAGATATTAGGTTGTTTAAAAAAAAAAAAAAAGGTCACCCAGGGGCGCCTGGGTGGCTCTGTCACTGGGTGTTTGGACTCTTGATTTCAGCTCAGGTCACGATCTCAAGGTCATGGGATCAAGCCCCGTGTCAGGCTCCATGCTCAGTCAGGCTCCATGTTCAGTGCAGTGTCTGCTTGAGCTTCTCTCTCTCCCTCTCCCCCTGCTCATGCTCTAAATACATACATACATACATACATACATAGTCATCCATAGGGAACTAAAAACACACCGGGTATTGAGAAGAGCTAAGAATAGCAGAAGGACTATAAATTCGTATCTTAAGTAAATGTGGATAGTGGCTATGAGTTTCGTAGATGACTCTGAAGGGAGAAGAGGCTGGAAGAAAGAAGGGGAGTCGGTATACCGCAGAATGACACACAATGCAATGGAAGAAGATTCTTACATGAGCATGGAAGAAGAAAGTTCGAGAAGTAGTCTTTATATGCTTGAGCTTATTTAGCACAGTGTCCGGCATATAGGAGGTTACTAAGAAATGTGTGTAGACGTGAACTAAGAAGAAGGAGTATGGAGGAGTGGTCACAAGTGATCTGAGAAGAAAGCAAACAGAGGAACGACCAGAATCGGTGGCAGACTAATTTAGAGAACAGATAAAAGGGCAGACCATTTGTTAATAATTTCCTCCTGCTTCTGCTTTATTGCCTTTTAGTGCGCTTTAAACAGAGATTAGAGAGTGCAAAGGTATTCCTTTCTCATCACAGCAAATCCTGAAGAAACAAGTCTTATCAGCGTCTTCCCAATCTCCTTCAGGACACAACAGCAACAACTAATGCATGTGGCATCAGGCGCTGCTCTGAGCGTGTTACACTTTATAACCCATTTGGAATCTCCTCAGGGATGAAGCCACGCAGTTCAGGAACTGATGTGGTAAAACCAAGGAAAGCACATTTTCCTATTGACCAGAGGTCCTCATCTCTTTTCAACCATCACATAAGACGCGTTTATAGGTGTAACACGCTCTCATACTAAGATTTTGACAGGAAGTTCAGAGAAGTCAGTCAAAACTTTCTGGCACTGTATTTCAGGTAGCTTCCCACAAAGGTTCTTTTCTTCCTGGTTACCTGTATGGCGACCTATTTCACTCCCTCTAGAAAACTGAAATATGGACAAGGAAGGCTGATGTTACTAGAGAAGGGACCTTGAATGCGGTTGAATTCAGGAAAACCAATGAACCATCTGGACAAATTGGTGCATTAGCTCTTACTAGAAACATCACCCTACATAGTTCCCTCCCCGCCCCCCCAACCAGCAGCAGCTCATCCACGTGTCTGTCACGCGTCGGGGTCGTGGTAAGAACATCTGCCTTAAATCATTGATACACAATACTTCTGTTTGCACATACCTCTTCTGACCTTTTTTCTCAAAAGGATAGGGACCGAGCAGGCATGTAAAAACATTGAGGCAGTCAGCTACGGCACTCTTACTCTTGTCCTCTCTCCATAAAAGTAATTAAACATATAGCAGATGGAGCTAATAGGTGGGAGCCTTCGTGGCAACTGAGACCTTTTTGTCCATTTTCCTGTGAAAATAAATTACTTTTTTTCAGCCCCATCCCTGGCAGACGCCAAATTCTATCCTGTTTTCAGGGCTCTGTGTCTTTCCCAGACATCTTTGCCACTGGCTGAGCAAGCTTATCAGTTTCTTTCTGAACGATCAGGTTATAATGGGGGGATCACAAGGGGCACTGGAGCTGCGGGGTGGGGGAGGGGAGAGTGAGGAAGGGGGTTTTGTCTTTGTCTCTGATGGGGACTGTGTGTATAGCTTCTCTTCGCGTTATGTCCTCCAATCAGGACGCTGGGCAGGTTGCTTCTTTCCCTCTCTTCCGTCTTAATCAAACAGTGAATCAAATGGGAATGTTAATGTAAACATGGTCTTCTTATTTCATTTCAGCATTGGAGGTGTCTCTTGGCAACGCAGGGTCCTGGCGCCCTGATGGACTGAAAAACCAATGTTTATAAACCATTCTTTTCTCTAGACTTGCATAATGGAGCAGAGGTTTTCTGTTATCGGCTCACAAAATAGGCAGCCCTCTCCCTTCTTTAGCCTTTCAAATGATTTGCATTTGGAGATGGAAATTTCCTCCAGGGTCAGGACCAGAAACTAATGAAGTTTTGTTTTTTCTCTTTCTCTCCCTTCCTTCCTTCCTTCCTTCCTTCCTTCCTTCCTTCCTTCCTTCCTTCCTTCTCTTTTTTCAGTCCTTCCATCCCTCCTTTATTTTTCGGTCAGCAGAAGAATCCTTTCTTCAAGTGGGGTAGTTTGTGAGATGTCCATATAGTTAATGGATCAAACGCTGAACTGCTCTAGCTGAAGTTGAGGTGAGGGGCCTAGACGCCGCCCACTAGAAATGCCTGTCCCTTCACCTTTCAAACGTTCCCTGATACATCAACATGGAACCCACGACTCAGTGGAATGTGGCTTGAGAACCACTCTTCTTCTCTCTTCTGGCTATTTTTACCATGTGGACAACATTTTGTTAGCAGCAGAGCTGCCTTTGCAGATTTCCCCTGCTCTCCTCTTCCTCTTGGTAGCCCCCGCAGAACCCTGTTCACATTTAAAATGCAGACACTATGACTGTCAGTAGATTTAGAACAAGACAACTCTGGATGTCTACGGAAGTCTGAGAACTGCTGAAAATGTGTCAGTGCCTTAAGGAAATTTGCAATAAGTCCACCTGAATGATTTCTCAGCCAGTGCATTACGGAATCAGTCATATTTCCCCAATGAGTTTCTTTCTGGTGCTCAAGAAGAAAAGTAGAAAAAAAAAATACATGCATATACATACATTGATTAAATACTCCTTGCATACCTTATGCATGGAATCAATAAATTCTTTAAAATAAATGCCAATGCCTGGCAGAAAAATGAATCTGTTTCTTCAGCCACTGATTCTCTATTAAACTTTGAAAAACTCACCTTATCCTTCTGGGTCTCAGTTTCCCCTCCTACTTTCAGATGCATTTTGACTACACTGATATTTTTTTCTGCTTTATTGGTATATAATTTAAAAAATGATAAGACATTTAAGGTGTACATTGAGATGAACTGATATATGAGTATGTTGTGAAAGGGTTCCCCTTGTCTGGTTAATTAACACACTCATCACCTCACATAATTCTTTTTTTGTGTGTGTGTGTGAGAACATTTAAGTTCTACTCTCTCAGCAAATTTCCATTATGTAATACAGTGTTATCAACTATAGTCACTGTGTTTTACATTAGATCTTCTGACCTTTTTCACCTCACAGCTGAAAGTTTGTACCTTTACCAACCTCTCCTTATTTCTCCCACCCCTCCAAGCCCCTGTCAACCACTTTCCTACTCTCTGTTTCTATGAGTTTGACTTTTATTAGATTCCATATAGAAGGGATGCCATCCGGTATTTGTTTTTCTCTGTCTGGCTTCTTTTACTTAGCATAATTCCCTCAAGGTCTACCCATGTTGTCACAAATAGCAGGATTTCCTTTTTTTTTTCTATAGCTGAATAATATTCCATTGTATGTATGCATGTGTGTGTGTATGTATGTATAGATAGACAGATAGGTAGATAATCTCCCACATATTTTATTTATTTATTTTTTTAAAGATTTTATTTATTTATTCGACAGAGAGAGAGACAGCCAGCGAGAGAGGGAACACAAGTAGGGGGAGTGGGAGAGGAAGAAGCAGGCTCATAGCGGAGGAGCCTGATGTGGGGCTTGATCCCATAACGCCGGGATCACGCCCTGAGCCGAAGGCAGACGCTTAACCGCTGTGCCACCCAGGCGCCCCGTCCCACATATTTTAAATCCATTCATGCATTGACAAACATTTAGGTTGTTTCCATATCTTGGCTATTGTGAGTAATGCTGCGATGAACATGGGAGTGCACGTATCTCTTTGATACCGTTTTCATTTCCATTGAATGTATACCCAGAAGTGGGACTGCTGGATCATATGGTCTAACTACACTGATAATATTAAGAAGAGCCCAGATTCTCCTCACTGAGTACAAAGCTCTGGGGGTAGGAATGGACTGTATATGTAATTGAATCTCTGGTTCGGCAAGAATATTTGTAAGCAAGTCCGCTACATCATGTAGCAACCTATCCCGCTCACGGGCGTGTGGTGTGAATTAGTAATACAGCTACAGATGCTGATGTAACAGAGGGAGATGAAGATCAGTATTCGAATTTAGTTCTTCCCCATTTTCACAGCGGTTTCTGAAACTCCAGGTTAAGGGACACACGTACCCACAATCAGTAGCACCGTATTTGACTATTTATTATGGTTTTTCAGCAGCGCTACTAATACTATTCCTCCTCCCCCTGACTCCTCCTTCTTGTCTTCTTCCTCCTCCTCTTCCTGGAGGTCTGGGATTGTGCTGAGCCACCTGAACTGTCCCCTAGGTTTGCTCCTGATATTGGCCATAAGGATAGCTAAGCTGTGCCTCAGTCATTATGATGAAGATAGAGGTCAGGTGTCTTAGCGGGTTTTTCTCCTATTCTCAAGGATAAATAGGAGACTGACCCCAGTTGCATTGCTGTACAAAGGCAACTGTAAAGTTAACCCTCATCTCTGTGTTTCTTTCACTGGTCCCCATAAATTATGTTTTTGTGACCATTCTCTCTGTGGAATTTTGTGCCTTACCTTTGTTTATATTCATACATTCATTTTCTCCAATCTCTCCCTCCTTCATACTTTTAAGAGCAAATTATCAAACTATGGCCAACTATTGCCCTGCAGGTGGCATATGAAGACCCACATCTATGCAGCATGAAGGGTAATTTAGTTTTACAGATATTTCTTACTTTTTGAATCCATCATAGACATTTTTCATCTCTGTATCTTTATTGCCAAGATTAAACCTTACTCACCACTCTGGAAATAGATAAATAATGGAACAGTTTTTTTTTTTTTTAAATCTTCAAAATTCTTTAACACAATATGGATTGGAAAAATTTGGAGAGGCAGAGATAAGAAGCGAGAAACCCCAATAGATAATATTTGTGGCTTTTTCAGATAGACAGAACACATAATTTATATTTATAACACCACTCTATTTGCCATAAAATACTAGATGCTATCATGAGATGAGCTCAAAAATGTATGAACAGAATGAAAGTTCACGAGGAAAAGGCACATGTGAAAATTCATTATTGGGTTGAAAGATAGTTTAATTATGATATATTACTTTTTAGTAACACCTCTATCTGGGGATATGGATGTGGAATTTCCTTCCTGAATTTTCTACTTATTTTGGTTGGCTCAATGGAAAGTGTGGGGTGTACCTTTCATGCCTTTCTTCCATAGTTAGTGGAGTCATTCCTCTGCCTTGCCAAAGAAGAATTAAAGGAATATCATTACAGTAAGAATGTAGGGGCTGTAGGACTCTGTCTGGGATGGCCGCAGGCTGGTTCAGCTAAGTCTCTTACCTCTTTCTGGGTTTACAGGCAATTCTATCTCCACTCACTGAGACCTGCCCTGAGCAGTGTCTAGAACTGGCTAGGGTTGCAGAGGAATGAAGGCTAAATAAAATCAGATCCTCCTCATCAGGAAAGCCACAAATACACAAAGTAACACAGGTCAAGAGGCATCTTGGGCTTAGTAATAGAAATATCGAAAAAGTACAATGCAAATCCTGGGGAGGGGAGCAAAAAGATGAGAAAAACGGTTTTTTTTGGGTTGACCCAAAGTATCATTTCTTTTTTAATAGTAGTTTCCACACCCTGCATGGAGGCCAATGTGGGATTTGAACTCATGACCCTGAAATGGAGACCTGAGCCGAGATCAAGAGTCGGACGCTTAACCGACTGAGCCACCCAGGCATCCCTGAAGTATCATTTCAATAGTGCTTTATTCTCTCATTCAACGTTCTGAGAGAAACTGGGTTAACGATATAGCTTAATAGAATCATGGCATTTTCCCTTGAAGGCAGAAAATACCACTGATTTTGACTTCAGAGGAAAACAGGCTGGAGAGAGAAAAAGGAATATTTAGCTACAGGTCTTTGTGTTGGCTCAAGGAGATTTTTTAGTTGCTTTTTAGTCTTCAGAAAAAAAAACATGCTTCTGAACAGGATAACCAAATCTGCGTAACGCGGGGCAGGTGGACAGGTCCTGTCTCTGGTGCCATGCTGGCTACATCCGCGTCCCCTGGCCTGTCAGCACGAGGCCAGGAGCTGCTTCAGAAGCACAACAAACCCTCGCTTTTCCAGCAGACTGGCTTCCGCTTTCACAGCACGACTTATTTGGAAAATCCGACAATTACCTGAACTGTATGTTCAGTATGGGCTGAGATGAAGACCGTGTATTTACCTTCACAGAACTGTAACTGCATTTCAAATTCTACCCTGTGTGGAGGCTCTTTCAACACACCACCTAAACAAATAAAGGGACTGGGAGATTTTTGGTTTCCCTTTTTTTCCCCCTTTCCTTCTGATATCCTCCACCAAGGGCCTTTCTTGTTAATTTTGTTAGCTAGTTGCTACTTAAAGCCGGCTTCCACGGAGATGTATTTGCAGGTCCCTTCATCAAACATTCATTGTTCAATACTGTGACAGCTGGTAGCAGGCATACATACTCTTCCCTTGTTTGGTTTTCTGATAAAAACCTGTCAAGTACTGGTTGACTATAACTGAATTTGTCACCCTCTCAGCGAGGTTATACCTCTTCTTAGTATGAAATAAAACAATAAAACAACATTTCTAACCCCTCTTTGCTACCCCCTTCCCATTGGACAAGCAAACAGACGAAGAGCAGGTTTCAACCAGACTACCGCCAACAAGGTTCACTGTGGATGCAAAATTCTCACACAGCCAAAAACCTAAGGATCACTCTCGCGAGAGCACTTGCTCAGCAGACAATAACACGCACAGAAGGTCACAGCCTGAGAATCCTGGGCTCGTGTGCGGTTCAAACTGAACATCTGAAATCTGTCCCCTTGGTGGCTGTGGGCCTTCTCTGTGGACTTCAAGTCATTTTGGGTGTACCCCCCACCCCCCACAAAAACCAAAACCTGAGAAAAGCCATCTTTCTTTGGCAGCTGCCCCAAAGAAAACTGGGAAAAGCCGTCTCCTACAGGACGTGCAGCTTCTGAGGATGTGAGCCTATGATGAAGTCGGAGTTTGAATTCCACTTCTCGATGGAATAAGGGGATGAGATGTCTCAGTGGGAGAGTCGTCTTTTAGCAGCTACCAGGCAGCCATGGAAGAGAACTCTGTTGGCCTCAGACAGAAGCTACATCAACTGTGTCAGTCAGTTAGCTGGGCTTCTCGAAGCTCCTGATGCTCCCCCGCTCCGTCCCCACCTCTCCCTTCCTTCCTGTACATCCTACTGCAAGTGTTATATGGAGTTTCAGCTGCCCCCCATGGTGGTAACTACACCCAACTTCAAGGCCGGAAGCTGAAAACAAATAGGGAACTCACCCTGTGCCGTGCTCTTCCTCCAAGGGCTGACTTCCTTCCGAAGCTGCGTATTTGTTCGCTTTTCAGTGCTTTCAGGGAGTTGAGTTTCATAGTTTGGCCGGAGTTTATCATTCTCACCTAGGAGAGGGAGCACTGAGGTGACTGGAAGGAACTTAGTCATGCGCAAAGCAGAACTCTACGTGCACCATTCTTACTACTCACACTGACACAGTTATTATACCGAGGGCTTTAGGGGTCAACATTTTACCTGATATTGACCAGAAGAGTCAAACTATGTTTACATAGTGAATTCCTCCCTGTTGCTTAAATATCCCCTTTTATTCTGGCTACTCAGTGTTTTGTTCCAACGAGGTAATAGAAATGGTTGAAAAAATAAATAATACCCTGTAAATTGTTTCACAGAGGTCTTTCTTATAAACTGTGATTATTCCCCACATAAAATATGAGTTTAGAGATTATGTGAGAAAAAAAAAAAGTTGAAAACATCTGTCTTCTCTTGTAGCAAATTCTCTCTGGTTGTTGATTCAACAGCCATTTTGCAAATTGAAGAATTTTGTTCCTTTCATTTTATTTAAATTGTTTATATGTAAAAAGATGTGTTTAGTGGTCCCTTAAAAGAACAGATTAAGCATATATCATTTTTCAATTTAAAAGAAGTTTTCTTAGCTTTGTAAGAGTTTTAAAAGACACAGCTTTTCTTATTTGTACTTTTAAACATTAGAGACATTTATGGTTATAATTAAGTTTGAGTGAATATCACTTTGTTAACCATAAAGAATAGTACTCATTTGAAAACCACGTTCTTCCCCTGAGTCCACTAATGTGTCAAGTGGGGTGCGAGGTTCAAAATCTACAAGGAAAATGTGTCGAATATCACTGTGTTCTTTTACAGCCAACTTACTAGCCATCACTGGAATTAACCCGCCTGGGCTGCTTACTCCACATGAGGCTAAATTTGTTTTATAAACAAAAGTTGATTGCCAACATCGCACACAGAGCTGTCCAGCAGGTACATTTATTAATCCTCAAAGTGCCTTCTTTCTTCTGGCTGCTTTCTCAGATTAGGAAGAATACACTTACACTGGACTCAGTTGAATCTCTGTATCGCTGATCTGGTTGGGGAAAAGGCTAGGCTTTTTTTTTTTTTTTTTTCTACCTTTAGGAAGCTTTCTATTTTCTAGTCACTCCCCTTGAAACTTGCCAGACTTATTCCTTCAACACTCTGGCCACTTCACTGCACTCAACACTTCCTCTTCACTCCACTGCAAACAGTCTTCTTCCTTTTCTATGATGTAAGAACTGATACATTCACCATGGCTTCTTAGAGCATGTCTGACTACAGCAGATCCTCATCATTGGAAGATTATTTGCCCTGGTGGCTAAAATGTACTTGTAACTCCCAAATCATATTTGTGGCCCTCTCTCAGTCATTCACGGACAGGTACAGAGTGGTGAAAAATTTGAGGTGCTTGACATGTATGTTCCCAGCTGAGGTTATGCAAAGACAATGCTTGGCTTCCTTATTTCAGCTCTCATACTGAAAACAAGTGTCCCCTTCACAGTCAATTTAGTGCCGTATATATATATATGTATATATATATATACACATATATATATATATATATACATATATATATATATATATTTTTTTTTTTTTGCATTTTTGTGCTTCTTATTGGTGATTTTCCCTGTTTAAAATGGCCCTAAAGCATATTGGTGAAGTGCTATCTAATGTCTAAGAGCAAGAAAACTGTGATGTGCCTTATGAAAAAAATGTCGTCTTTCAGGCATAAGATATGGTGCTGTTGGTCATGAATTCAATGCTAATAAATCAACAATATCTATTAAATAAGGTGTCTTTGAATTGAAACATACATAAAATAATACATGCTTATCTCCTGATGAAAATATTATGACCAGAGGCTTGCAGGAACCTAACCTTGTACTTCCCCTAGGAGCAAAGGCTCAGTATTCTCTAATTCAATGTTGGTGGTGACCTAATAGACTAGAACTACAGTGAATAATCAGAATCAACTGTACCTCATTTCTTTCTCTTTTGCAGGTGTCTCTTCCTTAATCTACCCTTTAATTTATTTTTTTTAAAGATTTTATTTATTTGACACAGAGACAGCCAGTGAGAGAGACAGCCAGTGAGAGAGAGACAAGCAGGGGGAGTGGGAGAGGAAGAACCAGGCTCCCAGCAGAGGAGCCTGATGTGGGGCTCGATCCCAGAATGCCAGGATCACGCCCTGAGCCGAAGGCAGACGCTTAACGACTGAGCCACCCAGGCACCCCTAATCTACCCTTTAAACTCACAACTGTTTAGCTATTGTAAGCTTAGAGGACAGATAGAACATTGTGGGTCAAAGCAGAAATGTGATAACGGAGGAATTGAGGTACGAAGAAAGGACGGGATTTGGACAGGCAGAGAAAGAGGAGATGGAGGCATGGCATGAGAAAGGAGGCCAAGGTGGAAACACACAGGCATATGTGAGAATACATAAAGGAAAAAATAAGGAGGCCAGTGGGTCCAGCAAAGAGAGCACGTGGTAAGGGTAACTAGTAAATAAGCTTGGATAGGAAGGGAGGTTCATATTAAGTGAATAACATTGAAGGATAGTTTAAACAAAGAAAAAAAGTCACATGAAAATAGAAAAAAAATATTTGCTCTCCAGGGAATGTTTCTTATTGCCTGGATCATACACACATACATATACACACAAGTGTAAAGAAAGAGCATTACAACAAACGAGCATAGATCAAATTTGATGCAAATTTTTATTTCCTGAGTATGACAGCAATTTTCCAAGGAATTGGGCATTCACGAAGTCTGAACTTTAAGCTTGTCTGTTCATTATTTGCTCAAATTTTAAAATAATTCTCTTGAAATAAAATAAAAATAATTTTTATAATCAACATGTGTCAAGATAATTTTAAATCATACTACTGGTGGGCAAGAAATAAAATTAAAACAAAAGCAACAAACACCACTTGTGAGCTGACATCAGCCCCTGAGAACGCATCTCTGGAGTTTTGTGTTTGTGAAAATGGGGGAGGGTAACACTGGAAGTGTTTTTACCAACTGACTAAGGCAGCACTTATTTCCGTAAATACCATATAATATAATCTGCACAGTCTCCAAAGAATTTAAAGCACTCAGAAATGGCTTGCACATTCCATGCTTTTGTCACATGAGACAGGTGATGTGCTATGAATGCGGCACCATTTTGGTATGAAAACTGCCACTTACTGGGAGTATATTTGTAATAAAAAGGGCTTTTCCCACAAGAAAGCACATCTTTAAAGTTCCATTTCTCCCCAAATGTAGATGCACTGGGGGTCTCATATGTGCTCTTCACAGCTGAATTACTCTATATTGTATTTACTCAAGAAAATCCCAGTTGCTCTCCTTCCCCTTCCTTTTCCAATTCCTGATATAATATTGCCCTCTGGTAATTGGTTCTGAAACTCCGAACTGCTACCTGATTTATATTCTACAATCATCAAAATCGTTCTATCTTCAGAGGAAGAATTCAGGGATTGATCATAAGACTAAGATTAATGAAGACCAATGAGGTGGCTAATTCCCTCTTAGTAAGTACTTTTTCAATTAAAAGCTATTCTCTGGGTCTGAATTATTTGGATAATTGCGTACTTCAAATGATTCCAAAAGAGCCATATCTGAGTTCACACTCCTTCCCCCACTTAAAGCCCACGTCTCCAACGGCTTGCTGAAGATGTCCACAAATTTTGGCTGGCCACCCATTGTTTGCAGAGTGCTACACTGGAATTGACAGATGATAACACATAATAAATTATGATTCATGACTGCAAGCATCTTGCAATCTATTCTGTAGCATTAAAACAAATGCACGCAGGATATAAGTATAATATTGGAGCAGCAACCAAATATTTTGGAGTCTGGACAATCTACCAATAAATAAATGCATAGTATCGCACGTGCTGAACATGGAATGGGAGAAAAACGCAGCCGAACAAGAGGGGAGAAAGTGGCAACATTGGTGGTCAAAGTTCCCTCTGATGAGATGGTAGGTAAGCAAGATTTGTGAGCAGTGGGTGAGTACAGAATGTGGCTATCTGTGGGAAGAACATTCCATGTACAGGGAGCTGCCAGCACTGCTGGATGGGGAGTCGATGTGTATACGCTGTATACACATATAAGGTATGTATTTTTTAAAAAAATTAACCAATACTAATAAAGCACTTAATACATACTAGGTACTATTCTAAATGATTTACAGATATTGAGGCATTTAATTTTTACAACATAATCCAAGTTTTCTCAACCACAGCACTATTAATATTTTGATTTTGAGAGCTAGCCTCTGTGTTCTAGGATGTTCAGTTGTACGTTTGGACTCTAACCACTAGATACTAGTAGTACCTCCTACGTTGTAGCAAACACAAATGTCCTCCAAATTGCCAAATGTCTTCCAGGGGGCAAAATCATCCCCCACTGAGAAACACTGATGGAACCCTATGGTCAGGTTCTGCTATTTCTAATTATAGAAAGAAACACACAGGAAGAGTAAATAACCTAGCCAAGACATTGCATCTAGTAGGTTGAGTTGAAATTCAAACCCAAGTAATAGTCCTGGTAATCATGCTGTTAACTGCCATAGGTGTCCATTTTCTGGGACACAAAAATAAAACTTGAAGTAGTTAGAGGAAGATTAACAATGGGGAAGGAATGGGGAAGGAATAGCAATGGGGAAGATGAGGCCAGAGAGGACAATGGGGTGGGGTGGGATTTTAAGGACTTGGCTTTTCACTATAACTTATAAAGGGAAGCAACTGGAAGGTTTGAGCAGAGAACGGATAAGATCTGATTTTCATCTTAAAATGATCACTTTGTAGCCTTTATGGAGAGGACATTGGGAGTGGGCAAGGACAGAAGACCAGTGGGAGATTCCTGCAGCAGTCCAGAAGACAGATGATGGTGGTATGGAGCAGTGTGGCAGAGATGGAGATGGCTGGAAATAGAATGATTCTAGAAATATTTTATGCTAACAGGGTTAATGTTATATGAGTTGAAAGACAGCAGTCAAGAAAGCTGAGGATTGTAGCCTGAGCCACAGAAAGAATGGACTTGCCACCTACTAAGCAGGGAGCACTGTAAGATGCTCAGGTTTGAGGTTGGGAAGGAGTTGGGAATCATGAGTTCTATTCAATACATAATAAGTTTGAGATGGCTATCAGACATTCAGAAGGAAATGTTGGGTAGATAGCTGCTATATGAGGCTGGTGTTGGGAGATAAAACTTTTGGAGTCATCAGCATATAGGTGACCTTTATATCCATAATACTCAATGAGATCATCAAAGCAATCACCAAAGATATGTAAGAGAAGAAGTTTAAAATTTGAGCCCTGCCTTGAGACATTCCAGTGTTCACAGGTCAGGAAAATGGGGAAAGAAGGAGAAAAAGAGGACTAAAATGGATTTTCACTAAAATGGAAAGAGGAGAAGTGGAACTTAACAAGCCAAGTGAAGAAAGCATTTCAGGGAGGAGAGATTAATCAACTGCTTCAAATCCTACAACTAAGTCCTGTAAGATGAAGTCAAACAATCATCTATTAGATTTGACAATGTGCAGATTAAAGGTGAACTTGACAAAAGCTATCTGTACAGAAGCAGGGATGAAAGACTGATTAGCATTGGTTCAAGACAATGGGAAGAAAGGAAGTAGAAAAGCTATATAGCTGTAGATATAACTCCTTCAAGAAATCTAGCTATTAAGAGGAACAGAGAAATGGAGTGGTAGTTGAGGAGAATGTTGGAGCAAGGTGGGTTTTTTCTTAATATTGGAGGAATTATAGTATATTTCATGCTGATGAGAATGAATCTATATATATAGAAAAATGGATGATACAGAAGAGGGAGGAGACAACTGAGGGAGGGGTGATTTGAGCAGGTAAGTGGGAACAGGATCAGTGCAGAGTGGGGGAAGTTGCATAAAGATAGGAGCAAAGACAATTTATCCGTAGTAAAAGTAGGGAACAGCATATGGCAGAGAAAGTGGGTGCAGATGCAGGAGGACCGGTGAATACAATGATGGAAATGTGTACAAGTTCTTTTCTAAATGCTTTTATTTATTTGTTTATTCCAGAGAAACAGGAAGCAAGAATATTTAATGATTGAAGAGGGAGAAGGAGGTGGTAGAAGTGAAAGGAAACATAATCAATAAAATAAAATTATGCTCTAAAATTTTGGAAGAGAGGATAAAGTAAAGAAACCAGTTTCATTGCTGGGGAGCAATAACGGTCTTCTGAAGGTTTTAGTCATGAATTTAAAGAGAACCCCTTCAGCATTGTTGTGGGCTTCTCTTCAGCCATATTCATCCATCTTGGCACAGGTCCAGAGTAGATAAAGGGAGGGGATCAAGCAGAATTTTGGTTCAGCTGGAAGAGTACTGAGCAAGGAAGAGATAATGACAGACTTAGAACTTGAGGTGGGAGTTGGAAGACACAGAGTGACATGTAGTCAGAGCAGTGGGACAGTTGGAATTATAGGTCTCTTTGTGGCTGAGGAATTGTTGGAACTGAGGTATAAGATGGAGCGAGCTGGGAAGTTAGACGGTAGAAGCCAGTGGTCATGGAGGGGTGCCATCTAGGGAGTGATTACTAGAGAGAACCCGTGACTGGAATGATTGTCTACGTGCATACTGAAGTGACGAGGAGCTATGGCAAGAATGTTAGGGAGAGTGGCAGCCAGCCATGTCTTAGAAGTTCAGAGGTATAGGGGCGCCTGGGTGGCACAGCGGTTAAGCGTCTGCCTTCGGCTCAGGGTGTGATCCCGGCGTTGTGGGATCGAGCCCCACATCAGGCTCCTCTGCTATGAGCCTGCTTCTTCCTCTCCCACTCCCCCTGCTTGTGTTCCCTCTCTCGCTGGCTGTCTCTATCTCTGTTGAATAAATAAATAAAATCTTTAAAAAAAAAAAAAAGAAGTTCAGAGGCATAAATCGAGAGGCTGAAACTGTGTCTGAAATCTGTCTCTCTTAGATTTTAATTCCATACTGTTATTTATATATACTTGCACATATTCATAAATTAATTATTAAAACATAAACGGACAAAAATCAAAGTAGAAAATATCAAAAGTATTTGCTCTATGAACAAATCTGGAAAATGTGAACACTTTGCTTCAGACCTTTTTCGTTTTGCAAAGAAACACATTATAGATATAGTTGAATCCCCCTAGCCTTTCTAACTCCCTCTCCCTTCCCCAACATTTTTCTTTTTTTCTTCCCTCCCTTCCCTAAAGGTGGCATGCATCCAAATCTTCCTAAGTTGCCAATATGTACATAACAATAGGTAGTACTGATGAAAATAAATAAATAAAAGGCGTCACACTGCAAGTGTACTCAACATCTATCCATTTTAATAGATTGCTTTCATTAATTTCAACTGCTGTGTAATTGATTTTTAATTTAACATTACATTAATAGTAGTTTGTTTATCCATCTCAGTGGACATTTAGGTATTCCACCTTTTTGCAATTACCGATAATGCTCCTATGGATGCCCGCATTTCCTTGTGAATGTATGTGAGCATGTGTATATACTTAGAAGTGGAATTACTGCATTGTAAGGGATGAACATTTTCAACTTTGTTAGATAATTCCAAATTGCTCTCCAGAACAATTTGCCCACTTACATCCTCACCCGAAGTATATGGACCTTCCCATTTCCCACATGTCATGCTAACACTTAGTATTTCCAAACTTAAATTTTTGTCAATCAATGCATATGATGAGGGAGAGGCAATATCAAATGAGTTTTTGATAATGGAGAAAGATATAAAGCCTTAGCTTTAGTATTCATAATGAAACCTAAGTGGGATTAAAAAAATCAGTATGTGTTATAATTTGAGGGATAACCACTAAAAGAATAGAAAAGCATTATATAACTTAACCACCAATATACAGAAAAACACTGTAAATGCATAATTATTTATCTTGCAAGGTATTCAATAACAGATGTGAAATAAACACATTTTTAGCAAAGCAAAAACTGAGAGGGCCTACCACCAACCAACCAACCCATATTAACAGATGTTTTTAAATATTATGTAAAAAAGAAGGTAAGTAATCCTAGCAAAAGGTTTGAGATCCAAGGAAGAGTGGAGAGTGAAGGAACTGGTAAAAAACATGGGTAAATATTTAACTGAATAAAACATTAACTATAGTATTAAATTTGAGGATTATAAATACAAGATGTAATTAAATATTGGGCAACAGTAACAGGTAAGAGAGGATGTGTGAGATTCGTATTCTAAAGGTCTTGTATTATTTGGAATAGGGTACTAATGATTAGCTTTAGACTTTAAGAGAATAGAAATAGCTTGTATAATATCTATGACAATAAGGGAAGAGAATGGAATAAACATAATATTAACCCTAAAGAAAAGAGAATAAAAAAAGCATAGAAAAAAGCAGGGCAAATAAAAAGCACAAATAAGATGGAAGAATGAATTTCAAACATTTTATTAATCACATTAAATATAAATGTAATAAATTATTATTTGTAAGAAAAAAATTCTGAGGTTGGATTAAAACAAGCAAAATTCAACTGCATGTGATTTATGTGAGTCACCTAAACTTCAAGGACCAGGAAGACTGAAGGTAAAATAATGGAAAAAGATATACCAGACAAATATATACCAGACAAAGATGGAAAAGATGGAAAAAGATATACCAGACAAAAAAAAAAAAGAAAAAGAAAAAGAAAAAAGAAAGCTATGTTAGTATCCAAAAAAAATAAAGCTTAGGCAAAATAAAGCATTAGTCAATTGAAATAGGGGTTAAGAATGAAGGGCACTTATAATGTAGTCAGTATGTTTATAACATATTCAGCCATAATTTTCCCTTCCCCCCATCCTATGAATCCACCTTTGTTTTTAAACCCCAATATGCTTTATTATATTCATTTCATCATCATTGTCAGTGCTTATTTATATTGCCAAAATACTTACCAATTTCTCTCTTTCTCATTGCTTATTTATCCTGATTTTTCCTTCTGTACTTATTATCATTATTATATTATTAATATTATTAGTTTGCAGAAGTACATTCTTTAATAAGTTTTTGGTGAGGATCAATATGTAGTAAACTTTGTCTTTATTTTATCATTATTATTGAATGATAGCTGGAGGAATATTAAAGTCTAAGTTGATTTTTATCCTTTCTCAGTCCTTTGAAGACAACACATTACTTTCTTATGCTTTGACAACTGTAATTCTCTATGAATTGAAATATGACTCAAGCTTGGGTTTTGTTTCTATGTGTGTGAGTTTCTCCTCATCCACCACTCTTAATGGATGAAAGTTTAATTGCCATTTCTCTGGGACAATGAGCAAAAATTTTCTTGATTCCTGTTTAACAGAAAGTCTTGCAAGATTCCAGGTTTTAAGCATAGTTGTTAGTACCAGTCCCTTGCCTTGCAGGGCTAGGAACCATGACATCTGTCTTCCCATGAGCATTTATAATCTAGGCCCTCAGCTTCGTAGGCCTCTATCTGAGTCTACGTCCCAAACGAGTTAGGCTGACAACAGTTTCTGCTTACTTTTTTCACTTTTTCTGTTCTCTACTGTTGGTAAATGGAGATTTACCTTTGTTCCTTTTAACGTGGTTATAGATTTACAAAAATATTTTTTTGTGTGTGCTCCATTTTGTTTCTTGAGGTAGTTACTTCACTTTCCATGTTCCTTGATACTTTGCATTTTCTTCTTTGCGGAATATAATTATGCTTAATAGATTATCTGTTAATTCTTTCCCCTGTAAACGAGGAGTTATTCCATGCCATATCTTAATCACCCTATTCTCTAGCACATGGCTTAACACATAGGAAGCATTCGATAAATGTTTGTTGATCAAATAAATGAAACTTTCCACTTTTCATTTAAATAAAAAGATATATTTGGGCTCCTGGGAGCATAAACTCAGACAAAAGAGAAAAATTTTGATCCATCATGTCTTTCTATTCTCAAAGAGCAACAATGGGTTTGTTCATCGTATAGAGTTTAGAAAGAGGCCTTTCCTCATATTGGTTCGATCTGCTTTCATTTTATTCTCTATTATATAAGTGATCCGTGTCATTTCCATCAATCTACAAATTGTAGGTTCTCTCAAACATCTTGGCTGTTCTAATTCCGTGGAGCAAAGCACTGAAGAGTTTAAAAAATTCCAGTTGCCAAATGTAGATATAATTTCATAAATTAGTGAATTTCACTGGAAAATTTGGCTTCTCTCTGACAGTCAGCAAGGGATTTAGGTTCTCATCAAGGTAATAAAAACTGCACATTAAAATCTAAGCATTTTTGTCATCTCTAAGTTTTCCCATTTAAAGAGAGAGTAAAAGAGTTCTTTGGCTCCTGATATCTATTACAAGTGAATAATCAAATCAGTTCTGATTTGAACACTGTCACTTGGACTACGTTTATCTATTGCTTGGTAGTGCCAAGTCAGCAGGCCTCAGAGATGAATCCCAACACTGATTGTCAACTTGACAACCTGGAGAATGAGGAGCATTACTTTATTCCTTTCTTTCCCACAGCATGTGTCAGGATTTTTGAGCTGTTACATGCTTCAAAATTTCCTATCCCTTGAACAAGTGATAGTGTCCAGCATTTGGTCCCTAGCAGATTCTCCTGACCCCCAAAGGGCTTTTGTGATTTTCTAGGAGCTTATTAGTGAGCTTATAATTGGCTAAAATATGGATTAAAAAAATCAGAATCACTGCTTCAAGCTGTAAGGCAAAGAAATAAATATGTTGCATAATACTATATAGTGCCATGTAGAATTTTTCTATAACATGTTTATATCATGGAGTAAAGGAAACAGTGCTTGCACTAGGAGACAGGAAACCCAGTTCCGAGCTCCTACCTAGATGTGAGTGACCTTGGACAAGTCATCCACACCCTTTGGGCCTGAGTGTCCTCATTTCTAAAATTTTCAATTTGGACAAAATGATTTTTATGATCCATTGAAATCAAACGTTCTGTTTTAAAGCAATGCAATGACTCCAAAACCTATTACTACAAATTAGATTGTATAAAATAATGCCTGAGAGAGAGAGACTTTCTCTGTTTTCAGATAGTTAAAATAAAGCATTTATATTTTCACATCACCTTAGACACGGTCTTATCGTAACTCTTGAGACCTTGGGTAAATCTTTGTCCTCCTGTATTCCCAATCAGCCTGTCCATAGTGACATGTGGCTCCAAGAGTTTAAATATGGCATTAATTCTCTACTTGTAGCAGGGCTAGCTACCTAGAATTACACTTGTAGTTATGAAGTTGCCCTTCTGAGAAAGTGTTATGGAGTAAAATGGTGGCATAGGAATTTAATAATGTCACAGGGGAGGCATCTGGGCCCTGGGCCATTTATGCCACACAGGAAGTGCCCCTGCACTGAGCATCTGGGGAATTCATCTTCCATTGGGTCTCTAAGAGGAGCTAAGTTTACACACCAGGGTGTTTAAAAATCACTTTGAAATATAATCTCCAGTGAATATAAATTTAAGTTAGGTAAACTGATATGTACTACTTATTACTGGGTTTAACAAATAGAGAACAAAAATGCTGTGATCTCTAATTAGGATCATGAAGCAAGATGCAAATATCCCACTGCAGACTACACTATATGGGATAAAAGGAATATGGGCCAGATTGGACCAGTCCGGAGACTAATCTCAGAGCTTCTTTATAAATCCACAGTCAAGCTCAGAAGAAAGTGAAACTCCATAAAGCAGAGAGCCGAAGCCAAAGCTGTAAGCAGAAACTGGTATCAGTATGATCCATTTGAAACCTGGACTCACAGTGTGTTGGAATCTGGGATTTAAATATTTATAGTAAATAATTTTTAATTAAATGCATTGGATACGGAAGAAAACAATGTTAGAAATTTAGAGCACAAACCAGATATTCTCCAAAGAACTCAGAGGAAAGGGAAAAAAAGAGATTTTAAAAGATGAGGAAAAAGTATTGATTAGAGAAAGGATACCCTGTATATCAGGAATCTCAGAATGAGAGGAAATATTGAAGAGGAGAAATATCTGAAGGTAGAACAAAAGAAAATTTTCCTTGGGAAGAACTCAAGAGTTTAAAATAAAAGGGCACACTGAGTGACAACTGAAATTAATAACTAAGATGCAAAACTTGATGAATTTTCATGAATTTTTTTTGACTGCCAGTATTAATGAAAAATCCTGGGGGTATCCAAACAAAAGAAAGGTGTTATCAAGAAATAAAAAAAATAAGATTGGCAACAGAACTTTGTGCAACCCAAAATGCCAGAAAAATGTAGAAATAGCTGTGGAGTTTCAGCATAAAAATACTGTTACAGGAAGATTCTGTATCTAGTATATTTATCATTCATGTGTGAGGGTCACAAAAAAAATTTCTCAGATTCTGCAAAAGGTAAAAAAATAATGAAACATGAGTAACATTCCTGAACAAATGCTGAACAGTTATAAACAACTGAAAAATGAAATAAATTTAAAAAACCTAAATAATGTGGAAAACATGGTCTTAAATATTAACTAATAATTTTAAAACATAGAGAAGTCACATTAACACAATTATGAAACATGGAGTATTAATATCAATTTTTGAAAGAGAATGTGTGTGTGTGTGTGTGTGTGTGTCTGTGTATGTATGTACACCCACACGCACACACATACATACAAGAAAAATGTAATACCAATCATTTTGGCCTAAAATGCCAGGTCATTTCAACCACAAAGCATGGCAGGCAGGAAGGTAGGGAGGCCATAAATCTGATTAGCGCTTCTGGTCCCTTCAGGACAGGGGATCTGAGGTGAAGATCTGAGGTGAACATATAGCAGCCCTTTGAATTCAGGGTGAGGAGAACCTGAGTTTCTTTCCACCTCAAGGCTTGTATCATCTTATCCTGACTATGAAGGACTAATAATGAGCATTAATAAGCAAGTGCCCAAATATCACACCAACTGGGAAAGTTCGTGAGGGTAGTTACCTGTGGTGCCTTAATCACGACTAATCTAAACTCTGATTAAACTGAATATTAACTGGACAAACCGGACAATAAACTGTCACCGGAGTTTTGTTTTGCTAGTGGTTTGGGGTTATCTGTGACCCTATGGCTTACGTTATCCTTATTAATATTGAGTTCATTAATTATGTTTGTAAGAGTTGGACACAAAAGTAAAAATAAACAGGAAGGCTCAATATAAAGTGTGTTAGTTTCTCAGGTGCCGTAACATAGCCCACTAGATGGATGGCTTAAACCACAGTAATTTATTGTCTCAGTTTGGGAGGCTGTAAGTCCAAAATCAAGGTGTTGGCAGGGTTGGTTTCTTCTTAGGACTGACAGCAAGAATGTGATCCATGCCTCTGACTTAGCCGCTGGGGTTTGCTGGAAGNCTTCGGCATTCCTTAGCTTATAGATGCATCACATTGATTTCTGCCTTCATCTTCATATAGCTTTCTTCCTGTGTACATATCTGTGTCCAGATTTCCCTTTTTTATAAGGATACCAGTCATATTGGATAAGGGGACCATCCTACTCCATTATAAACTCATCTCAACTATCTGCATCTGCAGCAATCCTATTTTTAAATAAGATCACATTTTTGAGATGCTGGAAGTTATTAATATATGAATTTGGGCGGAGGCATAATTCAACCCATAACATAAAGGAATGGGCAAAATTGTATCAGAGAAATGGAAAAAGAAAACCAGGGTTGGCAATAAGAATATTAGGCAAAGTGGACTCTAAGGAAAAGAAGGATTAAGCTTGACGTTAGATCCATATAATATAATCCAAAGTGAAACATTTACAGTCATGAGTATGCCTGTACTAAGTAATATAAAACAAAAATATCATAAATACATTAAAAATCATAATCAGAATAAACAACTTTAATGTACTTTTCCTAGTCTTTGATAAATCATGTGGACAAAAATTAAGCTTGACTTAACAGACTTATACTGAACTTTCTACCTTTCAAGAGATATGCATTTCTAAATTGGTTATAAAATATTTGTAAAAACTGATAGCAATCTAGGTCAGAAAAGGTACAAATTCCCCAAATTATAAATTTGTATAGGCCTTGCTGTCTGACACAGAAGAGTAACACTAGAAATGAACAGCAAGATGACTTTTTAATTTTGAGATTTAATCAATAACTCTTAGACAAAAATAGAAATAAATATGTGCTTACTAATTATTTAGAATATAATTTTAATGAGAGTTTTGATTAGCTGTAATTATGAGATGTGGCCAGAACTCTGCACAGAGGAAAAAATTAAAATAAATAAGCTTATAAGAGAAGAATAACGACTTAAACCTAAGAAAATGGGAATCAGTAATTTATATGTTAAATAAACAATAGATAAGAAAGCCCAAATGTAAAATTGATTTTTAAAAATAAATAAGCTCCAATTATTTAAAACGATTAAATAAAAAGCAAGATTCTGGAAATCGAATGACAAAAAGGGAGAGAAAACTTCAATGCAGAACTTTAGGAATAAAAAAAGAAGATACAATCTCAGATAGATAGAGGTAAATATTAGAATACCATGGAATATTTATATTAAGTAATTAGAAAACATTGTATAAGTGGATTACTTTCCCAGGAAACAGATCATAGACAATTAGAATGTATGATATATTTATATTAATTAATAAGAAGACTTTTATACATTTGTAGGAAACTGAAATGATCAAACTGACTCACAATGAGATAAAAATCCCGAATGTACCAATGACTACATAGGAAATGAAAGCATTGGGGCGCCTGGGTGGCACAGCGGTTAAGCGTCTGCCTTCGGCCCAGGGCGTGATCCCGGCGTTATGGGATCTAGCCCCACATCAGGTTCTTCTGCCGGGAGCCTGCTTCTTCCTCTCCCACTCCCCCTGCTTTTGTTCCCTCTCTCGCTGGCTGACTCTATCTCTGTCAAATAAATAAATAAAATCTTGAAAAAAAAAAAAAAGAAATGAAAAGCATTGTCAGAAGATCTCATTGTCAAAAGATCAATGTTACTGGACCCAGATAAAAACTAAATGACATATCTAATAAAAGGTTAATATCCAAAATATATAAAGAACTCATACAACTCAACCCCCCCCCCCCCCGCAAATCTGATTAAAAAATGGGTAAGGGTGCCTGGGTGGGTCAGTTGGTTAAGCATCTGCCTTCAGCTCAGGTCATGATCCCAGGGTCCTGGGATTGAGCCTCGTGTTGGGCTCCCTGCTCATCAGGGAGTCTGCTTCTTCCTCTGCCTGCTGCTCTGCCTGCTTGTGCTCTCTCTCTCTAAAATAAATAAATGAAAATAAATAAAATCTTAAAAAAAAAATGGGCAGAGGACTGAACAGACATTTCTCCAAAGAAGACATATAGATGGCCAACAGACACATCAAAAGAGGCTCAACATCACTCATCATCAGAGAAACGCAAATCAAAACCACAATGAGATAGCACCTTACCCCTGTCAGAATGGCTAGAATCAAAATGACAAGAAATAACAAGTGTTGGTGAGGATGTGGAGAAAAAAGAACCCCCATGCACTGTTGATGGAAAACAGTATGAACGTTCCTTGAATAATTAAAAATAGAACTACCATGTGATCCAGCAATTCCACAACTGGGTATTTACCCAAAGAAAATGAAAACACTAATTCAAAAGGTATGTCCACCCCCATGTTGACTGCAGCACTATTTACAATAGCCAAGACATGGGAGCAACCCGAGTGTCCACTGAGAGATGAATGGACAAAGAACATGTAGTATGTATACACAATGGAATATTACTTAGGCTAGCAAACCTTTTTTATTTTTTAATGTGGATTTAAACTATTCTGAAGTGCACACACATGAAATCACCTTAATTTATTTCATAAAATAACATAAGTCCAATATCAAGTTCTGAAAGCTGTAGTATATTGAGGCGAAAAGCAGACCCAAGTTTCACTTATATTTTAAAAAGGCAAAAATCACAAATTATTTAAAAATCTAACAGTACATTTAAGAACAGCATAACATGAGCAAGAATGGTTAATTCTCAAAGTGAAAGGGTAGTTTAATACAAATACTTCATTACATAATTGAGGCCGAAGGGGAAACATATTACCCATAAATGCTGCAATGGAACTTGATAAAACTGAAATTCATTCTGAATAGAAAGCTCTCAGAAAATTAAAAGTAACAGAAAACTTCCTTAACTTAGTAAAGAATATCTCTCACACCAAGAGAAAACTTGAAAACTTCCAAATCTTCCACTGAAAAGAGCAAAACATGGGCTTTACTATTGCTCTGGAAGATTTACTCCGTTTCATAAGATGAGGGGAAAATATACAAATGTGCATAAAGAAAGATCCTAAAGTATCGCCAGGTGAAGATGATTTGATTGTTAGAAATGTAAATAATTGGTTAAACACAATAGGACTAATAAGACAGTTCAGAAAATGGTTGATTATACAATACACGAGAATCAATGGCTTTCCAAAGTTTCAGAAAGATGGTTTAAAAACGTAATGAAAAAACATGGTTCCATATATACCAGCATATAGGTCAATGTATTCTCCAGTATACGACGGTTACATGGCACAGGCTGTAAGAGTTAACATTACGGAAGATGATTTGAATACATGGAGAATCATATCACGCTATTCCGTGGGAACGCTTAATGTAAAGATACTGATTCTCTTCAAGGAGGTCTCCAGGGTAATATTTTTGCAAGTTAACAAAAGTATTGTAATGTTCATCTGGAAGACTAATTGCTTGGGTATAGCTCTAGAATTTTTGAGAAAAAACAGGCACTAAGAGAAAACTTATTCTGGATTAAAAAAAACAACAACAACAGGAGGAAATTAAAATTCCATGAACCAATCCAAGGACATATAAAGTTTTGAGGCATGCTTATTACGCTATTTGAAATTGGTGGGGAAAAGGATGATTCACCAGATGCTATTGGGACAACTGGTTGATTTTTGGAGGAAAAAAGGAAGTTAAAGCCTTGCTTTCTAAAACAAGCCAAAGTAATTTAGATATATACATAAATAATGAAGCCATTGAAGTAGATGAAAAAAAAACAGGTGAATATTTACATAACCTTGGGGAGAAGTCCGTTCTAATTAGGATACCAATTACCAGATAGCATAAAGGAAAATATTTCTAGGATTTGCAAATATATATATATATATAACAGAATAAAACAAAGTTCTTATATGTCAAAACTGCTATAAACATAATTTATAGATGAAAGATAAACTAGAAAAATGTTTGCAAGTCATACATAAATTTCTCCCAATAATTAAGAAGGAAAAGATTTATGAAATATGACAGGCAACCTATAAAAAATATGAATAAACATGAAAAAAACCCAATTTCACCCTAAATAATCATAAATGAAACCAAGCAACCATGATGTGACTATCAAACTGGACAAGAATTTTTAAAAAATTATAATACCTTAAGTTGGAGAACACTGAAATGTACATAAACCTATGGTTCTGCTGGAAGACTAGATTGGGAAAATTTTCCAAAGGGTTATCTGGCTAATTTTAATTATGCCGTGAACAAAACATTCATTTTCAAGTTACATATTCCAACAAAAATGTTTATGGAAGGGTACAAATATAGAATCAAGAGACTGTTGAAATATAGTTTATAAGACTAAAGAATCAGAGACAGACTGTCCCCAATTTGGAAACTGGTTAAATATATTATAGGAGAACCACAGAAGAAAGGATTCACAGAAGCCATTGAAAATTAATTGGTACAACACTGTGGGAAATCATCACAATCTATCATTAATTTAAAAAGCAGATTCCAAAAGAACATTTTCCAGAATATATATAATGGAAAAAATATAATGTAAAATATTAGAGAAGTATACCTGTGTGTATAATCTTTCATTTGTTAGAATGAAAATAAAAAAGAAGTCATAGTTACCTATAAATATGAATGAGAGACAATTGGCTGAGAGAGATATACTGGCCTACGGCACAGGAGTGTAGAAACTCACAATGGAAGGACCCACCTTCAAGTTCTAGATCTACCCCCTTAGTAGAGGGTGACCTTGGGAAAGTCATTTAACATTTCTTCACTTTAGTTTCTTATTGTCAAGTGCACGCTGAAAGGGTATTTACCTCACAGGGTGACTGAGGATCAAGGGAGATGTACACAAATCACCATTCCAATAATATTCTTAGTATGAAATGATTTCAGAAGGTACCAGGTAAGGAGAAAGACAAGGTTCTAAGAAATCAGACCTACAGAAATATTGGAAATGTAGGATATTTTTCTTAATTATTTTTAATTCCAGATAAAGATGAAGAAAGCACAAATAATGCCCCAAAAGCTATAGCTATAAGAACAAATTAAAGATTTTAGGGGGAAAAAAATCTATGAATAAGAAAGTCAAGCACAGTTCTGGAAAAAGAAGGCTCCTTTAGCCTGGAGACTCACCGTTCAGTTGGATGGAGTGCTTACTCTCCATGTAAGTTCATCTTTGGCAGAGTATATGCAGTGAAACATGGGAGAAAGTAGAAACAGTGCATGAATCAGAGATTATTGCCTGTTTAAAAAAGGTAAGTGGAAGGCACTGGAGGTTGAAAGTACTTGATGCTACTGAACTCAGATAACATATCAAGAGGAATCTTATTTATAAGACTTGTAGTGATAATGGTGAGAAAGATACAAAAGTGCATGGGATGGAGGACTTAGTCACTCTGTCCAAGAACTGAGAAAACATGATAAAGAAGGGACTGGTGACTGCTAGTGAAGTCGTCTGTCAGCGAGGACTGACTTTCCATTCACGAGACCAGCTACAATTTTAGCAGAAATTGAGATCTTGTAGGTTTGGCATCTAGCATTGGCATAGGTAAAAATGACCTCAGGAAAAAGAATTGACTTTAAGGAAAGTTCAGAGGCAAGAGGGAAAAATGGACACCAAAGATGAAAAAGCAAATGTATATCTATGTTTTTAGGGCCATCTCTGTTATCTGCGCAGAGTCTGACTCCCTGATTTGGAACGGTGGTTGATTATTTTGAAAATTGGTTGGCTGTATGAGAGCCAGAGTCTGACAATCTTTCAAGACACAAAAGAAAGCACTGTTCATTGTGAAATACATTTTTGAGTAACAGCCACTTAAATGATCTGATACAGGTATTTTCTTAAAAGCCTGACCAAATGTTACACCCTTTTTATGTTATCCTTCTACTCAGCCCATATCGGGTATCAGGCTATTTATGTCAAAAGACAACAATAATCAACCCTCAAAAGATCATTTTGCTGGTTAATCTGGCAATGCTTAGAATAAATCTGAGAATTTTTATATCCATTTGATTGAAGGCCTGTTATAGCAGCTAGAAATTCCTATTTGATTCTACACTGGTCAACTCAAACTAGTAGTTTCATCTTTTTAGCAGATTTTACACCCATTTCTCATTCATTCAATAAATCTTTATGGAATGTTTTCTCATCTATCCATTCATTCATTCAACAAATATTTATCGAACAGAACAAATTTAACTGAGCATAGTAGACCCTGTGCTAAGTCCTAGACATTTGGCAGGGAACAGGATACCCAAGACAGTTACACTTGCTTTTTCTCTCTTCCTTGAGCATACATCTTTAACAGGCACCTTGACCTTTTCTAGATTTTCCCCATGGCTTTCTCCCTTACTTCATTCAGTCTCTGCTCAAACATCACCTCTTCAAAGATGCCTTCCCTATCTACACACTCCCTCCACNCTTTCCATCTTTGTCTAGCTTCTCATACTGCTTTAATTTTTATTCACAGCGCTTGCTATTGAAATTTTATGACATTTATTTTCTGTCTCCCCCTAGATGGGTGTAAGCTCAAGGATACATGCTCTGTCTAGTTCCACACTAGGCCTAGAAGAGTGCTTGACAAATAGTACTCCTACTCCTCAAAATATTTGTGGAATGAATAAATAAATGAATGAGTGAGGTAAATTATAATTATTTATGGAACTCACATTTTAGTGAACAGAGAAAGGCAAGTAACCAATTACTAATGGAGAGGGTGCTGGAGAGTAATCCCAAAGGCTATCTGGGATTATTAAGGACACTTTCTCTGGAGATGAGGTTTGAGTTCATTACTGATGGGAAGGTGTTAGCTTGTAAGTCTTCGAGAAAGAGAGAATATTAAAGGCAAAGTCCCTCAGGATTGGGAAGGAGACTAGTACTGCTGAAGACCAAGGAGCAGAAGAAGAGAAGGGGAGAGAAGTGTGAGATGCAACTGAAAAGGTGGGAAGGGGCCAGATTGTGTGGATTCTTATGGGCCAAGTTGAATTTAAATTACATATATAAACTTTGGGGGTATCAATTATAAGAGTCAACCACTCTGTTGAGAGAATGGATCGTGCGGGAGGGGACTCAGGAAGACGAGATATTGCCATGGAACAGGTGAGAAATGACGGTGGCCTAAATCAGAGGGATAGCCATGGAAACGGAGAGAAGGAATGCTAATGGACCAACAAGGAATGTAATTTTGAAGTGAAGCCATTTGGACTTGCTAGTAGATTGGAGATGAAGACTTGAAGATTGAGGACAACAGAAGCCTCTGGGAGGATTCCTGGATTTTTGGCTTGAAAGTTTTGCAGAAGGTGGTGCCACTTACAGATGTGTAAATTGTCTGGTCTAGGCATTAGGTGTTAATTATACTGGCTTATAATTTCACTCTGGGATTATTTTGCCCTTTGACAATTTAGAACTTAAATGTTTCCATTGTCACAGCAAAACCACAAGAACTTGAGTTAGTTGTTGTTTCAAAAAATGTTGCTTTTCTTCCTTCTGATGCTTTATTTTGGGTAAAGACAAATGTGATATATGGAAATAAAAATAGAAAATATGTTTTGTTAATTCTTTTCTTTGGTATGGCATAATGCTTGGTAGAAAATGTTGAAGCTATTGACCAAACTGATATTTAGAGTGATATAGTGGCTTTCATTTCTCACCTTCTCCCAACTAAACATAACTAGTAATGATCTAATTTTAGTCCACGATTTCTTCCGAAAGTCAGTCAGCCATAGAGAGAATTCTATTATTATAATCAACAATACAACTACACATTTTTAATTAAAATAATTATTTAAATAGGACCCTGAAACCCTGAGGATACTCATTTTGTAATTGTTAAAATGAAGAAATTGTTTTTTTTTTTTTTTTTACCAACAGTTGAGTTTTAAAGATCTCTTGGTCTAGAATAAATAGTATTGTTTGGAACTGTTTGTGACTTTTATCAGTTTGTTTGTCTAATAGCTGCTCTAGCAGAGAGTGTGCTCTTCGTTGAACTCTCCATCTAAAAATAATATTATAATAAACTTCTCTTGAGATTGTGTCTTGAGATTTACAAAGTATAATTCTATGTCTCCTTGTGATTGGCAATATTTATTTTCTTCATAAAAGTGTCTCTCAATAACAAGAGGCCGTTCTAATGACAATTTAATGATAGACCCTCCAATGACAGTTTATATTGTCAAATTATTCATTTTAGCATTACCCACATCCCTTAGCTCGTTTACCATGAGTACTTAGTTATTCTTTTGGGTAGTATATGGGAATTTTTCATCCCTTCCCTCATCTCTCTGTAAGGAAATCTTGGAGGCTAATTAGTTCATCGATCATAATTTCATTTTTGGAAGCAGTAATTCAATTCTACTCTTTCTCTTAGAGGAAGCATTTAATCATTTCTTTCTTTTGAAGTGCATTCACATACAATCCCTCCATGGCTAGATCAAATGTCATGGTATTTCCTACCTAAAAGGGCATTGTTACTGAGGCTATTGGGTTGAAGCTAAAGATAAATTGATAGTTTCAGGAACCAACTTTGATAAGTTACCTTTCTGGTAAGAAGATGTCACCTGAATGATACGGTCATTTTTGAAAATGTGCATGACATTTACCATGATATGACAAGTGTAAATAGGTAATCTTAGGCTGTGTCTCAAAACCTGCTTATAGGACTCTGTTGGAACAAAAATGATTGCACCTGAATCTTCCTGCTGAACCAGCCAGCCGTGGGTCAAGAAGTGGGGAGCAACTGATTCCTCTCTTGCAATAGATTGCAGCTGATTGTTGTAAGACAAAAAGTTAAGAGTCAGAATACATCTTCCATTTAGAATGTAAGCTCCCTTTGAACATTTTGATTAGCCTTAAAAATGTCATAATTTATACTTTTCAAGTGTGAAATCGCAGTAAATGTATATAGCATAATCATGTTCTTATTTACATAGTGAAAAGGTCTAGCGATTATTGTAAATTCAGTCTGCGTCCTTGCATTTGTGGAAAGCATTAGCCAGTAGAGCTAGTAGCTCTGACCATACTAACCACATAATGGGTTATTTGTTTAGGATGAAGACAGATAAAATGCCATGAGAGGATATAGGAAAAGTAGAAATAAAGCAGCGATGAAGATATTTATGAAGATAAGAAATGGAAAAAAAAGCTACTCTTCCACCATTCCCCCAAAATTCAAGCAGCCTTCTAGACTATGGATTCATGACTGAAATAGAAGAGCAACATGTCCTTGAACCCTAAGCAAGAATTTCCTACTGGCCCTGTCTTCTCATATTTCCTTCATGGACTTAAACACTCATTGTTCTTATTCAGCCTCACTCCCTTTAACTTCCTCCCTCCCACCTTTGGTATTGAAAGGTTTATGCAAATTAGAACTCACTTTTCATAAAGGAAAGCTGAGTAGCCCTGACTCAAGTGAACCCACTGGCAGAGCTGGAGTGTAAAGCAAGCAGAACATTAGGCTCCTTTCTCTTGAAAGGTGAAGTCACTCCCAGAAGTTGCAGCCCAGGTTGGCGGGAAGCTTGAAAATTGAAAGCAGTATCCCCATCTGTAAATTCTCAATCATCCTACCCCGGTAAAACGTATTCATATTAAGTTCTCTCAAGGAATACTGGAGAAAAGTTTTTAAATCCGATAAATGGATGCAAGAAGTGGGGTAGCAAATTGCAGTAAAACAGAATCATACAAGAGAAATGGACATAATTTTGTCTCGACAGGAAGGCATTCTTCAGGTTTCATTTTATAATTCTGCACTGCTGGGCACTTAGATTTTTGTGGGAAAGAAAAAAATTTTTTTATTCCAAATGCCAGTGCTTGCTATAGTTGGAGATGGCTGAGGGGTAGAGTGAGAATTAATTTTACTGTCTCCATTCAGAGTTAATTTAGTGTGCTGCCATCAAACTGAAACAGCTGAACTAAAACCACCAGTAGCAGCAGCAGCAGCAGCATTGAAAGCTGTCTCTTAAATGGTGTGGGACGTATCTGAATGTAAGGGAAGAAATTAAGATGAGGGTTCAGGGCTGTTTAATCCAGGTTGAATACCTGATAGACTAATAGCCTCAAAGGATAATATGACGTGCTCTTCATAAAATGTCCTTCAAACACAACATCACAAGGCTAGAGAAAGGTAGATTTCTTCTTAGGAAAGGAGATTGGATTTGGATAAAATTGGTAACACAACTTCTTTGGGAAAAACTCATTTTTTTGATGTTAAGGAAGTTACGTTTGCTGTAGGCAACATTTATGATTAACATTTACTAAAGTGAAGCTGATCAACTATTCTTATTATTGTTTTAAGATAAAGTAATTCTTAATTAGGATTTTCAAGATTTAAGCAAGATTTACCAGGCCAACGAAGTACTTTTCATTAAGTTGGCTAAGGTGCCACTATTTTGAGTAGTGTAATAGTTAGAATCAGTACTGTGTAAACTGCATCTATGAAAATGCTTTCAGATTTTAGCTACTCCCTGTTCACACCAAAACATAACACTTTAAGTATGTTCTACAAATAATAATTCTCAATTTATATTACACTAAAGAGTCAATTTACAAAACAAGAAAAATTTATTTTGTAATATGTACTTTACTCAGTACTTTTAATCAGTGTATAATTTCTTTGTAAACTCAGGTTAGTCATGATGTATACATCGATTGCTTTTGCTGGCAGAATTCTGGCAACTTTCACATATTAATTGTGTTTATTAATATTAATCACTTTTTTTCGTTTAGTTAGATCAGAGTTGCTCTCTCTGATGCAACTTTTTTTAGTACCTCTCATGAGTCAAAGTGCCATAAATATTTCCCCTACATCCTGTCCATTCATCATCTCAAAGGGTAATGTAATATTTTTTATTCTTAGTGGACAAATTCTTTTCACAGATCTGGTAAAAGTGTTATTGTGAGTTTCTGCTTTAAGTGCTCACTCACCTTCAGTTAAAAAAATGATCAAGCAGGGATGGAAATCTAGTGGAAAAGAAATGTGGCAGGAACGTATGGTGGCTAAAGCTACAGATTATTGGGTTGTGGAATCCCGCACAGATGGAAATGGCTGCAGATTAAACCACTGCAGGGCAGGTAGATTAAAAAGTATCCTTCCCATTTGGCTGGAGTCAAAAAGTGGGTCCTCAAGCACAAAACTGGTAAAAAAAGAATGATAAAAGCTGTGACTGCTTCCCAGGGATGCAACTTTTATCTAGTTACAAAACAAATGTGGTCAGAGGGAGCCAAGTGATGACATAATGAGGAACTGTGCTAAGCAGCCTGTTGGCTCGATGACTGGATTTTCTGTATTCTCAATACAGAACAGAACTCCTAGAAAGCCAATGTAAGACACAAATTATACACTGGGGGCTCTAGGGGGAAAGGTAGAGGCATCTTTAAAACTACCAGACAAAACAAACTAAGGGTTTTAGAGGGGAAGGGGGTGGGGGGATGGGCTAGCCTGGTGATGGGTATTAAGGAGGGCACGTATGGCATGGTGCACTGGGTGTTATACACAAACAATGAATCATGGAACACTACATCAAAAACTAATGATGTACTGTATAGTGACTAACATATCATAGCACAATAAAAAACAAAACCAAAAAAACCCCCAAAACTACCAGACAAGGAGGGATAAGAGATAATATTCATTGAAAATTATTCATAAAAATAAAATTCCAAATGCATGAGGAAAAGTAACCCTAACAAAAACACTAATAAATGCAACAACGGGAAGAATATACACAATAAAAAATCTAAATAATAGAGCAATTTGATAGAGACTTTAAAATCTGTAAGTTTAAGATTCTGAAAAAGATAAAAATGATAATAACCCATAAACCAGAATAAAATGAAATACTATTATTCCAGAATTGGAAAAATATATTGGAAATTACAGATATAAGAAATACAGTCATTTAAATTACAAAAATCAACAGGTGGGAATAATAATAGACTTGAAATCAAAGAAAGAGTTAATGGATTGCTATACAAAAATGAAGAAAACATCCAGAACAAATTGTAGAGATGTAAAAGAATAAAAAATATAAAAGAGAATTTAATTGAAATGGAGAATGGGACAAGAGGCTCCATATATTTGTAATGAGAGTTCTAGAAATAGAGAATAAGGAGTGGAAGTACAACAATATTCCAAAAGAAATGATTGAGAATTTTCAATTATTGAAGAAAGATGAGTTCTCAGATTGGAAGTTAGTATATACTAAGTGCTGAACTAGATAAATAACAGTAAATCTATGTAGACACCTAGCCATGTAGATATTTAGAATTAATGCAGTATTGATAGGAGACCTACAAAGTACAGATAGACATGTAGAGGACTTCACATTAACTACATATCAGAAGTCAATGAATTTATATTTCTCAAAGTACTGAAAAAAAGGAATATCAACTTAGAATTCTATACCCAGATAAACTATCATGAAGTTGAAATAGTTGAATAATATTGTAATAATTGTTCTGTTAGATGTATTTTTCACATAACTGTATGTCTTGGAGAATATTCCATTTCAGTACAGAGTGAACAAATTATGCTTTCCAATTTTTGAATAGTAGTCTATAGAATATATGTAGCATAATTTAATACTTAATTGATAGTTACTTTACATCTTCTTTTTTGCTATCAATTAACAGTGCTGCAAGAAGCATCTTTGTACATTTTTTCCCATTTTTTGTGAAAATTTCTTAAGGAATATCAAGGAATTACAGGTCAGAGAACATGCAAGAAATAAACAGATACTTGCCAAATTGACTTTGAAGGAACTAAGCCAATAGATACGACTCCTAATGAGATTAAACATATTTTCATGTATTTAAAAAGTTTTTGTGTTTTTTTTCTATGAATTGAATGCTCTTGTACTTGTTCAAATTCATGATGATTTTTCTACCTATTGATTATTGATTTGTAGGTTTTAAAATATATTTTTTCAGATATATTCTTTGTTAAAACTGTGTAATGCAAATATATTTTTCTAGTATGCCACCTGGATTTTAATTTTGATTCTTCTTAATTTTGTAATTTCATTGCTACAGAAATTCAAACTAACTTCAACTTTAAGTTAGTGACAATATTTATAATATTGAAAGAGTATATGATATAAACCAATATTTTGAAATGATGGATAGCTATTTGTATCACCAATGCTAAAAAATGTAGACAATTTGAAAAGCACATACTAGAAGCAATATTACAAAAATAGCTGGTTTGTATGACTGGCATCAAATGTCTCTAAGAAATGCTCACTGTAATTTATTTCATTTTATCATAAATGTGAAAATAACCTAAAATAAATACTACATTTTAAAAATATAAATGTGACTGTATCAATTTTTATTTTGTCTCACTGCAACAAGTGCCTTTATTCATTCTCATTATATAATTTTAAACATATGCTAAATTTGGGTACATAGATTTTAAATTCAAATTAGCTGTTGTTAGGAATTTTTGGACTTCAAGAAAGAAACTTAATTGAGACTAGCTTAGGCCAAAATAGGAATATGTTAGTTCACATAATAAAACTGTAAGAAGGCAAGGTTACCTAGGCTTCATTATAGGGAGTCATATTCTCTCAAAAATATCTATCTCCTTTTTTCATCTCTGCTTCTTCATATGTACAAACTTTATTCTCTCAGTCTAGATTCTTCTATATCAGTGGAAACATAGCCACTAATAACTATGAGACTTACATCTTCTAGCCTTCTATAGAAGGACTGAGACTCATTATCTCTGATATGAGGTTCCGAGTCCCTGACCAATCTCTGTTGTTAGTGAAGTAGAGGTTGTTAAAATAATGGCAGCCCAGAATGCCTGAGCAGGGGAATTAATGTGTCCTAAAGGAGGAGGTGCATTTCTCAAAGGAATCTTGGGACAGGTAAAGCAACAGGTGTCCACTACCATGATCATTATAAAGCTGGAGATAAAAAATCACAGGAGAAAAAAATCCTCAAAAAATTCTATTTTAAAAATTGTAAGGGAATGAATTAAGAAAGTGTTTGCTCCTGTCCAAGATGTGGATTATGAGTTGAACAGAAATAATTTATTATTTCTGCCATGATTGCCCTTCTGGCAGTCACACTTCCTTGTTTTGGTCATTATCTATGTTTTGCCCTCTTTCAGCAGTTTCTCTTCTTTTTAAAATGTCAATTCTATTATTGATTTAAATCACATTTTTAACTGTACCAATTTACATCCCCACTACTAAGTTTCTATGGCTCTACATCCTCACCAAAATTTGATATCATCGGTCTTTGAAATCTTTGCCTGAGTCTCTGTAAATTGATATCTAATCAATTCGCATTTCCGTGACTACTTCTGAGGGTGTGCATCTTTTCATACACTGGTGGCCATTCCCTGTTACCTACTCTATGAACTGCGTATTCCTATCCCTTTAGCCAATTTTTTTTCTATAAAGGGTTGTTTTTGTTTTTTCTTATTACATTTTAGGAGTTCTTTAGAGATTCTAGAAATTAATTCTTTGCCAACTATATGTGTTGCAAACATCTTTTCCTGGGTTGTGGATTTTCTTTTTAAAATGGTGTCTTCTTATGGGGCATTGAGTGGCTCAGTCGGTTAAGTGTCTGCCTTTGGCTCAGGTCATGATCCCAGGGTCCTGGGATCGAGCCCCACCTCAGGCTCCTTGCTCAGCAGGGAGTCTGCTTCTCCCTCTCCCTCTGCCTGCTGCCTCCCCTGCTTGTGCTCTGTCAAATAAGTAAACAAAATCTTAAAAAAAATAAAAATAGTGTCTTCTGATGAACAGCAATTTTTCGATTTAATGTAGATGAATTAATCAGATTTTTATTTTCTACTATGGCTTGTGCTTTCATATGTCTTATTCAAGGAATCTTTTCCTGGCCTGATAGGATTCTCCTATAGGTTTTTTCCTAAAAGATTAAAGTTTTGCTCTTCACATTTTATTCTTATCCATTTGACATTAATTCCTATATATGGAATGAGGTATAGATTTAATTCCATATTATGTTATTAGATATCCAACTACCCTATGACTATTTATCAAGAATCTTCCCCACTGATCTTCCAAGCCAGGTCTTTTTCTACTTCAAGGTGTCCTTGTTATTCTTGTCCATATAAACTTTTGAGTTGGTTTGTTAATTTCCCATTGGGATTTTAACTCAAATTTCACTGAATGAATAAATCAGTTTGGGGAGTGCTGACATCCCTACAATAATAAATCTTACAAACCAGGTCTATCATTACCTTTTAGTTTCTCTTTAATGTATTCGTTATACATTTTATAATTTAATTTTCTCCTCAAAGTTCTTACACATAGTTTATAAGATTTATTCCTCTGTATATTATTACTTATTATTATTGAAAATGACATCTCTTTTGAAATTACCTTGTCTACATATTTATTATCTGAAAATGAAAATGCTTTGGTATTTGTATATTGATTTCATATCCAAGAATCTTACTAAACTCTTATTAATTAGTAAAAATACTCTTTTAGATTATTTTTGATTTTCAATATAACTCTGAACAGTAGAAACACTCTTTTTCCTGACTTAGTTTCCTGATTAAATCTCTATTTACTTGTCTTTCTCCTCTAAAATATTATATCATGACACCTTTTAAAATTATCTATTTTTCTGAAGATTTTATTTATTTGAGAGAGAGAGAGAGAGAGAGAGAGAGAGAGCCCAAGCAGGGTGAGGGGCAGAGAGGGAAGGAGAACCAGACTCCCCACTGAGCAGAGAGCTGGACATGGGGCTCGATCCCAGGACCCTGGGATCAAGGCCTGAGCCAAAGGCAAACACTTAACCAACTGAGCCACCCAGGCACCCCTAATATTTACCTTTTTAAAACAGCATTTTCAAAGGGTGTATTGTATCTCAGCCTAAGAGTATACCAGAATTTACTGAACTATTTTTCTGTTGGAATATCTACTTTATTGTCATTTTAGTTTATTTTTTAAACTAGTATAAAAATTGGGATTTCTTGTACATAAATCACTGCCCAAATTTCTCAACAATTTCTTATGATACATCTTAATAGTAAAATTGTAGTATCAAGGACTAGTGTCCTTCTCAAGGATCGTAAGATTCTCAATATGTATTGCAAAATTACTTTTTAGAAAGGTCATTACAATTTACTGACAACCGGCAGTGCATGAAAACATCTGTCTCACCACATCCTCATCAGTATATGAAATTATCCTTTATTTTCTTTTGCTAATTTGATAGACAAAAATATTACTTCATTTTAATTTGCATTTATTTGATTACTAGTGAGGTTGACCTTTTCCATACAGTATTTTTCAAGCTTTTGGTGTTTTCTGTCTCTTGCCTCTAGCAGGATCTCATCAATATGAAAGTGTATATCACCAATATGAAGAGATGATAATAGATATTAACCCTTTAAAATTTTTCTGTATTTGTATTGTATTTTTATTTACGATCCCTTTTTGGTAACTCGATGAAGTTTGTTATTCTTGTATTATTAAATATATCAGTTATTTCCTTGATCAATTCCTTTCATTGTTTGTATGCATTGTTAGAAAGTTAGCCTATTTTTTTTTCCCCTGGGTATTTATAAAATGCAATGGATCTTGGTTGTACCATAAATTTACATATTATCAACTTGCACTAATTCAAATCTATAAACTTTTCCTTCTAAAATGAAAATTCTAGATCTTGGATTATGTTGTTTTTATTTTGTATTCTCAGGGCTTGGCATAGCTCCTGGTGCATAATAGCTATCCAAGAAATATTTGTTGGATAATTGAGTGGTATGTGTTTCAACTTGAAATTTTCCTCTGATCTTAGTTTTAAAGAAAAACAGAATAAAGTGTCTCCTGATTTATTAATTTGGTAACTTCCAAGTATTATAGAAAGATAATATTTGCGATCTTCGGCTATTTTTGATAATCCTAAACTCTCCATGGGCTTAAACTACCCTATTAATTCTCAAACAGCCCACTGATCATCGATGTCTGTTAAGTAGGACTTGAGGGTATGACCCGAGGTCACAGAATAATAATTTTCTCTTTGTGTGATGTGACATTTCTACATTAGGCACAGAAGCTCTAATTTTTACTCTGATTTTGACCTCTGGTCTCTATGCTCTAACCAAGGGAAAAGAACTACTTGCCTGAGTTAGTGGAGTTGAACTGATGTATTCACACTCTTAAAATCATCACTTCTAGCAGGCAAAATTTATTCATATTTTAAAACATAGCTCAGATATTAAACCTCCTTATTTCAGCTTTCCTTGTCCTGCAGAATTAAATGCTTCCTCATCTGTTCCCATAATTCTTTACACATTAGATTACAGCCCATAAAAGTGAGTATTTGTTGAATGCTTACTATATGCTTCCTCACACTTACTCTATGGGACTGACACTATTATCACCCCCAGTTTTTCAGAAGAGGATGCAAGCTTAGTAAGGATGACTTGCCCAAATTTGCACTGCTCATGTGTCTCTACCATGATTTGAAACAGGTTATTTGACCCCCAAGCTGAAGCTCTTAATTGTCTCTTATTTCACTGCTTCTTAATAAATTACCCGTAAGGACAAAAACAAGAACATATGAAATTTGGCATTTCTAGGACCTGATTCAGTTCCTGGAACTTAGTAGGCCTTCAACAACAATTTCATAAATTGGAAAATGGGACATGGTTCTGGAAAGGCCTGCCTAGAAGAGACTGTTTGGCTGCATACTTGCTCAGTTTCTGTGAAACATGGCCCTGAAATGGCTTGGTTGTTTTAATTCTATCCAAACTAACCACATATCTACGTAAAACCCGTACTTCACCAGAGACTGTTTTGCCCAATGTGACCAGGGGTTAATTTTAATTTTTTAAAAGATATTCTCCTGACATACCCTGCTGGCAGGCACAGGCTAATGGATTCACTGTAAGTCATTAAAGACACGCCAACAAATTGTGAGTCCTATTATCCAGATAATGTGTGTGGCTGGGTTATCTTCAGGTTCAGTCTCCCCTCTGTTTCTTGTCCATTTTTTTTCTATTGTGCCCTGCATAAGAATCTGACAGGCAAACAGAGTTAGTGTATCATTTTCTCACTGAGGAACAGGTATACCCAAAGGCAGCATTTTTCTACCCTTGTTCCTCTTTCAGGGGCAAGATTAACACACATATACAATAAAACTATTGAGCTATTTTAATACTTTTCCTGTCATGCATTCAGGACCCTCTAAAGTTGTCATCAGCTACTGTTTCATTTAATTCTCTGGCCTTCAGGGTAATGTAAGAAAATTGAAGAGATTAGGAGCTATCTCTTTCCTGTTCAATGCATTTGTGTTGCTGTAAATTGGCACCAACCTTCAATCTCACGGTCAGGGCTCTCTAGGGTCCTCCCACTGATATGACAGCCCAGTCAGCATGATAAATGGTGCAGACCCTCCAGCAGGACAGATGATTCTTCCCTTTCTGACTCCATAGTTCTCTCTCCCGCACTAGCGAAGAGGCAACATCTTGCCATCTTATTTCCCTGAGTGGCTGGCCCATCACGTTGATGTTCCTCGAGTTAATTAGAGGATGCAGTTTCTCCGATTAATTATTTTAGGTCCACTGACAAAAATGCCTCCGACCCTAGTTAACTGGGATAAAAAAAAAAAAAATCCCATCCAGAAAAGTGCACTTTAACATATTTTTCCTTCTGCACCTGTTCTCCTAGTGGAAAATTTTCTCATTCGAGGGTAGAGGCAATTTCACTGAGTGAAAACACAAAGTTCCCGGTAAGTCCAATGACCCTAGCTGAAGGATTTGCAGTCTGCAGTCTTTTTGCATGTGTATATACACGACAGGAAAAGAAACAGTGACACTTAACACTTACACAAGCAGAGAGGGAAGAAAAATATTTACACATACAGAAATACTCCCTTTAAAATGAAAGCATGTTATTTCTGCAAGGTCAGCGCATGAGTTCACACATATATACATATTTATATACACATGTTCTAAATGACTGACCATGGACACAAGGAATAAATGAATTGATACTGCTCAGAGTCATTTATTATTTTTCTATAAGAACAGAAGTTCTGGGGATTTGAAGATACATGGGATGCATGTCCTTAAAAAGCCTTTGTTTTTGTTGTGTTTGCTTTTGAGTAACCTCTATCATAGAGATGACAGTACTAATACAATGTTTCGTGCTGCGATTTTCCCTGACATGATCTACTTTAACCCTTCCAATGAAATATCCCAGAATCCTTCAGCAAACTGCCCAGTTCTCTGTCCTTCTACTCCTTCCTCCCCAAGGACTAAGCCTGGAGTTCCTCTGTGATGCTCTGACCACTCCTTACCTGCCCTTCTGCCCCAGGGCCCCTCATGTGAGGAATACACGGACAGCACAGGCCATCAGCCCCCCACTCCCCATCCAACCATCATGGCCTATCGTGAAGTTCTGAGGGCAAAAGGGAATGCAGCTGGAGAAACCATTTGTCAGGACACATTGGATGGCACGTCCAGAGGTGACAGCCAGTAAGTACACGTTTATCCCACTTACACAGGGCCCGAGCATGCTATTTGTTAGCAAAAAATTGTCTAGGATTCTCCAGTAATGCAAACTCTTTTATATGGCATGGGGGACTCTCTACAATGTGAACTCAGGCTCTCTTCCTAATCTCATAACACTGTATATGCTCTTCCCTCTCCCCCAGAACCACATGCTTTAGCCACACAGGGGAAAGAACTTGGCCTGATCTTTTTGCTTTTTTCCCTGCGTTTTCCCTCCCTTCGTACCTACTGTGCCCTCCTTTCCTTCCCATGGTCTACTTCTTAAACTATTGCCTTTCAGCTCCAAGCTTACTCTTCTATACTTTGCTGTGCTCAATGATGCTTTAAGCCGGGTCTACAAACTATCTTCCCCAGATGCACTTGTCAGCTGGCTTCTGCCAATGGAAGTAAAAGAGGGAGACTGGGAGGCAGGAAAAGGGAAGAAGTGGCTTCCTTTTTGTTTCCAGGTTTTTCTAGCAGCGCTCTAGCAACAGAGGACAGGGACAGGCCCAGTGTCCAGTATCCAGCTGCCCAGCTCTGCACACTCAGTGAGGTTTGAGAGCCAGCTGCATGGAGACCCATCTTCCAAATTCCTATGTTCTGGTAAATTCACCTCTTTCCTTTTACTTCTTTTTAATAAAAACACATCAGAGTTGAAGATTTATTGTGTATGTAATCTGCTCAGACACAGATAATAGAATCACTCCAGAAATACACATGTCCAGGGTAGGAGACAAGAACTGATTGCTTTGGTCTTAAATCAGGTGAATTCCGGACCAGGTAGAAACGAATGGCAGAGATGGGGGAATTATGGACAAGATGGGGGAGATGAGAAAATTCTAGATATTCATCAACTGTCCACGAACTTCCCCCAGCAACCCCCAGCGTCTGACATCGAATAACCCTGCTTCTTTAGATAACTACTTCAAAGTGTTTTCTCTTTCACTTCAGCCCGTGCTTTCGATTCCTCTCCCACTTGTACCAGAGAACAGATGAGCTGACATTTGGGCCTAGAGCACCCCCATCTCTGCATTTTATTATTTCCTAATACAATAAAATGCATCCCTTAACTAGTGCCATGTTGAGCCATATGGGAGCCTGAGGCAAAAGAAAACGTCAGTTCGACTAACGCTAAAAGTTTTCAGATTTGAATTTAATTTCTTACTCTTATGTTTCTAGTTAATTTAAGCATTTACTCCCAGGCACTTATATAACAGGATGGACTTCTTTCTCATTAGACTTCTCCTAATTTTTGGAAATTGTATTAAGCATCCGATAGAACCTTCAGACTCTCTGGACCAGGCATCTCCCAAGTGCTTCCAGAGAGGGTTTATTTGAGAGAAACAGTCTTCATCATCACAACTCCCCCTTCCCATCTGTCCTTGCTATAAGAGGAGGCCTGAGGAGAGAGGGTGGTTCTTGCGGGTGGGGGGGGGCACTTGGAAAGAGGGTCATTCCTCACCTCTCCATAAATATTTCCAGTGGTCTGAACTGTCTTTCTCTTCCCCTGAGTTGGGAACTGGTGATTGCTTCTTGCTTGAAAACTGCCAAGTTAATGAACCAGTGGAGCCCCTAATGATTCTAGAACAAGGAGAGTCAGGAGAAAGATGGTGGAACATTGAGAAGGGTACTGGTAAGGCAGCCTGCATAGCAACACAGCATTTCCTACAGGTCCAGCCTGAAGGAGGTCAGGCTTGCAGGTTGGTATGAATTCCATCCCCTCCCCCCACGCCACCATACCCCCAGTGGGCTGCCTGCTGAGCAAGGGAACCCCAGCAGCAAAAAGGTGCAGAATAGGCCATTTGCAGAGTTCTGAGGGACATGAGGAAGTCAGTCTGAAGTCGCAAAGCCATTTGAGGGGCTGTGCAGTAGGAGGTCTGCACGGGCCCTTCAAAGAATGAGTAATTAGCTTTAGGGTTGATCCAGAAATTGGACCCCTTTCAATGGAGGAAAGTTTGGCTGGTCAGGGAGAGAGAGAGAAGCCATGGCAACCAAAACAGGGACAACAGCCTTACTGAAGACAGTCAAGGAAGGGAACTGGTACAGAGTAGCAGGCTCAGTAGGAAGGAGGGGTTGTGAGAGAACACCCTCATCGCCTGGGCCTGAGACATGTCCACGATGCCCAGCCTGCCCTTGGTGGAACAGGAGGGCAGGGCATCAATCAAGTGTGAGGCTTAGGTTGAAGAAGAGGACTGGATCCTGAACAAACTAGCAAAAGACTATTCTAATACCCAAGATAGATTAAAAATACATTGACCCTTGAATAACATGGGGGTTAGGGGTGCTGATTCCCCTAACTGGTCGAAAATCTGTGTATAACTTTTGACCTCCCAGAACTTTACCAGTAATAGCTTACTGTTGACCAATAACATAAACAGTCAGGTAACAAAATATTCTGTATATTACATGTATTATATACGATATTCTTACAATAATATACTTTTTCTTTTCTTTTTTTTTGTACTTCTAGGCTATGCAGTTCATCTCCAAGGTTTTTTTTTTTTTTGAATAGTCACAAATCTCCCCACATTTTCTGAAATATTTATTGAAAAATATCTGCATCTACATGGATCTGCATAGTTCAAACCTGTGTTGTTCAAGGGTCAACTGTATATGGAACTAAACTGAGTTTTCCTTAAGGGAACTGATAACATAGCAGGGGATGGGGCTTGAGGGAGCAGAACTGGATGTTAGTTATTGGGAAAAATAAGCCATTTTGTATCTATAGCCCAAGGAGTGGAGGCTCTCAATAATCTGGTCACGTGCATTTTCATTAGAAGTTTAGAACAGAGGGTTCCTCATCTTTCTATTCCCAGTTGCACGAGAGCAGTGCACTGGGTATGAAAGGCAGGTGTGGATTTTATTGGAGGTTAAGATGGCGGAGGAGTAGGAGACACCGTTTTCAGCCGGTCCCCCGAGTCGAGCTGGATAGGTACCAGACCAGCCTAAACAACCACGGAACCAGCCTGAGACGCAGGAAGACGCATCTGGATCTCTACAAATGAACATCTCCAGCGCTGAGTATTGAGGTACGAAGCGGGGAGCCATGAAACTGTGCACAGATATCGGAAGATAAACGGAAGGGGGAGGGAGCCGCCGCGTTTGGGCACCGGGAAGCGGTAGCCACTTGCACGGGAGAGCGGGCGGGGCTCGCGGACGGCACCCACAAAACAGCAGACTGAGACCGTGAGCCGGGTGCGCGCGCCACCAGGCATCTCGCGGAACCCCGGAATCCCGGTGCGCTCACTGGATCCAGACTGAGACCGGGAGAAGTAATTCTACCAAATAATTATTATAAGAATAATGATATGTTATGTTTGAATAGCATTTGACAGTTTTTTAAAACTTCCTTCATCTTATTTCTTAACCCTCTTAACAACCTGCAAACTCCATATATAATTACCACCCTATTCTTTGGAGGCTGAGAGAACTGGAGTGCGAAGAATTTAGGTGACATGTGCAAAGGTGGCCAGATAGGAGTTCGTCTCTTTGTTATTGCTGTTGTTGTTGTTGGCTTATGTGTTCATAACCTGCTCTGCTCCTTTTGAGGGACTTGTGTGATCATTTATGAAAAATTATTGTTCAACATCTTGTAATAGCTTTACAGTAGCCTTCCTTTTATCTTTACAATAGAAAGTTGAAATAGGTAAATAATTAGATATTAGGACTACTGAAAATTAAAATCAAAATCAAGACCAGCAGTGAGGAGGAAAAGATACATTATAGTTCACTATCCACCGTAAAGAACTCCAGTGACACTCTTCCCAATTTTCAATCCAGGGATTGTTCTAGACTGCCACACCTGCCTTTCTTTTTTTTTTTTTTTTTAATGATTTTTTTATTATATTAAGGCTTAGCTCACCATACAGTACATCCCCAGCGGCTATGTAAGGCTCGATGATTCATTAGTTGTGTATAACAATCTATGCACCATGCAATACGTGGCCCTCCTTACTACCCATCAACGTGGGGTTCATCCCAGATTCCCCCACCCCCCTCCCCTCTGAAGTCCTCAAAGGTTTGTTTCTCATAGTCCATAGTCTCTCATGTTTCATTCCCCTCTGATTACCCTTCTTTATCATCCCTTTCTTCCTACTGATCATCCACGAAGTTCTTATGTTCATAGGATGGAGAGAGCAATCATATATGATAGTTGTCTTTCTCTGCTTGACTTATTTCTCATCAGCATTACTCTTCCTCCAGTGCTGTCCATGTTGTAGCAAATGTTGAGAACTCGCTCTTTCTGATAGCTGAGTAATATTCCATTGTATATATGGACTACAACTTCTTAATCCAGTCATCTGTTGAAGGGCATCTCGGCTCCCACGCATTTAGCTATTCAGTGGGACATTGGGTTGCTATGAACATTGGGGTATATGGCCCTTCTCTTCTACTACGCCTTGCATTCCTTTGGGGTAAATTACCTGTGTAGTGCAAATGGCTGGACTATAGGGTAGCTCAATTTTAACTTTTTAACGACCTCCACACTGTTTTCCAGGAGTGGCTGTACCAATTTTTCAGCCCCACCAACAATGTAGGAGGGATCCCCTTCACACATCCCTTCCAACAATTGTTGTTTCTTGCCTTGTCTATTTTTGCCATTCTAACCCTGGCGAAGGTGGTATCTCAGTGTGGTTTTGATTTGAATTTCCCCTTGATGGCTAATGATTTTGAACATTTTTCATGTGTCTGTTAGCCATTTGTATGTCTTCATTGGAAAAGTGTCTGTTCATATCTTCTGCCCATTTTTGATTTGTTGTTTATTTGTTTCTCGTATTGAGTTTGAGTAGTTCTTTGTAGATCTTGGATACCAGTCCTTTATCTGTAGTGTCACTCTGCAAATATATTCTCCCCATCTGCGGCTGCCTCTCTTAGTTTTTCTGACTGTTTCCTTGGCTGTGCAGAAACTTTTAATCTTGATGAAGTCCCATAAATTCATTTTATCTTTTGTTTCTCTTGCCTTTGGGGGATGTGTCATGAAAAAGGTTGCTTTGGCCGATGTCAAATGTAGAGGTTGTTGCCTATGTTCTCCTCTAGAATTTTTTGATAGATTCCCTGTCTCACATTGAGGTTCTTCATCCATTTGGAGTTTATTTCTGTGCATGTAGAGATAGTGTCAAGTTTTTGTATTCTTTTGCATGTAGCTGTCCAATTTTCCCAGCACCATTTACGAAGAGATCGTCTTTTTCCCCACCGGATGTTTTTTTCCTGCTTTATCAAATATTAGTTGCCCAAAGAGCCGAGGGTCCATTTCTGGGCTCTCTATTCTGTTCCATTGGTCTATGTGTCTGTTTTTGTGCCAGTACCATGCTGTCTTTGTGATCACAGCTTTGTAGTGCACAGCTCGAATCTCGGCATTGTGATGCCCCAGCTTTGTTTTCCTTTTCAACAGTTCCTTGAGACTGGGCCTTTCTGTTTCCATACAAATTTATGACTGTTTGTTCCAGTTCTTTGAAAAATGTCCTTGGTATTTTGATTGGGAGGCATTGAAAGTGTAGATTGCTCTGGGTAGCATGGACATTTTAACTATGTTAATTCTTCCGATCCATGAGCATGGAATATCTTTCCATCTTTTTATGTCTTCCCTCAATGTCTTCAAGAGTGATTTATAGTTTCTAGGAATATAGGTCCTTTACGTCTCTGGTTAGGTTAATTCCAAGGTAACGTATGGTTTTTGGTGCTATTGTAAAATGGATGGATTCCCTAATTTCTTCTTTCTTCGGGTCTCGTTATTCGTATAGAAATGCAACTGATTTCTGAGCATTTATTTTGTATCCTGCCACGTTACTGAATTGCTCTATAACTTCTAATAATTTGGGAGTGGCTTTTCTTTGGGTTTTCCATATAGAGTATCAGCGTCATCTGCAAAGAGAGGAAGCATTTTGACTTCTTCTTGCCAATTTGAATACCTTTGATCCCTTTTGTCAGCTCATCGTTAGCGTTGCAAGGGACTTCTAGTACTATGTTGAATAATAGTGGCGAGAGGGCATCCTTGTCGAGTTCCTGATCTTAAGGGAAAGGCTTCCAGCTTTTCTCCATTGAGAATAATATTTGCAGTAGGCTTTTCAGATGGCTTAAGAGATTAGAAATACTATTCCTAAGCACTCTGAAGGGTTTTAATCAGAAAGGATGCTGTATTTTGTCAAATGCTTTTTCAGCATCGATTGAGAGGATCATATGGTTCCTGAGTCTTTCTTGTTGGGATATGTGATGTATCATTAATTGATTGATTTGCGAATATTGAACCACGCTTTTGCATCCCAGGTATGAATCCCACTTTTGATCGTGATGGATAATCCTTTAATGTACTGTTGGATTCTATTAGCAAGTATCTTGTTGAGGATTTTGGCGTCCATATTCACATATAGGGAAATCGGCCTGTAACCCCTCCTTTTGAGGGGGTCTTTATTGGTTTGGGGATCAAGGTAATATTGGCCTCATAGAATGAGTTTGCAGCTTCTCTCTGTTTCTATTTCTTTTGAAATAGCTTTTAGGAGAATAGGTATTATTTCTTCCTCGAACACGGGTGAATTCCCAGGAAAACCAGTCCGGCCTGAGTTTCATTATTTGAAGGTTGTTTTATCACTGACTCACTTCTTCATAATTAATTGGCCTGTTTAAGGAATCACCTCCTTCCGGTTTCAATCTTGGTAGTTTATAGGTTTCAGGAAGGATTCCATCTCTTCCGCATTGCTTAGTTTATTGGCATATAGCTGTTGATAAAATTTCTAATAATCCTTCCAATTTCAATGGTGCTCGCCGTGGCCTCCCCTCCTTTTCATCTTCATAATTTTAACAATCTGGGTCCTTTCTTCTCTTTTCTTTTTGATAAGTCTTGCCAGTGGTCTGTCAATTTTATTGATTCTCTTAAAGAACCAGCTTCTAGTCCTGTTGATCTGCTCTACTGTACTTCTGGTTTCTGCTTGATTGATTTCAGCTCTAATTTTGGTCAACTGCTTCCTCGTGCGTGTGATTAGGCCTGTCCCTCTGTTGCTGTTCCAGCTTCTTGAGGTGAGAAACATAAAAACTGCATTTTAGATTTTTCTATTCTTTTGAGTGAGGCTTGGATGGGGCTATGTATTTCCCTTTTTAGACTGCCTTCTTTTGCAGTATCCTATAGGTTTTGGACTGTTGTATTTTTCATTCTCATTGGTCTCCATAAATTGTTTAATTTGATTTTTGATTTCCTGGTTTATCGAGCTGGCTCCTGAGCAGTATGGTCTTAGTCTCCAAGTGTTTGAGTTTCTTCCAAATTTTTCCTTGTGGTTGAGTTCCAATTTCAGAGCTGCCAGGGTCTGAGAATATGCAGGGATAATTTCAATCTTTGGTATCGGTTGAGACTCCAGTTTTGTGTCCTGCAAACATGTAGTCTATTCTTGAGAATGTTCCATGGGCATTAGAATAGAATGAGTATTCTTTGGTCTCTCCTGGGGTGTAGTGCCCCTGCTATATATCTATGAGGTCCAACTCCTCAAGCCGAGTATGGCATTCAAAGCCTTTGATTCTTTGCTTAGTTTTTGCCAGGGTGTTCTGTCTATTTCGATAGTGGAGTGTTGAGGTCCCCCTACTATTAATGGCTCATATGTCTCTTTATTCTGATAAGAGTTGGTTTGTATTTGCTGCTCTGTTGGGGGCATATATATTTATAATTGTCATATCCACTTTTGTTGAATACTCCCTTTAAGAATAATATAGTGCCCTTCATGCCTCAACTATAGCTCTGTAGTTTAAAATCCAATTTATCTATATGAGAATTGCTACCCCAGCTTCTTGAGGACCATTTGCGTGAAAGATGGTACTCCATCCCCTTTACTCTCAGTCTGAATGCATCTTTGGGCTCTGCCCAGCCCTTGTAGACAGCAAATGGATGGGGCCATTTCTTTTTATCCAATCTGCAACCCTGTGGCGTTTTTATGGGATGGTTCAAACCATTTACATTAAGACTGATTACCGATAGATATGGGATTTTATCATGTTGCCATGTTGCCAGTAAAGTCTTTGTTTGTATTGGGCTTGCACTCTCTGTTCTGTATCACTCTTGGCCTTTTTTACTTCTTTTATAGAACCCCTCGTAATATTCCTCTGTGTAGGGCTGGCTCGTAGGTTACAAAATTGGTTAGTGACTGGCGATCTTGAAATGTCTTTATTTCTCCATCAATTCTGAATGACAGCCTTGCTGGATAAAGGATCCTTTGGCTGCATGTTTTCTGAAAGAGCTTTAAATATGCTCCCCACCCTTTCTCATTCCAGGTCTGTGTAGACAGGTCTGACGTAATTCGATGCTTTTGCCTTGGTACGTGAGAAATTTCTTTGCCCTGGCCACTTTCAATACTGTATCCTTGCATCTAATATTTGGTGAAATGCACTATGATGTGACGTGGCGAGGGGGTCAGCCTGGAAGAGCCTTGGGAGGGGTCCTCTGCTTCTTGGACACGAATGTTTGTTTCCTTGCTAGATTAGGGAAGTTTTCAGCTACAATTTGTTCAAATATTCTTCTAGACCTCTGTTTTTTCTCCCCACTCCCCTCGGGATGCCGAAGGATTCTAACATTGGATCGTTTCATTGAGTCAGTAATCTCCCCCGTGAATCCTACATTCGTGGGTGTGGATTTTTAAGACCATCTTCTATTTTCATTTTTTCCTCTATTAACCCATCCTCCAATTCACTAACCCTTTCCTCTGCTCTGCGACCCTGGCTGTCAGAGTCTCTAGTTTTGCCTGCATTTGGCCCATAGAATTTTAATTTCTGTCAGATTCGCCTCTCATTTCTGTCCTTAGGGATTCTATATTCTCAGTAACCTTTCGCTATACTTTTTCAATTCTACCATCATTTTTACCATGCATACTCTGAATTCCATTTCTGATAATTTGGTTACATCCATATCCATATTTCGTGGCAGAGGCCACAGTCTCATCTGTCTTTTCTTTGCTGGGGGGCCTCCTTCTTGTCATTCTGATGAAGAGAGGCTGTGGGGTTTCCAGAGCCCAAATTATTGACTGGGTCCCAGGTCCTGCCTTGTTTTATAGGGATTTCAGGGATGTGGGCTTTTCTCTTTAAAGATTTTATTTATTTATTTATGTGGCAGCCTAACCAGCGAGAGAGGGAACAGAAGCAGGGGAGTGGGAGAGGAAGAAGCAGGCTCCCAGCGGAGGAGCCCGATGAGGGATCTCTTCCGGAAGCGCTGGGACTACGCCCTAAGCCAGCAGGCGCTCAATGACTGCGCCACCGAGGCGCCCGGGTTGTGGGGCTTCTTGATTTTCAGCCTGCCTTCTGGGGGGGGGCCTGCCGCGGTGTACTCAGGCAGCCCTGGTTTGGGTAGAGTCCTCAAAGGCGCCCTGTGAGGGGGATGGGGATGGGCACCCTGAGCCGGTTTTTCCAGGCTTTGTTCTCTGGCGGCTTTCCTGGCGGTTTGCTGTGCCTCTTCTGAGAGTCAGAGCAGCAGCGGCCAAATTTCAGCCTCTGTCACGTGAACAGAAGATCTGCGCCCCCAACTACTGATGTTCTGGCCAATTTTAACTCCGTCTGTCTGGTGCTGCTCAACCCTGAGGCGCCCGGATTGCGCCCCACACCCGGCGCTCCCAGCCCTCACCCAGGCCGGGCGCGCTCGTCCTTTTTTCTTAATGCCGCCAGCGTCAGCCGCCCGCG
>NW_024426008.1:9678317-9759471 GCF_017311325.1 Ursus maritimus
CGGGGTTTTTTTTTTTTTTTTTTTTTTTTTTTTTCCCCTGTCCTCAGAGCAGCTGGGCTGGGGAAGGTGTGTGCAAATACATCCATAAATTGGGAGCAGGATTTTGGATTCGAGCTTTACAGAAGTGGTAGAACCATCCTAGTTCAGCCGACACATTGGCATGTCCACTCAGAACTCTGTGGGCACCTGGGCGTGCTGTGAACATCACAGTTTTCCCATCACTGGCATGGTGCCTGCACATAACAGAAACTCCAAAAAGATTTAGAACCTCTAAGCTTCCTTCCATACGGTTCCTGTTAGACAAAAATGGAGCTTTCTAGGAAAACAGGCACTGTCTCTGTATGCCCTGTGTGTGTTTGCCCTCTGGCCATAATGTATGGATTAAGAGCATGAATTCTGGAGCCAGACTGTCTGAACTCAGACCTCAGCTCTGCCATTTACTTATGTAGGCCACTGGACAAGTTCCTTTATCACTCTGCCTCAGTATCCTGCCCTGCACAATGCAGATAATTACTACTGCTACTCGCGGAGTTGTTGTAAGCGTTGAATGAGATAGTATCTGGAAAGGGCCTAGAAGGGAGCCTAGCACAAGGTAAATAACTTGATGGTGTGAGTTCTGTTTTCCTGTAGAGATCAGGGGAATGCTTAGCGTGATTATCTTCAACGAACAGCATGGTTTACACTCCCCCAGCAGGTGCGTTACAGAAGGCTTGTACAGAGCCCCTAAGCAAGGAGTCTTACCACTTATTTGGAAATTAGTCATCTCTGTTCTTGTGATTAGTCCCTTGAGAATTTGGCCCCTTCCTTGTTTAACAATGGGACAAATAAAGATGAGGTAGTGAAAGCAGAACCGTGTTGACTTGGGAGAAGGCAGTGCTGGAGGAAGAACACGGACCGTGGGTCCAGGCACAGAGCTTTGTTCTCCTTCTGTCCTGGGCAAGTCACTCAATTTCTCACTGAGTAGGAGCTCCCTGCTTGGGCAATCAAAAGGGCTATTGTATGAATGAACACTGAAATTAAAAGATGATTGGAAAACCTTAATGACCATGTGTGAGGCACTAATATACCAAGATAATGGTCATTGCTAGGTGTATCTCCTAATTAATTGAACTTTCCTGGCATTATATATAAGGGAAATGGGGATTTTCCTTAACCACATGCTTACGTTTGGGAAGCTTGGAGCAGCTCTGGAGCAGAGGGGCACAGAAACATGGTGATTGAACTTCACACCCAGTTTACCCGCTGTTTCTTTTGTCTTTTCTTCTAAATTTCCGTGAACCTTGTCTGGGGCCCGGGGACCCAATCCTGCCTCCCCTGCCTCGCCGTGAATGAGGACACCGCCTTGTGGACCCTCACCTTGGCTGCTCCCTCCTCTTATTCTTGGGATACTTACCTTTCTCCTATAATCTTTTGAAACCCAGTTCCATGGCCTGTAAAATGGAGCAACCTTTATCGACTTCAGAGTTTCACGGACATGGTATGTAAGTGCCTGGCGTATTTTAGCCGCCTCTCCCTGCCTCTTAATTCTGTTACAGATTTGCATGTCAGTCTGTCTTTTTTAAAATTGCAACTATAGGGGCGCCTGGGTGGCACAGCGGTTAAGCATCTGCCTTCGGCTCAGGGCGTGATCCCGGCGTTATGGGATCGAGCCCCACATCAGGCTCCTCTGCTATGAGCCTCCTTCTTCCTCTCCCGCTCCCCCTGCTTGTGTTCCCTCTCTCACTGGCTGTCTCTATCCTGTCGAATAAATAAATAAAATCTTTAAAAAAAAATTGCAACTATAATGCAAACTCATCAGTAAACCCTTTCATGAGAAATAGTTAACATTTTAACAGTAATTTCCTGGCAGCAGCACTCCTTCCCTGAAACAGAAGGACTGTATAATGATGGACCTTTGGGGCCTGTAGCAAACTGGAGAAGACCCCGTGGGGCAGAAAGAGGGCACCTTAGCCAGTACTGGTGATTACCGTTCTGGCTTTGAGCTCTACTTTGGGATTTCTAGAAAGAAAAGAGCTCTGCCTAAAGCAGCTCTGTCATTATTACCACACATCCTTGGCAGCTGACCATCTATTGTTAAGGCTATCCAGTGTCAATACAGGCTTCCTTTTTCTAGCCTGGGATGGGGTGAAGGGGAAATGTGAACCCCCCTGGTTCCCTGGGCTGACCAGGAAATGGCACAAGGAACAGGCAGGAGTGCAGAACCCAGCGTGGAGTCCTCCGTGCCGGGACTGTGGAACCAGGGCAGGGCCAGGACAGCACGGGCAAGAGATCATTTCCTGCACCCAACACCGCGCTGGAGGCATTCAACGGGGCCCTTAGGGAGGGATGGTAGAGACAAGGAGACATGAGGAGCCAGGACATTGAGAGGACACTTGAGAGTTCTAATAAAAGTCTGCGGACAGTCACAGTAGGAAATGTGTTTTAAGAATTTCAGATGAGGTTTATTTTGTCCCCAAGCCCTTTGGTTACCATGGTTTGTTTTGGTTTATCAGAGCTACTGAAAAATACATTTCTCTTGCTAAACACTGATGAGCCAATGGCAAAATACCAATTGTAAAGTAATGTTCTGAAACTATTCTTTTTCTGTGCTTTTGGAGGGATTTTGCATTGGCAATAAAAATGATCACAAATGCTGTCCTTACCAAGATGTTTTCTCTTAAAAGTTTCAGTCAGTACCATTTGGGGATCATGCTAATTAAATGTGACAGTGAATCTTAGTGGCTTTTATAAAATGTTGGTATGTCCATTTCATCTACCACAGTATTCTTCAAATAGGCTTTCTCCAAATGGGCATATCGTCTTTCAACATGAGAAAAAAATCAAGCACAGGACGTGACAAGCTGCCTTCACACCAAATAAGACTCTTTATCTCTACCGTCCCCACTTCTTGCAATACCAGCTTCCGGTATTGACAGCCATCGTCCAAGAGGGGAGAGTTGTCACTTTGACACATAAATTATACCTTGGCTCCTTTAAAGATATTCTCTTGCTCTTTTGCCAACTTTGCATTGACCATTAAAAGTGAAAGTCCTTGGTTTTCATAGGTTTCACATTTCAACTCTAGATTAGAATCTATGTGAGGTTATTGTAAATAACTCAGTAGATATGAAAATTGAACATGTAATAATTCAACTCCTTTTTCATTTTAGACATTAGGATTCATCGTTGTACTTCCTTACCTCAAACGGACCACAGCATTGGAAGCAGCTAAATGAATTCACATTTAGAGGTCAATTATTTTTTAAAACGTTGAATGGATGTGCTTTAATTTGTACTCTTAATGAAAGAGCAAAGAGTGAAGTGTATGGTTTTAATGAATTCTTTATGTTTGTGTTTTCCCTTAAATTCTCATTATTTCTTTGAAAACAACTCTGGTAGCTTAATATATTCCATTTTACTTTTAAAATGTTTTTCCATTGCATTCTATACTGAGTCAAGATTTAGATTTTAAAGCCTTATTTCTTCAAGTGTTTGTAGACGTATCTCTTAAGAAAGTGTCTGTTCGGGTTTCTCAGTGTGTTTTGTTTGGGTGGCATAAGGTGGTAGTGGTGTATCTTGGGCCCCGGTGACATCCTAGGGATTCGGAACCCAGAGCTTTTCTTCATCTCTTTTGCTCAAGCCCAAGTGGTTTAAAATGGATATACCGTATTTCAGTATGGCATGCTATCTGCTAACGTTTTGTTGTTGTTGTTGTTTAGAAAAGTACATCATTTTAACAGTCACCATGGTATTAGTTCAGGGTTGGCTATAATGTTTTTATATTTGGATTTGCTATAATATTTTTATATTCTAGAATTCCTTTTATAATGGAAATTATCACACTCATATATTTTCAGAATATTTTCAGAAACTTTTACAAACTATAAGCAAAAGGAATGTTATAGGATAGGGAGAATATTAAATTATTAGGGGGCTGGACAGTGCATACTATGGCATTTTCATTTGATGGTGCCTAATTGGCCATTGAAGAGTGTAACCCAGTGGATGGGCTGTTTGATGTGGGCGTAAGGAGGAAGAAATAGTTTGTCTAAACTCTGAGCTTGTCCCTTCCACTGACATGTCCAAAGGCTATACCAAAGATTGATGCCAGAAAAAGGGAATCAAAGATAATCATTATTTGCCCGGTGCTTCATTAAATTTCTTACCATGGTGGAATGGGAAGCGAGTAACAAGATGGTGGAGTAACAATGTGGGCTGAGGCGAGGCCCTGAGGCAGAGCTGTAGTAGGACTCTTCTCTGACTCTGCATTTGACATCTGAAGAATACAGTTAGCACCTTCTTCCTCTATCAGGTGTCTTTTGATTGGGGTTTTCCAAAGCTCTTCGTGGCTCCTGCTTCCCATGGTGTAAACCATTTGTCAAGGGACACCAGTGTTTTGTAGTCCATGAAATGGAAATATGTGTGTGTGTTGGGGGAGGGAGGTGCTAGTGCCAGCTTACTAAGATTGTAGATACTCTACAGCCAATCTTTTCTAAGCAACCCCAAATATTTTTGGGTGGAGTCTTGAAAATGGTCACTGTGATTATCTGGCAGTTGTATAGTGCTGAGAACAAACACTAAAATCTTGAGAAGCACGGGCCTGAATAGCAATGGTCCAACTTTCGTGCCTGGCATTCAGTGTTGCTAATGACCTGGGTAATGACTATCTAGCAATAAGTCATCACTTAGCCCTGCGTTTTCTCATTTCTGCAGCTTTCCTTGTATCAGAACCCAAGGATTTCCTCTTCTCTGCTTATCTAAATCCCACTTCTCAGGGGGGGTAATCAGAAGGGGGAATGAAACATGAGAGACTATGGACTATGAGAAACAAACTGAGGACTTCAGAGGGGAGGGGGGTGGGGGAATGGGATAGACCGGTGATGGGTAGTAAGGAGGGCACGTATTGCATGGTGCACTGGGTGTTATACACAACTAATGAATCATCGAGCCTTACATCGGAAACCGGGGATGTACTGTATGGTGACTAACATAATATAATAAAAAATCATTAAAAAAAAAAAAAAAAAAAAAAAAAAAGGCNAAAAAAAAAAAAAAAAAAAAAAAAAGAAAGGCAGGTGTGGCAGTCTAGAACAATCCCTGGATTGAAAAGTGGGAAGAGTGTCACTGGAGTTCTTCCCTGCGGTGGATAAGTGAACTATAATGTATCTTTTCCTCCTCACTGCTGGTCTTGATTTTGATTTTAATTTTCAGTAGTCCTAATATCTAATTATTTACCTATTTCTTTTCTATTGTAAGATAAAAAAGGAAGGCTACTGTAAAGCTATTACAAGATATTGAACAATAATTTTCTCTAAATGATCACAAGTCCCTCAAAGACAGAGCAGGTTATGAACACATAAGCCAACAACAACAACAGCAATAACAAAGACGAACTCCTATCCTGTGCCTTTGCACATGTCACCTAAATTCTTCGCACTCCAGTTCTCTCAGCCTCCAAAGACGGGTGGTAATTATATATGGAGTTTGCAGGTTGTTAAGAGGGTTAAGTAAGATGAAGGGGAAAGTTTTAAAAAACTGTCAAATGCTATTCAAACATAACATATCATTATTCTTATAATAATTATTTGTTGAGTCATACTGCGCAGGGATCAAGAGATAGAGTTAATAAGAACAGAAATCATGTGATACTGCCATGGTATAGGCACAGTGGTAAACCTTAAAGTTGGAGAAATCATTTGCACTTCATGTTCTGGAATGCCAATCACAGCCAATATGACCAAAGGCACTCTGAGAGGGCAGAGGTCTTTGAGGTGATCTGGGCAATTTTCAGACGACATCCTGGGGTCTGGTGAAGTGGAAGTAGTGAGGCCAAGTGCACAGGATCCAGATCCCAGCCGTACTGCCAAAGCAGCCTTCATTAGTGTTAATTATTGGGCAGAAGTCTCAGTAAGATTTCATCGGAAATAATGTCCAGCTGCTGCTCTTTACAACAAGGTTCAGAGGGTGCTGAGATTTACCCACAGTCATGAACTTAATCAGGGGGAGGCCAGACATCAAACCAGGATCAGACATTGAACCAGGTCTCCTGCCCATTGACCACTTGTCACATCATATGACGCTGCTTTCCTGGGGCTCAGATTCACGGAGCTCTTGGCTGCAGACAAACCTTTGGCCAGGCAAGATAGGCACAAACTTTGGCAAAAATAGAACATTTTTAGAGGAAGCAGATGATCTTTTTAATAGAACACGGATACAAAAGACAAGAATTCTGAGTAGCACCTCGTGGAGAACTGCCTTAGGAACCTGGGTTCACAAGTAGAATTACATTAATTTCATGCATACAAGGGATTTTCCGGGGACTCAGTTCTAGATGGCTGCCACTCAAAACCACGACAAATTAGATTTGCCAAAATTAATAGAAAGTAACATGAATTATTTGATTCAGTCACATTAGCTGCCAAATATTTCTTTAGGGTCTTGGATTAACATAGAAGTAGAGAGGCTTGTAGAGAGGGACATGAATAAGAAAGAAATGGCCAAGAAGTGCCCTCTGCATGAGAGGAGTAAGAGGCATTCAAGAGTTATGTCCAAGACATACTTTTATTTTTTATTTTTTTTTCAAGAGATACTTTTAGTTATTGTTAAGAATGAACTTGCCTTTTTGCAAGTGAGTCAAATAGTTTTTTGCCAGATGGCAGGCAGTATGTATCTTGAGGAAGGGCCACTTCTGTCTGACTTTCCAAAAGACCCCCGGGGGTTACAGTGGTACTATTAAGAGCTACTCTGGAGGATGGCCCAGAAATTCCCTAATAGAGTGGGGATGGGTCAAGGCCTCCATTCTCCACTGACTCTTCTGTCTCTTGCCCAGGTATCTGATGGCCTCGTAGTTCATCTGCCACATGAGTCTGATCCCTTCCCTGATCTGCATTCGTAACAATCTTCTGGTAAAGCAAGTCCAGTACTGTTATCATCAGACCTAACAAATTCAATGGCTTCTTCCTCTTGCCTTTGAGCGAACATCAAAATACTGCATTCAGAATACAAACTTCTAAGATTTGGCCCCAGACTCCTGACCCCAGACCACCACTGTGGTCTCACCCCAACCTTTGCTCTGACCTCATGGTACACACTGACCTCCATTTTCAGAGCTCTGGAGCACACCATGCTCTCACTCCTTGGGCTTTGCACATGCACTGGCAATGTCCTCTTTCTGCATCCCACAATTCCTGCTCATTCTCCAGATCTCCAGGAACCATCACTTCCTTGGAGACGAATTCCCTGATCTCTAATCCAGGTCATTTTGTGTTCTCCCCATCACCCTATGTACATCTAGTTTCATGACATTAATATTTTATTGTGGTAACTTGTGTGACTGGGAAATTAAGTGCCATTTATAATCATGGATGCCTTCTAAGGGGTTGAGTCTTATTCAAGTGAAGAGCCCTTGGTCCTGTGGAGTGTCTTGGGTTTGGATAATCAAAGTTGGGGTTGGAGCTGAGTTATATTTAGGGATGGAAAGATTTGAATTGTTCTGCATAAAAAAAAATAAGAGACGTTTTTGATGGGCTTACTTCCCCTATTTGTTGGGCACTTACTATGTATGGGCCAGGCCTGGTCTAAGGGCCTCTCATGTATTAACTCACTTAATTTCACAACATCATTCTTAAAGAGGTGCCATTCTTATCCCTATTTTATAAGGAAGCAAGCAATCTTTCCTAAGGGTTCACCAGGAATAAGTGATACAGCTCGAATATGGTCCTAACAGAGAAGGGGCAGAGGAGAGACAGAAGTGGCCAAGGAGGCAGGCAGAGGGGAAGTGATACTTGAGAGCCATATCACATGGGGGAGGCTGAGATGAAGCTGTTGAGGTGCCAAAGGGATACATTTTAAGAAGTGGGATTTCTAGCCATTTGACTTTGAGCTCATTTATTCATTCTTCAACAATTTTTATTGAGCAGCTACTATATGCTAGGCACCACTCTCAGATCTGGTGCTCGGAGGTAGGGGGAGGCAGCCTTGCTCATAAACCGATAATTGAGTAGAAACCTGGAGAAATCAAGGGAAAATGTCACGCATGCATATATATGGGGAAGGTGATTTAGTCAGAGGGAATAGAAGATGCTAAGACCCTGAGTGGGGGTGTATTTGTTGTTTCTGAAGAAACTTCTGGTAGCTGTTGTGTCTGTAGCAGGATGGGGAGGGTGAGAATGCTGGAGATGAGGTCAGCAAGGAATTGAGGGTTGCAAACAGGTAGCCCCCTTGGGCTTTTATGTTGAGTGAGATAGGAAAGTAGAGGGTTTCGAGTAGATTAGGACTTGCTCTGATTCATATTTTATTTATTTTTTTTCAAGATTTATTTATTTATTTGAGAGAGAGGGGGAGAGAGAGAGCTCACAAGTGGGAGGGGCAGAGGGAGAGGGAGAGAGACTCTCAAGCAGACTCTGCAGAGCCCGACGCGGGGCTCCATCTCACAACCCTGAGATCACTACTTGAGCCGAAACCAAGACTCAGACACCCAACCAACTGCACCGCCCAGGCTCCCCGATCTGATTCATATTTTAAGAGGATCACTCTGGATGCTACATAAAGAATAGGCTTTAAAGGCAAGTGGGAGACCAATTAGGAGGTTGTTGCAATAATCCAAGTGAAAGATGATGTCCATTTGGAAGTGGTGAGCAGTGGTCAAATTCTAGCTATGTTGGAAGGTAGAGTTGTCAAGGTTGCTGCTATGTATTTCCCCATCTCTCAGAACTTCCATTAAGTCTCACGCAGTCACTAAAGCAGTGCTCTGAATGGTGCACGTGTGTGTACGTGTATGCGTAAATTAAGGACGAGGGCTGAATCTCATGTCTGGTGAAAATGCAGTAGAGAATAGCACTAACACATACCAGACAGTGAAAAGTTTCCTAAATCAAACTATTTCAGCAGAAGGGGATGCTCAGAGCCAGACATGTTATAAAGAGTAAGGCCTTGGGAATTCTCACACTCCTGGACAGCACACTGGACTTTCCAAAATACAGGACATGGGATTCAAGGAATTCTTAAATGGCAGAAGGACACCAGCCAAAGTCTCGTCTACTTCTGTCTCCACCTTGCTCACTAGACTGTGAGTTTCAGGAACACTGGCATTGGTTGTGCTGCTATTATTTGTCGTTGTGTACCTAGCGGCTGGCACCTAGTAGATACTCCGCAAATGTTCCTTGGGGAAAGAAAATGAAGAGCTTCCATGTCCAAGAGAGGCTAACGTTCAATGGCTCCTGTTCATACTAGAGGTCCAGAATTGGGAAGAACTAAAACTCAAAACCTTGCTTCTTTCTTAAGAAATGCGAACCAGATCTCAGTGGGCCAAATACAGAAGCCAGTATTCAGGTGAGCATTTTTCAAGCATCATTCGCAACATCGTCAGCGCAGCATGAAGCACTTTGTCTACATTATGTGAGAGGCATCTGTGGGGAAGAGGGAGGCAAGCGGAGGGACAGAGAATTTGAACAGGGAGAACCCTCGGCTATGTTGCAGAAAGACCTTGGGGGCAGTTCATGGTTTTTCCACGTAGCTGGGTGCACTTGAGCAAGTATGTTACTCTCCAAGTCGAAACAGGAAAAGGCAGGTGATTATAAAAATTGGGCCTTATTGGGATAACACCTCATGAAGACCCTATGAATTAGGTGAGACCAGGTTTGCAAATATGCTTTGAAAACTTCAAAGCACAGAACATGTGTATACTATAATTGCCCTTATAACATCTTTGGTGAAGATACATGGAATTGTAGAAGGCATTTGACTGTGCTAGATGCCAGCATAAAGAATTGATGCTTGAGGAGAGGCATAAAAGTGCTCATTTTTCTGTCCCAGGCAGCCTACTGTACTGGTCCTTGTTGTCATGCCCTCTGTTCCTCGGTATGTGGTAACTACAGGTAGAAGCCAGGCAGTACTAAAGAATCCGCTGCTCATTCTTAGCTTTTGCTCCCTTCTGGACTTAAGGCATATTACGGAATTACTGTAAGCCAACGAGTCTCCATCTGTAAATGAGGGATAAAATTTGCCAGCTGTCTCCTAACCTCCCTGGGAGGAACTGGGGTTTAATAAGATAATGAACATTATTCTCTCCATATGCACTCTACACCCTTGGCTCCCATGGTCTTCAAAAGGCTCTCCATAGGCATACATGCAGATTCTAAAATCAAATTCAGACGGTCATACGGCAAGCCGCTGAGACTCATGCCAATGACTATTTATCACAAATTAATATTAATATCCATTAGTTAATGTTTTCTATTAGCGATTGTACAATTAATCAAGAACAATATGTCACAAGGCAGAGCCAGCTGTAGGTGGATAATTGGAATGTAGGTGGCTTGCTTTCAGTGGCCATCACATCACCTTTGCGTATCTTTTCAAAACTTCCCATCGCTTCTGTTGCTTCTTTCTCTGGCCATTAAACTTAATCATTAAATCCACATGAAGGTACTTGGAAAGCACAGAAGTATTTTCAGAGCATGAAGAAAAGTTGCATTTTGAAGGAGGATTGCACGAAGAAGACAAGGCGTAAAATAAATGAAATCGATTGGTAGTTAATGATAATGAAAAAAATTGTAACAATCGCAGCTCTCACTTATTACTTATTGAGTGCCAGATACGTAAGGCACTGTGAAGAATGAGGATTCTCAGAAATGGCCCACGATTTCAGAAGCTGACATTTTCCTTGGATTGACCAAGACTAAGTCCACAGATGTGAAATGACAATGCTATAAATAACAACACAACATTCAAACAGCAGCAGGAGGAGATTTCACAAGGGTAAGTACAGACTCCTGGCCTAGATTGGCTGGGTTTGAATTACAGTCCTGCCACCTGCTCGCCCTGTGATCTCAGCCAAGTTACCTAGCCTCTGTGTGTTACAGTTTCCTCATCTGTAAAATGGAGGGAGCAATTATTCCTATCACACAGGGCTGGCTTTGAGGATTTTATGAAATAACACAGACCACATAATAACAACACAACCCATTATGATGCATTGTGACTTGTAAATCCTGTTGTGGAGACGCTAAGGCAATGAATGGTAGTTCTGAAGAGGGAGTCTACACCATCTGATGGAGATGGGAGGATCTGAGCCGGATATGACCCATGAACGACCCTTAGCAAGGAGTGGAACATTCTAGATGGGGCCATTGGGTAGGACGTGAGTAGCCATATCAGGGTGCAGAGTATCATACCCAGAAACCAGGCCAAAAGGGCCTTGAGCCCTTGCTGCCAGATACTGGTGCCTTAGGAAGATGAAACTGGTAATGATATGTGGAGGCCAAGTTAAGAAGAGAAACTTTAGGCATCCCTGAGAAAGAAATTTGGGGTCCAAGGAACCCCTTCCGTCCGTGTATGCATAAAGCAGTCCTTTCCATAGGCTTCCTTCCCATCCTGAGAGCTAAATGTGAAGGGAAATGCTAATGAACTCTCCAGAATGCAGAGCTAACGGTGGGCAGAGTTATAGGTAGAATTACTTAGTGGAAGTGCTGGCAGAATTTCCACGGGAGAAGTTGCGTAGCTGGTGCACATGCTTGATGATACTAAAAGTGGGACGTGCGTTACTTAAAATCCGAGACATCCTTTGCGAGCCGCGGAGCTTTTTCCTTCACGGGAAGTTGTGCATTTGCAGCTTGTCAGGACTCGCCTGCTATCTTTTGAATACGCAGCCATCAACCTTTAGAGTGGAATTAGGAGCACTTTAATTTCCTGATAACACCTAAATTAAGGTAAGAGTTCTAAATACTTTATTAATAATGTACACGCTAATTAATAGAAATTACTTTTCCAGCATGTATTATTAAAGGATGTGCTCCAACAGGCCTTTTTACGTTTTCCAATTCGATGCTTAGAAAACTGGTGGCCACTTCCGCATCTCACCCCAAACTATTCTCGATCCATTCTGTGCAACGTGGAGGGAGAACTTTCCACTCTGGGTTTGAGAAGAAAGCTGTCCTCAGTTCTTCCTGGCCCTCCGTTGAAACGATTTTTGTTGTTGTTTTTGTTGTTGTTGTTGAAATAAGTTCTTTCATAAACACACTTAAAGTCGGATACTCCGGACCTAAAATTTTACTCTCCAAACGGCGAGTTCTTTATGCGATTGGCTGTGGCTCTACACTTCCAAGCGTGAGGAGGAAAACTGGAACTTTCAGTCGCAATTCAAATTTGATTTTTTTGTTCTTTACTCGACAGGATGCCTAGTGCATTTTCTCCTTCCAAGTGGAAAGTCTTCAAGTGTGACATTCCTGACACAGCACTGTGGCTCGATAATACAGAATTAGCTGCAGCCCTAACTCAGTGGGAAGGTACACTGAGAAACAAGGTGACACTTCCTTTCAGGGAGATGCTGGCATGGTCTAAAGGCACGGGCTCTGTGGTCAGTCTGCTGCGCTCAAATTCAGAGCGTGACACTTCTTCAGCGTGAGGCAGTGGCCAAGGTACACAGCCTCTGTCCCTTCATTGCCTCAATCTGTAAAATAGGGATGGCCATGCCTGTTCACAGGGTTGCTACAAAGATTGGAAGAGTCCATATATATGGAGGTCTTAGATCAAACTCAGATTTACTCAACAGACCCTACCAACAGGTATCTCTTTTCCCACCTCGGTGAGCTGGGGGGGGTGGGGGTGGGGGTAGGCTGTGTCCTGGCTCACATTGAGGCCAGGCAGGCACTCCTGATCTTTTTTCCAATTAACTTTCTGCTTAATACGTGCCCAATGGCTGTGCAGAGCCTACTGGCAGGCTGTCTTACACTGTGGCACAGGGCTCGGGTTTCCCAGGGAGCTGGGCAGGAAGTCAGCAAAGAGGAGCCTCCAGCGCCCCCTGTACTACAAGGCTTAGAGATGAGAGTCCACACTGAACCCACTTCTGCTTTATTAACAGGCAATCTCGCTTTCCAAGGTAATGAACCCCCAAGCTATGGAGAGTCCTGTCAGAGACCCCACAGATCTCGCTTTGGTGTGCTAAGATGTGACTCCTTGATGCCTTCCTCTCCCCTGCCCTTGATGCCCACAGTCAGCAATTTCCACCTCCAGTAACTACCTGGTCATTCTTCCCCAGTGATGGGAGGCGAGCTGTAAGAGAGGCTAGATTTGGTGCATACTGTTATTTTTCCTGTAATAATTAACAGAGGACTTCCTCTTCCTCTTTCCTTCCCCTGCCCCCCCCCCCCCCCAAGAAGAATGTTTTGAATTCCAAGGTTAAGGCTTGCCAAGAGCTCCTGCTATCATGGGACTGAAGATGGATTTCCCTCATGGGACCTGAAGAGGCCATCGGTGCAATTTATTTCTGTCTCAACGCTCAGTAAGAGATGTGACCTTGTGTCTCACAAGGCTCTCCTCACACCCGCGGCCCTGGATATGAAGAGTTAAACATTCCACTCCTCTGTAGAGAGATGTAGATACCTTGACATTCAGAGGCACAGTTCCCAACCTAATCCTTTCTAAATCAGATTAGTCCATCCCATCGCTGACAGTTCACTGACGAGTGCATTCCTCAAAGAGAATCTCATCTGAGATGCTGAGCACTGTAGTTTTATAGTATCAGGGTGGTAATTCATGCCCTGAGTAATAAAGAAACTCATTAAATGTAGAATCTCGGCTCTCGCTTTGTACTTAGACCTCCCAGCAGTTTAACTTATGCATGAGTCCAAATACTTTAAGGGATAATATAAAAATTATCTACTATTCTTTCATATCTAAAATTGGGCATTTGTTTCCCTTTACTACATTGCGAACATAACTAGGAAACAATATATTACCCTAATTACATGTTATTTATTAGAAAGGAAGCAAATAAGTCATTTGGAGACAAATCCCTATAGTTATTCATGGAATTGCTTTAGATGACAAAGATAGAGTAAAGCCGGCAGTCTTTCATTATATTTATTACACACTCTTTGTGCTAATGAACAATCACAAGCTTCACTGAAATAATGGTCTCAGCTCCAAGTTGTACGGAATGCTATATGGGCCATATTTATCAAGAACAAGGCAGGCCTTTGCTTGTCCTTTGTGTCTTTGCTTTCCATTGAAGGAAGAGGGTAGAAGACAAACAGAAGGAGCTTGAGGGATTTTAATAAGTACAATGGAAACCAGTTAGCAGATTAAAAAAAAAAAAAGTCTTCATGCAACCTTCAGTAGCAGTCCATTCTGGAAAAAAATGGTCACTTATTGTCCCATAGGAATCGTGAGTAGGGTCACTCCTTACCTTGAGGCAACAGGAATATATATATATACATGTAAGTATGTATATACCTACGGATTTGAAATTTTGATGAACAAGTTTCTAAGATATTACTGAGATACCTGAAATATTTATTTGCTTATCCCATAAGTGGGGGCAAAAAACTCATACAGCTCTTTGTTTTAAAGTGGAAAACAGGGGTGCCTGGGTGGCACAGCCGTTGAGCGTCTGCCTTCGGCTCAGGGCGTGATCCCGGCGTTATGGGATCGAGCCCCACATCAGGCTCCTCCGCTATGAGCCTGCTTCTTCCTCTCCCACTCCCCCTGCTTGTGTTCCCTCTCTCGCTGGCTGCCTCTATCTCTGTCGAATGAATAAATAAATAAAATCTTAAAAAAAAAAAAAGTGGAAAACAAAAAGTTTTCGAAAATCTAACCTGAAAAAAGATGGGGACTTTCTTTTAGCTCTCTGTTTTCTAGATACCATTAACTCCTCCTTGCTGGGGGAGTTGGAATAAGAGGAGAAAATTCTCTCAGGAGAAAAACCTTCAAAAACGATATGAACAAATGAAACAGATTTTCTCTGCATGTCCGATACATTTTTTTTTTTTTTTAATCATGGCTCCTGCTGCCTCTTTAGGAAAAGAAAATCTTCAGTAGGAAGGCAAGGGGTGACCCATTTTGTTTGTGTGTGTTTACAAGCAAGCTGTCCAAAGTTGTGGGAGCTTCAAGAGGAAAAACGTTTTTAGTTCCCTTCTTTTGGAATAATTGAGCCAATATGTTAGCACTTAGAAATGCTGCCTCATGGATAGTACCAGAACTGTATTTGAGGATTAAACCACAGATAACAAAAGAGCACAGGAAAACCTAGGAGGGAGCGGAGCCAAGAAAGTCAGCTGGAACCATCTCTTCTTTTGAATTACCAGTTATCCTTCAGTTGTTTTTTATTCAAACATTTGTCTAGTTCCTCCTCAGAGCTGTTTAGTGCACTCTCTCCTGCACAGGAATATACAGTAGGATTTCCCACCCCAGATCAGACCATTGGTGCATGGAGCTGGTATGCTAACATTGGCAACCTTCCAGCCATGAGGCATCAGCAAGGCAAACCAACAACACAGCTTGTTGTCAATTATGCGAGGCTGTGAACAGGGTTATGCTTGAGGGTGGTGCCAGTGGGGGTTGGAGTGGGGGTAGGGGTGCTAGGAAGGAGACAAGGGGAGGGGGGTGAGTGCAAAGTTGAGGGCTAGGCAGAAAATTCTACTGTGGAGGAACTGACTTTCCCATTCCTCCTCAAAATCCCTCTAAGCTCTTCGCAGAGATCAAAGGAAGTTAGTTGGTTAAGTATATATTTGGGAAAACTTGTCCCTGAGTTGGGAGCAGGGAGAAGGGGCAAACCTGGCTAGCTCTGTAAATGCTGCTAGAACGTTACATCCTGCTGAATCTTGTCCATGGCTTTGCTCTCTGGTCCCTGGGCACCATGTTTTGTCATCTTATGAAGTGAGCTGCATGGAACTAAGGTGACCACACCACCTGGCTTGCTTCCAAGTCCTGTTCACACCTGTTGTCCTGGAATGACCTTCAATAGTGATACTTCTTTATTCTCCAAAGTGTCCTAGCTTGGACAATAAATCATAAGGTCACCCTAATTCGAATCTAGAACTCAGCTTCAGGCAACTAGGTATACTTCCTAATTATGTTTTGGGGAACTTCCTAATTATGTTTTAGGCTCCTAGAATATTTACGCCAAGTGTCACAGAATATTTTAAAGAAGCCTCCCAAATGTGACCTATTCTGATGGAGTATTTTATTGGGAAAAATTCTAAGAATGCAGCTTGCAAAGAGATTAGGAACCTGTTGCATTTCAGAGTAAGTAGGCCAGAACCAGAAGACTGACTCATGTGTGTTGCATTGGCAGGCATAACTTGATCTTGGTCGCTTTCCCTTTGCCTTATTATCTTTTTAACTTTTGAGCAATGCCAAGGATACCCTTGAGATCACAGGTCCATAACAGAGCAAATGGATGCAACTTCCGCCGTGTCCTTGGCTTCTCCTGGAGGCACAATGTGGTGGTCTTGACAGCTAGAGCAGACTGAGGGACCCACCAGGGCAGAGGATCTCAGAACTGTGTGTTTGCCCAGATTCAGCTACATAGTGCTAGCCCTAGATTTAAGGCTGGTGTGATGGGGGGAGGTTGGAGGGAAACGCACACAGGGATGTATCTACTCTTCTTAACACCCATATGCTAGGCAAATGCTTTCCTTTTGAGCCACAACTAGGTCACCTTATTATTTCTGAGTTTCATTTCTTACTGTGCTGTCAAGCCTAATTGGGATTTCAAAGCCATAGGATTATCACGTAAGAGAAACTAATTTCTGGTCTATGGAAAATAACTTCTGGCAGATTTTAATTGGGATAAATTCATCAGACAGACTTAGGGCAGGAGTCTCATGATCGAATGCCTACTAGGGTCAGGCAGATAATACAAAAAAGAAGGCTAAACATACAGTCCTCTTGGTCTAACTTTTTTTTTTCTTCCTGTTCTCGATCCTTAAGAAATAGTAACATAGTAAAACATTACAGATGGTTTAGGTCTATTTTTAGAAAACACAACTCATAGTAAGTGGAAGTTAACCCAGGATCCCTGTTTCAGGGAGCAGAGAGGGTGTGTTGAAACTAGGAGAATGGAGGTTACATGACCCATCACAAAGCGGGCAGCCAGGGACACTTGGGTGACTCAGTCAGTTAAGCATCAAACTCCTGATTTCGGCTCAGGTCATGATCTCAGGGTCCTGAGACTGAGCCCAGAGCCGGATTCTCTCTCTCCTTCTGCCCTTTCCCAGTGCTCTTTCTCTCAAACCTCTCTCTCTCTCTCTAAGGGGGGGGAGGGGGAGGAGAGCAGCCAGGCTCAGTTTCAGTCATCTTTTAATCTGTGGAAATGGGTTCCCTTGTCATGGAATTTCAAACTGATTTCAAGAGAAATGTAAATCTGTATTTTCATATAAAATCACTGCATACCACTGGGACTGGAGTTGTCTTTTGCACTCCTCAGGGTCTCTTTAGGACCACCATCCATCCATATTCCCTTACCATCACTCCCTTCCAAATGTATTCTTTTGAAGCACAAGCCAGAGGACAATCTTATCCATTCCTCTGTTATCCCTCTGGCTACGCCCTTCATTCACTAAAGGAAGACACTGGCCCATGGCCTAGTATCTATCTCCCCATCACACTCATGGAGCATTCTGGGAAGTTAAACACTGATGTAGATGGTCTATCCAACACCCTTTTTTCTCAGTTCCTTGGTCTACTCAAATTCCACGATATTTTTTCCACTCCACCTTAGTCACCCACTTCCATGGTCATTTCCCAGTCAATGCTACTTCTTCAATGCTACTTGTCAATGTTACTCCTTCAATTTCATACACCCCACTCTCTGGCTGCCACTTCCCATTTTCCAGTTTATTTCCTCTAATAATCAGACTCCAGTTTTTCAAAGTTACCAGAACTACCAATCCACTGATAAATGTCCCTGCTAAGCGTATATATAACGGCCCATGACCATAATCACCCTGTTGCATACATCCTCATCTCCTTGACTCATTCACTCCATCATACTCGACTAGTTAAAAAAAATCAACACTGAAAAATCCAATTTTATACCTACTCTTCCCCTGAACCAAGCAGTCCATGTGGCTGAAGAAAACCACACAATCACATAGAATGGTCTCACTTGATATGCATCACTTTAAACTGAAGTGTATTCTTAATGTTATCATTTCTCTTTCAATTCACTTCCCACTATCCCCCCAAAACAGTTGGCATCTTCTCCCTTCTCCTCAAACTTCCAACACTTCCATCTTCTTCAGTCTCAGATAGTGACCTTGATTTTATTTTACTGGGTAAATATAATGAATAAGAAAGAGCTTCCACATTCTGCACCAAAAATCTATTAAATTCCTTGCATTTATACCTCTGTACTAGTCTTTTCCCTGTCCAATGGTTGCTCCAATCTAACACTCATCCTCACTCATCCATTTGAGTTCAGCTTCCTATAATCTGATCCTTTCATTTTGTTATCTCATTCTCTACTGGATCACCTATTGAATATATAACTGTGCTATAATATCCCTCACCTTCCTTGCCTCCATCTTCTTTGTCCCAACGTACTCCTACAGTGCCTGGCTTATTTTTCTGCTCCTTTCACAAAACAAACTCCTAAAAATGTTGTCTATACCACCTGTCTCCATTTTCTTACCTCCCATTCTGTTTGAACCCAACCCAATCAGGCTTTCTTATATATTTATGAGACAAACCCAGCTCTATGACCTGCAGTTGCATTTTCTGACTTGGAGGGCATGAGATATTATGCCTCCATAGTACTTTACAAAATCTTGCATTCCTAACATTACCCCAGGAGGTAAACAGGGGAGGAGTTAATCTTTCATTATGCAGATGAGAAGAATGAGATTTGGGGAGTTTGAGTAACTTCTTCAAATAAACATTGATGGTAAAGTGGTGGCCGCAACACTAGAACCCAGAGCTCTCCAATGCCTTCAAAAAGATAAAATAAAGAAAGCATAGACTGGTCACTGTAATTGAGGTTCATTATATCTGAAACTTTAAAGCTGAAAAGGCCCTTGAAAATTACTTATGTCAATGGAATATTAGAGAGGTTAACTGATTGGCCTAAGGTCATACAGTTGTTTAGTGCTAGAACCTGGATTCAGGTTTCCTGACTCCTGGCTAGTGCTCTGTCCCAGACACCTGTAATCTGAAATGCAACCTACCACCACCACCAGTAAATAGCAAGTAAGCAGCTGATGGGTACACATGAAGACAGCACTGCTGAAAACACCAATACAGCAGCAGCAACAAGAGCGATGGCCCCACGCTAATGTTCTCACAGGGCAGTCCAACAATCATTTGCATCGGAATCTTACCTGCCATGCTTAACAGGAATGCCAGTCATGGGTTCACCCCAGCTGTGTGGTTTCAGGTTCTCAGGACTGGAGGCCCAGGTGTTCACCTTTTAAACAATTTTGCTAGGTGATTCTTAAATACCCTTAGTCTTGAGGACCATTGTATGAATAACATGGACATAGCACAAATTTCCATTTGTAATTTCATCTTTAAAAGAAACCTGTTAAGTGCTTTGATTTTTCATTAATGAAACCAAAGAAAAGGCAAAAGTCATCAAGCTCTCTCTCCCCATAAACTGTCAGAGTCCTGTTCATTTTCATTTTCTTTCATACATAGTTGAACATTGCCTTGGTGTTAGGTGCTGTAGTGGTTCAAACTTCAAAACAAGCTGCCCTGTGCAGCTGCGGGGAAGGAGCATGACTCATGGGTCAGGGAAAGGACTCACATTCTGGAAACACTAGGGATAAGGAGGTTCATTCACCTCTGCCTCGCAGCAAAGGTGGTGCTTCGAGGTCAGGGTGAGAGTATCAGGGGCACCGACAGCAGGCTTGCCCGGTGATGAATGGGATGAAGCAGAGGCCATGCAGGGATCCATCTCTGCAAGTGATTTATATTTTTGGACACATATAGAGGCTGCTGGCTCTAGAAATATTATGGGGTCTGGATACCTCAACTCCTCAGCAAATTTATTGATGCATGGAGTACTGTTGATATATTCCTGGAGGCCCAACCCTCGTGTTCCTAGCTCCCTCTCCCTTTGGCTCAACTGTATAAATATTTAGAAAGCACTCTTGCCCACATCACAGACTAGTTTCGCAGCTTTAGCATGGATGAAACTTTGATGCAGAAAAAATATTTAGGGCCATGAAATCTTCTTAGATACCAAAAAAGTGATGAAATGAGAACTATATATTTTGTAAGGTTAGAGGATAAATATTTAAAAAGAACTTGCAGAGTATTCAAACAAATGTCACTGTCACATTCCCTGCCAGTTGGGGTAAATAATGCTTAAGGGCTAAATCATCCTATTTCCTGTGGATCAGTAACATTTCCCTAGCTAGGTGGCTAAAATCTCCAGGGTTTTATTTCTTATAAGACTTTTATATTCCCTAGTTTAGAACAAATATATCATAGGAACTAAATAACTACTTGATAATTAAAATTAATTGGCAAAACTAATTGGTTGTTTAATTTATTACTTTATTCTCATTATTTAGATGATGTGGTTGTAATATTAAAGGAAGGAAGGAAGGAAGGAAGGAAGGAAGGAAGGAAGGAAGGAAGGCAAGCATCTAGACAAGGTCAAGTTAAAGAGATTCAATTCTACCCAAATCCGTTCTAGCAAACATTACCTATATATCTAGGTTACTGGGGGTTTTTCTCTCCCTCTTATACATGAGCTCTCACCACCCCCCCCCACCACCACCACCATAAGTCATGGAGAAAGAGTCTAGGAACTCAGGAGAAAAATACACATGTCTGCACTTTCCTGTAGCATTTTCTAAATAGGCTGATGTGTGTCCTTGCATTCACGTGTGATTTTTGCCAGGGTCATTGTGAACAAATGGTTGTAGAGACTGGGTCCTACAGAAGGGTACTAAATGAGTGGGTGGGTAGGACTGAGCTCCTCTCAACAGGCCATGTTTCCTGGTGTGGGCCCGCATCCACATGGAGCATGGGATTTCCATTTCTAACTATGACAAAGGCACTATATGGGCTAGTTGTAGTCCTGACCTTAGTGCTTTAATATTTAGCTTTGACTAAGTATCTATGCTCTTTTGGGTAAGCTGTTTACCATCTGTATCCACTGTTTATATAACAGACCCACTGGGCTTTCTGCTTCTCTCTTACCAAGGTAAAAACTTGATGACTCGCATTAATGCACATAGCTTCTGCTGCAGGAGGCCTAGAGGTTTGAATGGGTTGCTCTAGAAGCTCATTGCTATGGGTCTGATGAAGTGGGGATAATGCTCTGGTTATACAAAAATTTTTCTTATTTTCTTCTTTTTTTATTAGTGTCAGGGGTACAATATAGTGATTCAACAGTGCCCTACATCACCCGGTGCTCATCACGACAAGTGAACCCCTTAACCCCCCACCCACCTCCCCTCTGGTAACCAGCAGTTTGTTCTCTATTGTTAAGATCTGTTTCTTGGTTTGCCTCTCTCTCTCCCTCTGTCTTTCTCTTTCTTTCCTTTTGCCCATTTGTTTTGTTTCTTAGATTCTACATATGAGTAAAATCATACGGTATTTGTCTTTCTCTGACTGACTTATTTTGCTTAGCATAATACTTTCTAGCTCCATCCATGTTGTTGCAAATGGCAAGATTTCATTCCTTTTTATGGCTGAGTAATATTCCATTGTGTGTGTGTGTGCGTGTGTGTGTGTGTGTATACACACACACATACCACATCCTCTTCATCCATTCAATATCAATCAATGGACACTTGGGCTGTTGCCATAATTTGGCTATTGTAAATAATGCTGCTTTATGGTTATACAAATTGAAACATATTTTGTTTTTCATGAGCTGGGATAAACAGAATTAGTTTGTAACATCAGACTTATTCATCAACCTTATAACCTAGAGGTACAATGTCTAGTAAACTTTAGAATCCAGAAGAAACACACTAAATATTTGGGCATGTTGTTCTGACTCCGTTTAAATGAGGCCACCAATTTTGCATGGGGTCCAGAGCAAGAGAAGGCTCTAGAGTGGTTTGATGCTTCCACTCAAGCTGCTTGGCCAATTGTGCCATATGATCCACTAGGAACCATATTTATGGTACCTCATTCTGGGCTGAATCGTGTCCCCCAAATTCATATGATGAAGGCTTAAATCCAAGTACCTCAAAATGTGACTCTATTAGAGATAGGGCCTTTAAAGAGGTAGACCCTAACCCAATCTGACTGGAGTCCTTTTAAGAAGAGGAAATTTGGACACAAAAAGAGACCCCACCTGAAATGCCTGCACACAGAGAAAAGGCTGAGGAGACAGTGGGAAGACAACCATCTGAATGCAAGCAAAGGAGAGAGGCCTCAGAAGAAACCAAACCTGCAGATACCTTGACCTTGAACTTTAAGCCTCCAAAACTGTAAGAATATAAATTTATATTGTTTCAGCCACTCAATCTGTGGGATTTTGTCATGACAGCCCCAGCACACTAGTATCTGCCTCCTCTTGCTTCATTTCCCTCTCTCCTTCAACTCCTACCTCTGGTCTCTAGGGAGTCCCCTGTGATCAGCTGAGGAATAAACACACACAAACATAAATCATGTTATTCTAGTTACCACCTGGAGCAGGATGGCTGCAGAATTCTACCCCCACTCAGGAATTATATTAGTTTCCCCCTGTTGTCTAACAAACTATCACAGATTTAGCAGCTTAAAACAACACCTTTCTATTATCGCACAGTTCTGTACATCAGAAGTCTAGGTGGGCCTGACTGTGTTCTCTGCTTAGGATCTCACGAGGTGAAAATTTGTTTGCTAGCTGGGCTGAGCTTTTATCTGGAAGCTCTGGGGGAGGATCCACTTGTAACCTCACTCTGTTGGTTGGCAGAATCTAGTTCTTTGCCGTAGGTCTCAAGTTTACATTTCTTTTCTGGCTGTCAGCCAGGAGGTCTCTCTGTTCCTAGATGCCACCCACATTCCTCCCCACATGGCCCCTTACTTCTTCAAAGCCAGCAAAGGCTCAACAAATCTCTCTCACTCTTGGAGTCTCTCTGACTTCTGTCCACCAGCTAGAGGGAATGCTCTGCTTTCAAAGGGCTCACCTGGAAATCTTCCTTTTGCCATATAAGGTAACAGGACCATGAGCATGGTATCTCACCATATTCTCAAATTCCCCCCACACTCAAGGCGGAGGGGATTCTAAGAGGCTGAGAGTCACTGGAGCTCACGCTTAGAATGTCAGCCACAGAAGTGGGCCTGAAGCACGCTGGGAAGGCAAGTCCAGTGAGTATTTCATGGTTGTTCACTTCTTCCCTCATGGTAGGGAAGAATACATGGCAAAAGTATGGATCTCTCCTCATTCATGGATGGAGTCTAATGGTTTGGCTAGATGGTCAGGGATTGGGAAGAAAAAAGGAAGTCTGGGAAAGAAGTTTATAGATGGGACTCTTGTAATAAACACAAATTTTGAGGATTTTTGTGTCCCACATTAATGTTTAATAGAGAAAAACCACTACAGAGGAGACAAGAGGACAAGATGACCTATTGTGTGGATATCAGTCTGTCTTCTTCTCTAGCCACCACAATCCTTGCTCAATAGGGTCATGGATGAATTGGCCACAGCCGTAGAGACTTCCATCACAGAGAGTGCTTTGAGTTTCTTGAATATACTTTGGATTTGCCTACCTACCTGTAGTCTTCTGCTAGCATCGCTAAGTGGACTTTATTTATTATTATGGTATTCCACACTACATGGTTTCTGACCTGAGGCCCACTGTACAGTGAAGTACCACAGCAATTACCTTGGCCCATGGAATTCACTGTTCTACCATATACTCCGTCATCCAAAGCAGCTGATCTTGTGAAATACTGGAGTGGTCTACTGAAGACTCAGGCATAGCACTAGTTGGGTAAAAACTTTTCATGGGGCTGAGTCCAATTCTGTAAAAGTACAGTATATGCTGTGATCTAAGTGACCAAAACATGGTGCATTTCTCTTCAAGCCCAATACACAGACCAGGAGGTAGGGATGGGAGGGACTCACCTCCATACGCCTGAAAAAGTTTTACTTCTCTCTACTGTAACTTTGAGCTTTGCTGACTGAGAAGTCTTATCCTCAAAGGATGAATGCTTCTACCAGGAGATACAAGGGTCCCACTGAGCTGGAAGCTGGATCCCCCACCTCGCCATTTTGTTGCAAGGCTTCTTATTCCTTGAACCAGCAGAGAAGGGCTACTCTACTTGCTGTGCTGGTTTTTCCTCAAAATCAATGGGAATTTAGATTGCTTCCACACAGTGGAAGAATGAATCTGAATCCAGGATATTCTCCACGGAGTCTCATTCATCCCATGTCCAGTGGAATATGTTCATGGAAAACTGTAGAACTCTTTACTGTCAGGACAACTAATGGTTTGCCTTTTGGAATGAAGGCTTGAATCGCCAGCCAGGTGAAGAGTGAAAGCAAAGAATGAGAGAATGGGTCACAGTGTTGCAGAAATCGAACTCTTCCCTGCATGGGACATTTAGACATAAAAACCCATGGATAATGCTAGCACCAATCTATATGTTAGGTATTAGGAAAGCTTCATTTCTTTCTTACTTTTAAAGGTAAATATAAATAAAGGGCTTGGTATTTTCTCTTCATCCCTTAGTGGGATGTTTGGTACAACCCCCGGGTAAAACACACCTAAAGATCATTTTGAAGGTCACTGACCTAGACTGTGGGTGATTTTACTAACTAGACAGACGAGTGATTTTGGGGATGTTAGGAAGGTCTCCCTGCCCAAATAATGTCTGACTTTCTGAGTATCTGATTCTGAAATTATCCAATTTCAGCCCCAGACCTTTGTGAAAATTAAAATCATTGAGCGTCACTGACAACCCAGAATGGATTTAGTTCATCAGACTTATAGATTTTGTTGAGTGGGAGGAAAATAAGATGGCATATCAAGTGCCATGGTGGAGAGGGCCCTAGGGATGAAAATGGAATAAATGGATCTATTTGACACCTCTTTGTTGTGCTAGGAAATTTCACATATTTATCTCATTAACTTCTCTGAATAACTCTGTGAATTGGTATTAGCCACACTTTTACAGATTAGAAATCTGAGTTTCAAGAAGTTACTTGCTCAAACTCATACGTATGTTTGTAAGTGGCAAAGCTGCTTTAAGCCCAGATCTGTCAGATCCTGCAACAGATGCTCTCCTACTACAGTATTTGCAAATAGACAAACTTTACTAATTGCATTGACTTTGCTTCGGATTATTACTATATTTTGTTAGTAGAGAGAGAGTCTGGATTCACAAAAGTATACAAATAGAAGATTTTTTGGTTGTTTTGTTTTTTTTGTAAATAGCTTGCTTTTCAATCTCAGAAGCAGCTTTAATTAAATTGTTGAAGAAGCTTGGAAGAGGAATAGTTGGACATTTTTGTCTCAAAGCTGAATCACCCACTGACCCAAGATTTGGGAGAGCCAGACCTGGCCTTCTGTCTCACTTAGCCAGGGTTCTCCTGCTCTGACAAGGAAGGCAACTTCCCCCTTTTAATCCAATGCAGTCATGACTGTTTTGTACTTTCTCCTTTCTTCCCACTGGAAAGGTGGGGAGGGTGGCAATGGTCCAGCGAGGAAGGATTCCTCCAGGCAAGAGGTGGTCTAGGCCCACTCTGCAGGCCAGAGGGCAGTTCTCCCTTCCCAATTGAGGGCCCCAACACTTAGCTGGTAGCCAGGACCCTGGGGATGAGCTATCACCTCAAGCATGGTGAGCATGTCATCCCCTCAGTAACTGTAACTCCAAGCTTGACTGGACACTGTCACCATATGACCCTCTTAACCTTGGCTCTCCTTTCCCAACAAATGCCTGCCCTTCTGATCATAAATATAAATGTAGGATGGGAACACTTCAAGCTCTCAAAAAAAGTTTGAAATCATCCACAATACAGATTTATTGTGATGGGATCCCAAATAATTGTGCGGTGACTTCCATCTGGGCCCAGGTCAAGCCTGGTATTTAATTAAAAATGGTGTAGGGGTAGCTGGGTGGCTCAGTAGCATCCAACTCTTGATTTCGGCTCACGTCATGATCTCAGGGTCGTGATGGTGAGCCCTGCATTGGGCTCTGTGCTCAGTGCGGAGTCTGTTTGTCCCTCTCCCTCTGCTCCTCTCCCCACTCTCTCTCTCTCTCAAATAAATAAATACATAAAACGGTTAAAAAAAAAAAGAATAGTGTACATGCACGGTCACACGCTCGCTTAAGCTGATACACATGGGCCTATATTTAAAAAAAAAGAAAGAAAAAGAACAATGTAGATTTCTTATACTCTCAAGCAATAGCATATATACATACGCGTGCACACACGTGCACACACGTGCACACACACACACACGTATATATTTATTTATTTACTTAGAGAGAACGAGGTGGGGGAATGGGGGAGGAGGGAGAGAATCTCAAGCAGGCTCCATGCCCAGCATGGAACCCGTCGTGGGGCTGGATCTCACAACCCTGAGATCATGACGTTAAGCCAACATCAAGAGTCGGACGCTTCACCGACTGAGCCACCCAGGCGCCTCTACAGATATTCGAATATGTGCCAAATATATTAGGGCACCCTTATTCTGAGGTCTGTACTATAAAATGCATATGGAGACCCTAAAATGACAAAACAGTGGTGTTCTCTAATACGTTAAATGTTGGACCATAGCATATTTAGGGTGTATGGATTTTTATTATAGTCTTTAAAAATAGGAAACTATAAGAAAACTATGCTAATCAAATATCTGTAGAACTTCTGATATTTGTATGCAGAAGCCTTCCATTTGGACAATACAGTTAAAAAAGCTCAAGGTGTGAGAGACAGCACGGGGTAAACTGTGGCTTTACAACTTGCTGGCTGTGTGACTTTGGGCAATTTACTTAACCTTCTGGGACTTCAGTGTCCTCACCTATAAGGCCATGCTAATCAAAGACCCTCATGGTGATGTTGTGAGATTTTATCAAAAATAGCAGAGACCTAGAATATGCCGGGCAAATAACAGGCACCAAATAACTGTCCGTTCTCCCCACCACTTGCAAGGGGCATACAAAAACACACGGACACGCGCGCACGCACACTCAAGCTCGGGGACTGTTCCTTCTCAGGATAGTCTACTGCCTCTGGAACATCTCGGGTTTTCAGCCCCAGAGTTAAGACACAGTGCTTTTCCATGGTAATAAAGTTACTTTATATTCAGAGCACACCACTTTCCCCCATACGGGAGAATTACTATAAAAGAAACAGGTGGAATTTTATCGACTGTCCACCCAATAGGCTTTCACCTCCCCAGGAACAGGAATGGCTCCGCCGGGCTGGAGAGCCTAGTGAAGAGAAACCTCTTACACACGGCACAAGCCCCGGGAATTCCAAGCTACATGTACCCAGAGGCCACCAGAGCTGCTAATGTGGCAGGTGAGATTCAGAGTAAGCCTGTCTCGGGTAATTGAGGCTGGAGGAAAGAACATTCAAAAATTCTCTGCATATGCCCGCCTCCAACCCCTTTTTAAAATTTCCTTTTCCTCTTCTCTTCCTTTTAAGTTGATTTTGTCATTTTGAAACATATTCGCTGCATGAGGAGCTTTTGCTCTGTAACAACCTCAAGATTTAGTGGCTTAAAATAACAAACACTTACTTGGCTTAGGACTCTGGGGCTGGCCGTTTGGGCTGGGCTTCCCTCTTATCTCAGCGGGGCTCGCTTATGTGTCTGTAGTTAGCTGGTGGGTTAGCCGGGGGCTGGTCAGTCTAGGACAGCCTCAACTGGGATGGCTCGTCTTTGTTCCACATGGTCTTTTGTCATCCAACAGGCCAGCCTGGGCTTGGTAACATGGCAGATGGGCAGGGCTGAGAGAGGCAGAGAGAGAAAGCAAGCAAAAGTACTTCTTGAGGCTAAGAGTTTGGAAATGTCACACTGTCATGTCCACAGCGTTCTCCCTCCTGGCCAAAGCAAGCCAGGGCAAGTCCAGATTCAAGGGCAGGGGAAAGAGATGCTTTCTTTTCATGAGATGACCTATAAAGTCACAGTGCCCAGTAATCTGACATAGGGAGAGTCAAAGGATTATAGCCATTTTCACAATCTACCGCACCCTGAGAGTTCCAAATTGCAGCCTGCGAGGGGGCCGCTGGAAGGACTAATACGAGAGGCGAAATGCAGCCTAACAAGCAAATGTACCAGGCAATTGAGAGGCTGATGAAAGACCCAGCATTCAGAGGACATTTTTACACATTCTTTCTTCTCATTCCCTTAAGGTGATTTTGTCATTTCGGAAAACCTCAGAGTGGCGTCGGCATGAGAGCTGCTTTGCGGGAGGAACACCTCCTGGACTGGTGTGACCCTACGGATGGTGGCCCGACCACGTCGTTCCCTTCCCGCCCCCACTGCCATCTCTGCCTACGGCGGTCGGAGCCCTGCAGCACAGCAATCAGGATCGATCACGGTGAAGGGTGGCTCGCAGGGCTTGGCTGGGGTGCAGCACAGCTGGCCTCAATCACTGCTGCTTGAATGTCTCCTCTCAAGCTTTTAAGGGTTGCCGAGAACTGAGTGCACAGGAATCCAAACAAGCCCGAAGACTGCCTGCTCGAAATTGGCTCAGGATCGCGAAGAGAGGAAACAAAAGACAGGGTGAGGATAATGACCTGCTGGAAATGGGATTTAGGAGACGTTTCCTCTCGCAGGGCTCAGACGGCTCAGACTCCCAAGGGCTCTGTGGTTTGTGCCCCGCTTGGTGGGGAGCTTGGACTCAGCCTGCTCTGTGGCTGCGTGCGCTGGAAGGCACAGACTGTGACCAGGGACAGCTGCTCTCCTTAGAGGAGGTTTTATCCATCATTTTTTATCTGTGGTCAGTCAAGGAGAGAAAAGACTCTGAATTTTATTCACAGGACCCAAGGAAAGGAAACGAATACCAGCCTCTTGCTGAGTGTCTCCCCTTCTTTAAAGGTTGTTTTTTTTGTTTTGTTTTGTTTTTAATTTTCCTTTTTTGGCCCAGACCCAGACTGTAGTGTGGTTATAACAAATGTGGCATTTCCCCTCCCTCAGCACCTTACTTCCTCCTTGCCTCTCCCTTCCCCTCCCCTGCCAACACACAATCAGATGCAGCCAATCTGGGGATATCCTAGAGCGAATAAGTGCCCACAGCTGGATCCCGTGCACCAGTGTTAAATGAGACACCCTGACTCCTTCGAACATTTATTTCGTTCTGCCTGACAGTAGTCAGAGAGGCACCGGGACAAACTGCAGGATGGTATTGCCCTCTGCCTTCCGAGCGCAAGGTGGTGGACTATTATAGCGGGTCCTGGATGATGCTACAGAGCTTAAAGAAACACCATTGAACTACTCTCAGGCAATCGATTGGGATATTAGGGTTTTCAGTTTTCCAGTACTTGGCTCTTTACAATCCAGTTCTACAAAGATTTATGTAGCATTGGGGGATGGTCAAAGATGCAGCATATATGGTTTTGATGCTGTCAGTCAAGAAAAGAGGCCAAATGATGCCTTTGAAGTGCTGGTCCCTCTCTGCTAGAGTTTTCCCAGGCAGACATGGCTCGTGTCATTGCTCTAAGACTGGCAGACGAGACTGGACCTGAGTTCACAAGTGCCCATCTGGCACTTACCATGTGCCAGGCACCCATCACTTTACAAATGTGGACTCATTTAATCTTCATACCGTACGTCTTATTCTTCTTATCCTACAGATGAGGAGATGGAGCTCAGAGAAGGTTAGTAGTTTGTCGAAGACAGCATCTTGTTTGTAATGGTCAGAGTCAGGATTTGAGCCCTAGAAATCTGGCCGCAGGGTCTATGTTCCTGGTCACTATGCTCTGTTGCCTGTCATGTTAATGAAAGGGTTTTTTGTTGTTGTTGTTGTTTGTTTGTTTTGTCTTTTGCCTAATCAGACTCCATTTTCCCCCCTGGGTTATTATTTTTTTGGCGGGGGGGGGCAAGAAGAGAAGAGAGAAATGAGGGTTAATAAATAAGGCCATGCTGGATGTTGTGCCTGGCCCTTTACGGTTTCCTTATTTAATTGCTAGAACAATGCTATGAGGTATTCTTACGCACAATTTAGCTTACAACCCTCAGAGGCTCAGAGAAGTTAGTGACTTGGTGTAAAACACACAGCTATCAAACCTTTGGCTCTCGGACTGCCAGTATGAGCTATTCATGGATTTGTCTATTAGAGGGGAATACAATCCTCTCCAACCTCCTTCCTTCATATGATGATGGGAAGATTGGAAGGTGGAGATTTCGGCAGGACCTGCCTGTGGCAGAATGGCTCAGACCAATCCACCTCTCTTTGTTCTCTGGAATTTCATCCGGAACCCAACCCCAAATGGGCATCTTGCAGATTCCTCGACCAGAGGGCTTGCTGGGCTCATGGGAGACTCCATCACTGCTACTAGAAAGCACGTCCAGAAAAGCCAGTGGCTGCGCTGTCACAAGCAAAGGAGAGCTTAAAAAGCTCCCATGGTCCTCCAGCGACCGGGGGTGGGGTGGGGGGTTCAATGTGCTTTCCTTAACAGAGCAGGCCTCCAAGATGGAAATTAATGTCTTAACTGTTGTTAATGTTTTAGATCCCTCAGAAAGCACAACAGCAGAGGAAAAATGACAAAAGCTTTTATCCACATTGCACTTTGCAGCTTATGAGTGCTTTCAGAGATCTTATTCTAACTTTGCCCCCCACCTGCAAGGTGGAGAGGCCAGGCATTGTCATCCCATTTTATAGACAATGGAGCTCCCAAGCTCAGAGAGGTTAAGTGACTTGCTCAAGATCAAACAGCCAGCAAGAGATGGAGCCATGGCCCGGGTCCAGGTCTTCTCCCTCCAAATTTAGCACTCTCTGCAAGAGAGCTTACTTTGCTTTTAAATGACCTATCAAGTAATGATAGCAGTAGGAATTCTAGTGAAATGAATTTGACTGTCAAATAGCTTGGGGTTATTATAAAACACAAAAGCAGTAATAATTGCTAACATTTTTTGCTCTCTTACTATGTGCTAAATACTTTATGCATACGCTTCTCCATTCGTTCTCTTGACTAACACGGGTATCTACTGTGACCCACATGTGCAGGGAGGCAGGGATTATTTGTTCCATTTTATAATTGTATAATCTGAGACTGAACAGGAAGTGAGATGCCATCCCCAAAGTCACACGGCCAGGAAGCGACAGAATCAGGACCAAAACTCTGGTCTCATGATGCTAACAGGCATAATCTCAACCATTTCACATCCACACATATAATCGCCTAAAAGTACCAACTATTTTAAAATGAGGAGACAACAGGGGCACCTGGGGGGCTCAGTCGTTAAGCGTCTGCCTTTGGCCAAGGGCGTGGTCCCAGGGTCCTGGGATAGAGCCCGGCATCGGGCTCCCTGCTCCACTGGGAGCCTGCTTCTTCCTCTCCCACTCCCCCTGCTTGTGTTCCCTCTCTCACTGGCTGTCTCTCTCTCTGTCATATAAATAAATAAAATTAAAAAAATAAATAAATAAAATGAGGAGACAATAATCTGGCTTTGGGTCATCCTGTCTTGTACCTATGGCTGCTTAGGTCCTGTGAAAACCAAGACAGAAATACACATTTTGCACCCACACGACCTGCTACTTGTCGGCTACTGCACATCCTTCCTATTACAGGTGATAATTTCTAGCACTTTTGGATCTGTTTCAAGAAATAAATTCGAGTAATTGCATTTTTTACAATGTTAATTATTTTACAAAACATTTTCTATGTGAACCCTGTCAGTGCTCAATAAATAATTGTAATAGTAATTATCATGACATATTTGACATCTATGGAAATCAGGGGCTGTTAGCCCAGCTCAGATCCAGGCAGGGCGTCTGTATGGAGACACAGTGAGCTAGGTTGATGCCCAAGGGACTCTGCCACTTTCCTTCGGTCTAACTCACAGTCTGCTTACACCTCAGGCATGTGTAAATTTCCATAGAAATGCGAGGAGGTTGGGAGATCTGGTTGGGGCAGCCCTGTGCAGATAAAGGACTCACTGCTGTCACCCATAGCCACTTGGCCCACCCTGGAGGTCCCCTGCAGCTTTTGTGGACAGTCCCCTCGTGGCTTTTTTCCCCAAGCTCCTGTATCTCACCCTTGGAGATTTCCCTCTGGCCTGGGAAAAGCCAGGGGGTGAACCTATTAGAGGCACATGTTGGTGGATAAAAAGCCCAGTTTCCTACATGTCCTCTACACACTCAATTGCCCACAGCAGAGGCTTGATTACGAACATACCTCTCCGTGGTCCTCTTCCCTTCCTTTTGTCTCATCTCCACCCTCATCATATTGCAGGGTCCACCTCCCAAATAAACTACTTGCAAGCAAATCCTTGTTTCAAGTTGTGTGCGGAGGCAGGGGAGACGGGTCTCAGAATAACGCCTCCTCCTTAATCACGGGCATTTCTACTTATTCCATTATTCCTGTTGCTAGTTCAGGCCTCCGAGCTTTTCTCCACCCAGCATGACAGTGATCCTTCTCAAAAGTCTCCAGACTTCGAGACCCATTCATTGGCTTTTACCTGTTCTCTGGAAGGAGTCCCAATGCTTTAGACTTAGCTGGGTGTCGAAGGCCCTCTGTGGTCTGCCTACTGTGTACCCCGGGCTCCTCGTTCAATGCTCCCCTTCTGGTCCTTGGCTCTAGCCATGCTGAACCACCAGCCTTGCTCTCCTCCTCCAGAGCCTGCGTGTAGGACGTGCCCTCTGTTCAGAGTGCCTCTCTGGCTTCCTGTCCCTCTCTCCCATCCCTGCCCCATCTTTGCTATGTTAACCTTCACTTGTCTCACGTCTCCAATCAGATGTCACTCTCCTGGTGAATGAAGTCTTCCAGACCTCCCAGATTCAAGTGAGGGATCCTATGACTCCTTGTAGGACAAGTCAACATGTCTCTTGTGCCTTATGGCTTTGTGCTAGTCCCTCTATGATGTGTCTTTCTCACCAACCAGAGTGCGAGCCGCTTGAGGGCTGGACCTGCCTTTTCATATTTGAATTCTTAGGACTCACTAGCTGGCACAAGGGAGGCAGGTGCTTCCGGAATGTTAGCGGGGAAACAACTGCTATTGGAATTTGTTTTCTTGATTACAGGGATGGCTGAATCCTTTCCCCCGTTTCTTTTCCAGGTGTATACATGTTTTGTTTTTTCTGTGAATGGTCTGCCAGGCCATTTTATCATTTCTTTTCCTGTGGCGACAAGACACCATGTGGCAGGAATGCTCCCCAGAGGACGTGTTTCATTCCTCACAGGCGGAACCCATCTGAATCCCTCAGGTACAAAGCTGCTTCCTGAAACCCTTCTCTGTAAACCATGAAGGGTGGAATATCATTCCTGGCAGTCCCACCTCAGCCACCCACTGAGGAAAACTGGAAAAGTCTTTTGCCTAGACAGTACTCCTGGCAGGACTATCCTAGGGGTGTTTCACTGCTCTATTAAATCTCTGACCAGTTGCCCATACTTGTGTTCTGACACTCTGGCTTTGGGTTCTTGCTCTAAAATTCATTACTGACTCTCGAATGAAGCACTAATTTAATGTGTAAGTTTGGCCAAAATGGCAGACTTTGGAGGAGGAGTGAATAGCCATTCTCCTCATCAGGCAAGATTCCCCAATTTGCAGAGCTTTCAAGTGGGTCTGACTCATAGGCGCATCCTCCATGCATTGTCCCTCCCTTCCTGTCATCATAAGTGCTCTCTGGAGAGCTCTTACCGGCCTTTGCTGCAGAAAGTCGAAAGCCTTCCCAGGCAGCCTCTACACAGAAGTAACCTCCCAGCTCCAAGGATTTCAGATTTGAAGTTTCAGGAACATTCTTTGGGTTTCTTTCACTTTTCAGAGAATTGGCTGGGGGGTAGGGCGTGGGGGCTCAGGGTATGTTCTAGCTGGCCCTAGTTCTTGTGAGTATTAAATGGCGAAAATATATGTAAAGTCCCCAGCATTGTAGCATTGACACTTAGTAGGTTCTCCGTGAATATTAACTTCTCCCACTGCTCTTGCTGTTGACAGATTCAGTGTTGAAATCCCTCTGTTAGGGAACGATCACTCTCCATTAGAATGCTGCCAGGGTTATGCCTACAAAATTCAAAGATGGGGCCTTCTAGAAACTTCCATCTACCAGTTTTAGTGCCACTCAGGAAAGGATGAGTAGGTAGAGAACTATGGGCCTCTATGAAGTGAAGCTCCATATTGTTGGTACAGAATTTCAAAAATAATGCTCATAATAACAACAACAGCAATTATAATAGCTGCCTCAGAAGATGCATAGAACATGCTAGAAATGTTACTTGCATTATCCCTATTCTTCAGAACATTTTTTTCAAATGTTCTCATTTTATTGGAGATGAGGAAACTGAAGGTCAGAAAAGTTAATATCAACTGAATGGTGTGAACCGAAGGGGGTACATTCAAAGAACCGTGCTACTTGCATCCTGCCCACCACTGCTCTTCAACCCCCCTCTGTCAAACCACACTTTCTCACTCCGTGAGAATATCGTGGCTGATGCCATAGCTTTCCAAGCTCATTTCAAATATTCAAAAAGCCTCCTCTTCAGATTTTTAAGAAGTCCTATGAAATCTAAATCAAACTTCACTCTCTCATCTGAATAAAAGCCCCTCCTCCAGGCTGAACCCAGGCTCTGGCAAGTACAGTGGGGAATGAATGCAGGTTTATAATCTTAGCACTTGTGCTCCCTTGCTCTAGGGTGAAAGCAAGGGAAGTAGACTGGGTGTGCATTTTACAGGGCCGTGTTTGTGAGTCTCTCTTGGCTATTCAATGCCCTCTGTTAAGGCGTATGTCCAAATTCTCACTATCTATGGAAGGCTTTGGACAGTTCTTTATAGTTTCCTCCATGACACCTCTTAACCCCTTTTTTTTCCTCCCATGTCACCTCCCCTAACCTTCCCTCACACTTCTCCCATCCCTCCCCTTGGCACCAGGGACTTCTGACTTCTGCTCTTTGATTTTGGAGATGAAACTTTCCTCTGTCCACTTCGGACTCCCCTTCTTGGCCTGTTTTTATGGGGGTTGATTTACCTGGCAGGCAGCCCTTAGGGATAGAGCCATTCCTGACATTCGAGGGGCCCAAGGCAAGAGTACAAACAGAAGCCCACAACTCTTAAATATGTAGGTATATCTTAAAATTATAGGTCAAGCTAAAAATTATTTAATAAAATGTGTTCTATCCTTATTCCCTAACAATCACACCTTCATAATAAGCCAGAGGGCGAGGCGGACTTATTTCTAGAATTCTTACACTCCTTGGAATTTCATACTAGAAGCTGGCTCCAAGCTTGAGCCCTCATTGATCTCTCCTCTCTCCCTTCCTTGGCTATCCCAAAGGGTCTTGTGCATATGTGTGTAGACACCCCTGTTCTCCTGTCCACCAGCAAAAGCTAGCTTTTGAACAGCCTTTGGGCCTAGGCATGTGCACACAATGACGAGGTTGACCCTTGGGAGTAGGCTTCCCTTGAGGCCACTGGGGAGAGAATTCTGCAGTCCCAGTGACCTAAGTCATGGTGAGCATATCCCTGAGGTGGGCATGTCTCCCTGGCTTCCTGGACCAATTTCTCTGAAAGACAGGGGCATGGCTGGAGTAAAGCCAGAGAAGTTCACTAAAATGCAGGCGCCAGGGCACGACGCCTCTTCCCCTGGTCTACTGGTCTTGAGCATGGGCCTTTTAAGACAATTCATCCCCATCGGTCCTCCATAGAGTTCACTCAGCCTCCAAAACACTCTAACACTGCCTTCCTGCAAGTTGTCCCTAGAATATTTCTGGTCCTATATTCTCACCTCACGTAAGTGACCCTACAGATGCACGCTCACTCTTCCCTCCCCCCCTCTCCCTAACAACCACATCTTCCCAAGTGCAGTTCAGGGAGCCCTCCTCACCTGGCTTAAAGGTAAGCAACTTCTTTTCACTGCTATATCCCCAGGGCCTTGAACTGTGCTTAGAACCCATTAGGGACTCAGTTCAAATTTGTTAAATGATTGAAGGAGTGGAAAGCAATCCCTTTGTTCCCTCTCCTGGGGAACTTCCTACCAGGACACAACATTCTCCAAAGACCCCCATTCTGATCAGTCTCCTCAATGTATCCCTATTGGGGGTGACTTATTTTGGGGTGATGAGCTTTGAGTCATCTCTTGATCCTGAATGGATGGGTAGTGGGGGAGATCAGTCTGCTTTTTGGGCTTTAGCTGGAATTCTAAGGCAACAGGAAAAAAAAAAAAAATCCATTCAGCAAGTTCCACGAAGCTTGCATGGTTCGTACAGCTCTAGTGGCAGAGAACAATTTGAACCCAGCACTAACTGATTCCATGAGTCATCAACTTTCATTATGCCAGGCTGCATCCAGCACCCCATTTTAACAAGATGGGGTACAGCTTGGGAGTCTGCCTTAGTACGCCACCAATCACGCATGGCCGAGGGCAGCCTGACTTCTGACTGCCCAGCATTCAATCTCCGACGCTTATGATACACAACTGGTCCCACATCTCATTTGGCGGCTGCTTTCTGTCCATCGTCAGACACTGGCCCCCCGGGAGGAGGGGAAGTGCCCCTAGCTAGTGCGAGAGTTCAGTCACATGGTTGTACAGATTACTTGGGACGGTTCCTGGGATTCAGCTACGCTGTGATCTGTACAATTAGAACAGCTTTCCCGCCCGAGGCCTTCAAAGAACAATTACAAAAATAAACAGCAGCGGCAGCAGCAGCAGCAGGCATAGTTGCAGATAAAAAATGAAACAAAACAAAACAGAAAAAACACAAGAAAAGGCGGCAAACAAGACAAAGGCCTCCCCTTGCTCACATCATTCAGGGGAAGGCAGATGCAGTGTTTTTCATCCGAAGCCGCTGGGAGTCAGCTTCCCCAAGCAAAAGAGCAGTTAGCCTTTGGCGTAATTATGACAGCAGACACTAATGCATTACTTCATAGTTCTTCATTAGGAATATGCCAGGAAGATTCTCTCACCTGGAAATTTCCCCGAATAGTGGTGGGACGACCAGTCCAAGCCAGCAATTCTGGGGCTGCTAGAGTCAGGCTGTTGGCTGGGCTGACGGGCCTCTTCCTCCCAGACCCACCTCGGCTGACCGACAACTCTCTTCAGGTACTAACATCTTCCCCTGCTCTAAACATCCCCGATGTATCCTTTCTAGCAACCATGCCTTCTGTGCCTTTCAATTTTCAGAGCGTGTTTCCTTGTTGTCCCACTGTGCCGGAATGAAGACCATTCCCAGAGAATCTGATAATCCCCCAAACCAGGGTCGTGTATTATAATTTACCCAGTGGGACATCTTAGCATCCTCACTTTGTACATACAAGAGAGGAAGGGTCAAGAGGCCAAGATATAAAGGTGACAAATGGCAGAACCAAGTCAGGGACTCAGGTTCTCTTAATACCAAACTCATCCGCATTATTGCTATATTGGTTGCAGGAAGGAGAGAAGAGTCTCCAATTTCTCATGCCGCCATATTTTACCAAAATCTTGCTCAAGGGAAACACACACACACACACAGAAAGAGAGAGACTGAATATATGTTTAGGGCAGAAAAATTAGAAACACAGAAAGAGAAAATAAAACAAAAATCACCCATTGCTCAGCAGGCAGTGATAACCCCTGTTAGCATTTTGATTCATGTGCCTGATACACTTTATGTCTGTGTATACGTAATTCCAAAATTGGTATCATACCAAAAATTCTCCTTTTAACTCGCTTTTCACTTAGTGGTGTTTTATGCACATCATCTTCATGTCCATAAACACAGAAATTTCTCTGTGATAAATTTTTTATTTACAAAGTTCAAAGAATGAAAGAAAGCTAAGCTTTGGAGCTAAAAGCATACCAGTTCTGCCTGCCACAAATGGAAGGCATTAGGAGTCCCTTTTATAGAGCCCAACTGGGTTTGTAAACAAGGAAATTTCCAAACAGGTTTTTGGAAACCAATGAGTTCGTACATGAGGTGTCTCTAGAGTGTTCCCTCAGCTGCTTACAAGCTGCATTTTATTCCGCCAAAAGGGTATATTGCACTTTGAGCAGTCCCCTATTGCTGGATATTTTGTTGTCATAAAGAGTTCCGGGATGGACACCCTTCTTCATGTAACTTTGCTCATTTTTCTGATTATCCAAGGTCAGCATTATTGGACTGTAGTTCAGCGCCGGGGTCAGAGGCTTTTTATTCCAAATGTGCATGTCTGGGGGAAGTGACATTCCCCTCAGAGTCATTACCCACGCTGAGCTTTCGCTGCCTGAGGTCCTCCAGTCCCTCCAAAGCTCTATCATTGTCGCCGGGGCTAGTGGGTCCATTATTAGACACATATTCCTTTGGATTATGTCTTTGTCCTCCATGCAATGCAATTACCTCCAGAAAGAAAGCATCTCTTGAGAGTACATTCTGATGCAAGGATATCCCTTTATGTTGTCTCATATTGGTCTTTTTAATTGTTCATGAGTCATAGAGAGAAGCAATGGAGAAAAGCTGTTCCAAACGTGGTCTCTGGAGCCAGCCTGTCTGGATGTCTACTACAATTACCACTTACTACCTGGGGCAAACTGGGTCCAGTTATTTAATGCTTCTGTGCCTCAGTTTCCTTATCCACACAATGGATATCTAATACAACCTAACATCATACACTTGTGAAGGTCAAATGGAAAATGCCTGATACAGTGCCTTTAACACAGACATTTGTTCAATAAAGGTACTCATTAGTATCTTCCCAACGAGATGACAATCAGTATAGTCAGTAACCACGTATTATAGTGGAGGTTAAGGGCATCCTGCCCAGATCCCCTCAGCACTCACTGCTCCCCTACAAGTTGTCAGCTTCTGAGGGCAAACATCAGCCCTCAACTATCTGAGGGCTTCCTCTGGTCTCTGGGGCGTGCCCAGACCACACACAGGGCAGGTTAGGAATTAACGCCCTGGGAGGACCTCTCACCAAATGACAGTGGGAAGCCATGTGTATGTGTCTTGCCTTCCTCGCCCTTCAAGTAGGACAAGGCTGAGGCACGCTCGATACCACGCCCCAGAGGTCTCCAGCACACAGAGCCCTAGTTTCCCTGGTAACATGCACACCACACGCCCTGCCCTGGCGTCCTCCATTCATGGTTGCACTCTGCAAACCCCCCCCTTCACCAAGGGGAGAGCCAGGGGAATCCGTCCCAAGGGAGCGAGGGGAATCCAGCCTAAGCCATCTATCAGAATACGCCACAGTAACAGTAACGCAAAACAAAGCACAGTCTTATCCACCTCATACTTTACCAATAAATATTTGTTTAATAAATTAAGTGCCTCTAAGAAAGTGCCACCTGGGCATGTGGCTTTCTTCTTGTTTATGGGAATTCATTAGGGAGTGCTCTCTTCTGTCGACTCTGTCACCTGGAAAGCACAGGGTCAGCCCAGGGAGAAAAATAATTCCCTTGATAATTATCTTTTCTCTTTCTCTCTCTTTTTTTTTTTTTTTTTTTTTTGATCCTGGTGTGCATTTCTGAAGGAGATATTCTAATTCAGGGATGGCAAAGTCATCTGCCCACAGGGGTCAGGATAGCCAATTCAAAACTGCAGTTTTGAGCTGACACATGAATGTGACAGAGAGTGGCTACTCTGGTCCTACTACTTGCTTCCATGAGGGATGAAGGCCTTTTGCTCCCAAGATCATCTTAATGGATACTTTTGTGTCAGAACCTTATTTTAAATGATTAGCAATGAATTCCATTTTTTTTTTTTCTTGTAAACATCTCATCCACGGGCACACACTCTGCTATCAGGAACCTTCCGACATGTCATCTCAGCTCTAAGCAATGACCCAAGTTCACCTTGGTAGCCACAAGAACTAATTTAAATGATAAAGTCGACCACATCACCTGTCCCTGGTTTCCATAAGGCTCAGAGAAGCTGTGTTCTAAGAGGGGATTGTCCCTCGTTTTCAAACCTGAATTCCCACCACATTATGTGTGGCTGAGTTCATTTGCCTCCCCAAGCGGACACTGATCTAGAATTGTGCAAGCAGATCTCATTTCCAGGACTCGCGGAAAATTAATTTTCATAATTCTCTCAGTTCCTGCCTGTCTATACATATCTTTCTTCATTAACCACTTTATTTCCATCCGAACTGCCTCTGTCCCACATCTGGGAGGCGAAGACTGCAGGCAGCTTTTAGCTATGTGCTAGCAACATGCGTCCTCGAGTCCTGAGCTGCTGGTCTTGGAGTCTACCTTGCAGTGCCCTTTAAAATATGAGTGTAGTACCAAAAAAAGCATTAAGTCCCATTATGAATAATTAAATCAAATAAAATCTTAGGGAATATTGCTCTATCGAGAGATGTCTACGTGTCTTTGAACCCACAGTGGTTCTTTGCTCAAGTTTAATAAGTTTTTTGATTGTATAAAGGATGCTTTAAGCTTACACCAAAGGCTTCTCATGGGCCCCCTGCTCCGAAGAGAACCTTCTGCAGGAACAGTTCTGCTCTGCTTTGAGTTTGAAACATTCCCTAATTAAGCTGGGCCCCATCCACCTACAGCCTACATCTCACCAGGGGCTCCCTCCTGAAGTTGGCCCCGGGTACCAGCCCACCAGATATTTTTGTTCCTGTTTACATGGGTCAAGTGGAAGGTTCTACAAATGAAAATAATCATTTAGCTGGGGTCTACGGGGCCATCCCCTATGAGGGCTTTTCTTTTGTTGTTCTGTGTTTGGAGAGAGGTTTGTTTTCCCTTTTCTTTTTTAATTAAACTACAGATTTGGCGTTGCGGCCACAGAGTTCACACCAGGCTATGTCGGAAAGCAGGTGATGAGGCTCTAGATGCTTGGGCTGGACCCGTGTCCTCAGCCAACCTGACGGGAACATCAGTACATGGCAGCATTGTTTGTGGGGAGCTATTTTCATGCTCCTGCAGGATTATTTGTTTTCATACTGGTGTGCGTTTTTTATTGCCGTGCTTTCTTTTTTTCCCCCTTTTTTAAAGAAGTGGCATGCATTTGCAAACAAAGCCTCACGTGGTATGTCTGTATCAATAAAGATAGCTGCTTCTGTTGGAAAAGATGGAGAAGGAAGAGGGAGAGCGCTCCTGTGGCCCTGCTCCGAGTCCGATAGGAAACCTCTGAGCTCTGGGCCCTACTACCCAGCGTGGGGTTTTTGGGCCACTTGGGGTCACCTTAGAGCCTGTCAGAGATGCAGAATTCTGGGCCCCACCTCTGCCTGCTAGCACCACAGGCTGCAGTTTAACATGATCCCCAGGTGATTCCAATGCATGTTAAGGTTTGTAACCCTGTTTCTAACCCTGTTAGAACCCTGGTCAGGACTTTCCTCAATGGTCTAATAAAGACTGTCCCAATCACTAGACTCAAATGTTGCTTATTGGTTACTCCAAAACCAGCTGCAAATTGTGGTCCTGTATGTGTCTACTTAGAAACCGAAGGTAATTCAACTTCATTTTTCTTTGGTGTTCTTTGAGATAACGGAAAATAAGACTGACTCCAACCTTGGACAATGGTGGCCATGACCAGGAATATGAGAGAGATGATTCATGGCTCTTTCAGAGCAGCATCTGTCTCCAATGGACCCTGGGCTCTCTGGAAACATATGCCATGCTTTCTGCAGTCACTCGCAAGTGAAGGAATGACGTACGTCCTTGGGTGGTCTTTGGCTCCAGAACGACTTCTGCAAATGGGCCCATTGTACCTCACAGTGCCATGACTTGCTCAAGTGAATATACATTAAATGTCTGGGTAGGAATCCAGAAAGAACTCTATCCCCAAGTGATGTGACTAAGAAATCACTGAGCCTCTCAATGTCTCAGGTCATGTGATCAACTGGTCCCAGGTTTCCCTGGCCTTTCCTGGTTTTAGCACTAAAACTCCCTCATCCCAGGAAGCCCTGCAGTCCTGAGCAAACTCAGACAGTGGGTCAGACTCACCTACAAGCAGGGACAGGCATGTTTAATTACGCTAAAGTCTGAGCTAAGTTACGGTGGAAATGGCGAAACAAGCTCTGCATTTTATATTTTCTTCCATGCCCAAGACGTGAATTTTAAAAAGTGGCTTAATGATATTGTTTCAACACTTATTTCTTAGAGAGCAGTTGTGAATGATTCCAAGATACGAAACAGGTGTTTCTGCATGGTCCGCTGGATAGAATGAAGAAAAATGTCCTCCCAGATTACCCTACAGATGATGTACCCATTGGTTTCTACTTTCACATGAAAAATACGCTCAATCATAGAGGCGACAGGATTCCATCTGGCCTGTCTGTAATATCCAGAGCCAAAATGGAAGCCTGCGTGTCATTTCTAGATTCGGGCAAAAATCTCACAAGGCTTCATGAAGCAATTACAACAGGTGTGCGTCGTCCACACTTGCTGCTTCTGCAAACAGCACACATCCTCATGGGCTGGAAAATGACTTTTGGTGTGGGTCTGGGCAAGAGCAAACAAATGCTTTGGCGAGGCATGGTTCGTGGCCACCAGCATCTTCGTAGGGGATTCCGGGTTCCCTTTAGAGAACAGCCACGTTCTGTATTGTCATGGGGGAATTTCACACCCAAAGATCCTCTAGTTCACTGTCTTTGGCTCTAGTTCTCATCTTCTTCCAGCTTTAATGTAGTCCTGGGTTCTAGCAACATAGTGATGTTCGAACTTCCTGTCTTACTTATATGGACCGCAGTGATTGCCAGAATGGGAGAGGCCAGGCCTTCACAAATTCCAAAAGACTCAGAAAAAATGGAGTGTCATTTACAATTTTAATTATAAAAAATACTATGAATGGAAGCTTAAAGCCTTTTAGGCCAATGGATATCACACTTGGTTAGTACCTGAGAAATCTCAGGGAAGTTTGAAAAAAATATTGATGCCTGGATCCTATGACACAGATACTGATTTAATTAATCGGGAGTGAAGCCTTGGCACGGAATTTTTAAAAGCTTTCCAGTTGATTCTGATGTGCTCCTGGCTCTCATATAAGAAAATTAGTCTTCTATATTCTCTAATTTAGTGTTATTTATTTGTTCCTTCTTTCCTTTGTTCGTGCATATCTGCTTATTGCCTTCCCATAAATTAACTGATTCATTGATCCATTCATTCATGTATCCCTTTTGCTTACTTCAGCATTGCACAGTATTACCTCCAATGAAAGGAGAGAGAATCCTGGGCAAGGTGGTTCTTCAAAACCTTGGATTCTTTTAAAGTGATCACATCCAGTGATATGGTCCCAGGGTAGATCGTGATCAGAAATTTTTCCTGAAACTAAGCATAAACTCAGATAAAATATTTCACTTCCTCATCTTCTACCTCATGTACCTGAGGGGTGTATAATAAAAAATGCACAAGTTGTTTCTAAACAATTTTAAAACTAATTGGTTAAGGTCAACTTTGACTTCTGAATATAGGCTTGTGTTAATTCTCTACTCATATTCATTAAGTGTGCAGTTCAATTACTAACACTTAAAGATGTCATCAAACACAGGGTAATTCACGCTATTTGTAATCATAAAGATGATTCTGAATGCAGCGGGAGAAAATTTATTCCTCATTAACAACTCTGTCATTTTGAAATCTCAGGATATTCTTGGATCTAAAATATTGTACTTAGAGATCTGTGCATGATTTTTTGGGTTGTCATGGAAGGAGCACCGGACCAAGGGTCCGGTGATCCTCACCAGAGTCATCTTTCTACAAAGCAAGTTGGATTATTATCTGATTTACTTCTATAAAGAAAAATCTGGTTATTGTCCTAGTTTGGTGGTGCTTACACTTTAGTGCAAATTTTCAGCATCACCTGGAGGGCTTGTGCAAATACAGAACGTTGGGCCTCCCACAGAGTTTCTCATTCGGTAGGTTGGTGTGGGAAGTTAACAATGTGGGGTGCAGACTTTGAGAGCCACTGCCTTATACATACACTTCTGCAGGCTGCCTGGTTCCTTGTGCCTCTTTCTCTTAAGGTGAAGTCTGAGCCCAGCAGCACTGATGTCACCTGGGAGCTTGTTAGAATCTCAGAATTTCTAGACCTATTGGGTCAGAATCTGCATTTTAACAAGACCCCTGGGTGATTTTTATGCTCAGTAAAGTTTGAGGATCACTGATCTAAGCCCAAATCCTTAACACAATGGACAGGACTCTTCAATTTCTGGCTTCATGCCTCCTTCTCTTGAGCCACCTTCTGCCAGTGTCCTTATGTCTCTATCACAATAACCCACTTTTCCTTGATCCTTCTGTGTAGGCTCTTATGGCTTCAAGGTTTCATAAATGCTGTTCCCTCTGCCTGGACTGACTTTCCCCCTTCTTTGACTGACAGGCTCAATTTATCCTTCAAGACGCAGCTCAGACTTCCTTTTATGGGAAGCTTGTCTTGATTTCTCTACGCAGTCTATTTCTTGCATCTCTGCCCTGTCACCTGCATCATTGTATTATCATTACCTGTTTAATTGCATATTCCTCCCTTTACACTGTAAGCTCTCCAATAGCAGTGATACATGTCTACACGGTCTCTAACCACATTCATCAAGCATAGAGTATGTGCTCAATAAACATGGCATGAATGAATGGGTCAAAAAATTGTGACACTCGGTGTGCCTGGGTGTCTCAGTCGGTTAAGAGTCTGCCTTCGGCTCAGGTCATGATCCCAGGGTCCTGGGATCGAGCCCCAAGCCAGGCTCTCTGTTCAGTGGGGATCCTGCTTCTCCCTCTCCCTCTGCCTACCACTCCGCCTGCTTGTGCTCTGTCAAATAAATAAATAAAATAAAATAAAAAGAGATTGTGTCACTTTGGTTAAGTCACAACTTCTTCGAGTCTGTTTACTCATTTGTAAAAAGAGGGGGTAGATTACAGAATCTCTAGCTGCCTCCCTGCCATCAAATTTACTGCTCTCTCTATAATTCCAAGTTATTTGAAATTTTCTACAGTTATTTATCGAGCAAATACTGAGTGCTGAGCATGTGGCTGTAGACAGGACAATGATCATGGCCCCTTGCCCTTGTGGCCTTTCCAATCTGCTGAGAGAGACAGACCATAAACAAGTCCTAACAAAAACAACTTATTTTCAATTGGTTCAGTGCTTAGCAGAGGATATGAAGGGTGTTATGGCTTATATAAGAGGGGAAGTTAACCCAGTTGGGGAACCTAAGCTCTCCTTACATTATTTGCACTAATATTTTATGAACCCCAAACAAAGAAAAAAAATATTAACTTTCTGTATATGGTTCTTGGAAAATATCCTGATAGGCCCAGGAAAACTATAAGCTAAGAAAATCAGCTAAACTAATGAAATGGGCCAGACTACAATCTTCTCTGATTCTTAACTGTACTATGGCGTTCTAAGTGAAAAGAGCTTGGAATGCAGCAAATAATCTAGAAACTATACTGAACAAATGGGGCAGTGACGGAGCTACTATACACCGTTCTATTGGGTGAGGATCTGGCTTAGGGGAGGGGACGCTGAATCAGGCAGGAAGAGCCGAGGGTTCTAGTCCTGAGTCTGCCATGAAAAACTCTGAAGCCCGAGCCTCAGTTTTCTCAATTGTGGAATAATGAGGATGAATTGATGCTTTGTAAAATCAGATCTCTTCCCAGGGACTCAGAAAGCTGCCAGCCCGTGTCAGACAGTGATGATTTTCAGAGGACGCAACTGGGTGTTTCCTTGGCGGCACAACTATTCATTCCTGAACCACTTGAGTAAATTAAATTGTCTCTTCCCGTTCCCCCACAACTGTCCCTTCAGGCTGATGGGAATGGAAGAGTCTGAACAGAGGAGATGGGAGTTCAGCCTTGCAGACAGCTACGCTGGGACAGACTGTGGCAAAACTGAACAGGAAGCAGCCCTCCTTCCTCTGATGTGTTCTTCATTTTTCAGGACGAGATCGGCCACGCTGCCATTCAGTAGTTACAGGAAGAGATATATCATCTGAAGAAGCCGAGCCAAATATTTGATTTGGATGATTATGCTGCAGGTGTCTCATCAGACCTGCAGTGCCTGGATTACTAATTATTTTTCCTCAACGTAGTGCCTCTTGCAGGGAAGACAGAGTACGGCAGGAATCATGAGAGAGGGCTCTAATAATGAGGCCCTGGACAGCCGATGACAGGGGCTGGCTGGAGAAGCAGAAACAGGAAAGACAATGCAATCAGTGGGCAGAGAAGAGGGTGGGCTCCCACCAAACAGTTCGACAGGGAGAAGTGGAAATAGGAGCTTTCTATGGCCACCTCGCTTGGTTCAAGGAAAACAGCCCTCGTTTATAAAGTTGCGCCATAAATGGCCGCTCACGACCACAGAACCCTCAGGTGGGCACTCACAGGCCATTCAGAATACTTCAGTTTTCATACACCTTTTCGTGTCTGGTGACGCGGAAGAGCTAACGGAGCTTTCCAAGCTGCCCAGATCTACTACAGTAATAAGATAATTTCCCACCTATAGTCCTTTTGCTGCATGTAAAGGACATTCACGTTCGCGATTTTGCTTCAGCCTCCCAACAAAGCGTGAGATACTTCATTATCTTGATTTTGATAAAGGAAAATTACAAGGGCTTAGTACTAGAGACTAGGAGATTTCTGCAAGGTCACACAGCTGGGAAATGTCAGGACCTCGGCTGGGGCCCTCTGAGCCCAAGACCATGACCGTTCCCTGTGCCATCTTGCCTCACTCGAGCTCTAAGAGTCTTTTAGCTCATTTGGGGTGAAAGAGGTCAGAGTGAGAAGGTTCATTTCCATAAACAGCCGTGAGTTTCCAGCTTCTAGATCCATAGACTACCTCTGTTCTTCCAGATCTCTGTCTTTATGAAATGGCCAAGTATATGTGGACAAGCACAGACCTGTCCCTGCATCTAGAATAGACGATTAAGTACAATGTATACACTGATGATGTCCGATTTTCTGTCTTTAGCCCAGATTCCTTTTTTTTTTTTTTTTTTTTGAGATTCAAGTGCATATATCTAGCTACCTACTGGACTTGTCTCTTATATAGTCAATGAATCCATGGCCACAAGCCCCAGAGTCCCAAACCTATTCTTCTCCTTTTCTCTGTGTTAATGGGACTGCCATACTCCAACTTTATCAAGATAGAAAACTGGTATCATCCTTATTCTTTGCTGTCACTCAGCACACCCTTTGCCTCTCACCAGCAGTGTCAGCTTCCATGGCATGTATGACCCGTGCAGTCGCACAGAGCCCTGTGCCCGGAAGGGTTACATCCTTGGGGTTTAATGATCTGTCACTGCTTTCCTGAAACTATTCATATTTCTTCTTTGAACCTGTGTTGTAAGAGAAGCTTGATAGGACAGTGAAGTAGGATGGATAGGGTCATATACATATACACCCATCCACTAAGCGGTGGGGCCAGGCTCTGGGCTCCTGGGAGGCTCTCCACATGCTCTGCGAATATTCCTATGCCCAAGGAAGAACTAGATTCAGTAGCAAATAAAACACACTATGCCAGGTTGAGAGAGACTGCAGGAGACAGGAAAAAGCTTTCCCCCACTTTTTGAACAAGGAACCCATCATTTTCATTTTGCACTGGGTCCCACCGATTGTGCTGCTTGCCTTGCACCAGTTGTAAAGTCTTAATGATTCAACTCCTGCTCCCAAAACAAAACAAAACCCAAACAATCGAATCTATTGCATATCTTAAATCTATTTCCTTCCGTTATTGGTGACAGTGTCTCGTTCAGGAAATGATTCCTTTCACTGAAATTATTACAACAGCCTCCTCTCTAGTCTGATCTCCAGGCTCAGCCCCCTCCCTCCAGTGTTCTTTTCTGCATGATGTGGCCAGAGTCATTTGCCTAAACAGCAGCTCTCATTCTCTCACCACTGTGCAATGACCTCAACACCATCCCAGATGGCTCTGTATTGCTCTTGGGATAAATATCAAAATCCTTAATAAGGTTTAACAAGGTCCTTTATAAGTTGTTTACTACCTGTGATGGCTAATTCTATGTGTCACCCTGGCTTGGTACCCAGCCATTTGGTCAAACACCAGTCTAGATGTCACTGTGAAGGTATTTATTAGATGAAATTAACACTGAAATCAGTAGACTTCAGGGAAAGCATAGAATGGGTGGGCCTCATCAAATCAGGTGAAGGTCTTAAAAGAAAAAGACTGAGGCCCCCTGAGGAAGAAGGAATTCTGACTCCAGACTGCCTTTGGACTTGAGTTGCAACATTAACTCTTCCCTGGATTTCCTGCTTGCAGGCCAACCCTATGCATTTGGACTTGCCAGCCTCTATAATCACAGAAGCCAATTCCTCAACATCTCTCTCTCTCTCTCTCAAATTCCTTTAAAGTCTCATGCTTCTCTCATCTCCAGACATTGTCATTTTGTTTTTTATGAAAGGAATATTCTTCCCTGTTATTCTCAATTTATTAACACTTACCTCCAATTCTGGGCTACAGGCCCCTCTAAAATTCTCCCAATCACTAAATATTGACCATCTTCTTGACTGTCCCCTTCACTGGGCTATACGCTCTAAATAGGGATAGGGACCATGTGTATTTTGCTAAGACTTTTATCCACAACTTAATATAGTAAGTATCTGGCTTACAAAAGGAACTCTTGCATGAATGAACAAATTAAAAAAAATGAGTCGATTAAAAGGGGCATAACTTTGTACTGTGAGAAAGAATGACATTTATTCACACAACACGTGGCATTAACATGACCCTTGTATGCCAAGATCTCATACACCCCCTTATAAGGTTTGTTTTAAGGAGATATTGGCAGGCTTGAGGATGTTAGTTAAAATTTCAACCTGATAAAGAAAAAAATAAATGGATCCTTCACTAATTGCCTTATCTCTTTTAAAGCCTGAGGGTAGCCATGAAGGAACATTAAAGGATTAGATTATATTTGATGGTCTGTGAGGGATATCATTACTGATTAAGAGTCAAATCTTCAATGTTTTCTTTTCGCCTGGAGTACTCCATTATGGATCAAAGAAAATCTACAAACACAAACAAATAACCGCATTTTCTGGGAGGATAAAGAGGTCCATAAACAGAGTAGGAAAAGGAGACTCTGAAGTACTAAGTTTAGTATCTGAGGTTCAACCTTGACAAGTGTGGGGCTCAGTCAGCCACTCCCTAATGATGAAAGAACCATCGACGCCCACAAGGGACCCTGGTACCTCTTAAGCACGAATACGCCAACAGCTATTTCACCACGACCCCCTGGTGTAGTGAAGGGGAAGTGTAGGAGGCTGCCACAAATTCTCCGGGATCCAAAGAAGGGGCCCGTGCCCAGGAGCTGTTTCTTTTACCCTGGGATCATTTTCCCATGAATTATTGACACACGCGACCAGGTCATAGAAGAATGTCCATAGTCTCTTCAGACATAGGGTTTCCCTCTAAAATGTATTCTTTCAACCCAAAAGGGTGGGTTCTAGGCCTCTCGGGGTGTGCCCCGGTCTTGGGTCCCGCTCTAGGTGTCCAGTGCAGCAGTGCGGTCGGTGGCTGGTGGGACGCAAGGTAACTTCCAGTTCCACAGCAACCCCTCTCCTCCGGCCGTCTGCTGCTTCTCTGTGACTGCCGGCCTTCACTCCGTAATAAATAGGTTTGCTGCTTCTGCTGATGCAGCCGCCAAGGCAATTGCCCCCTCTCTGAGATGCGAGCCTCCCTCCCCACCCATACTTCACCCCACAGGCTGCCTGGCAGAGGCAGGGGGCAAGATGCACAGTGTAATAAATTCCATCCACTGCTGAGCTGAGGGATAACAGATGGATAGGTTTCCTCGTGCAATTTCCACTTCACTTGGTTTGGGTATAAAATAGCAGAAGGGTGGTTTCTTCTTGTGCAATTTTCAAACAGATGAAACCAGGGTGGGGGTTGAGGGCGGTCTGTGAGGCTGGGAGGAAAGTGAGGGACCGGACGGTCCTTTTGAGAAAGCCAAATGAACAGGATGCCCTGAAAGCCCGATGAAGGACCCAGACTTGTTTCTGCTGCTAGATAGGAGTCAGTTCTTTCTTCCAAAGCTGGCTGCTCATCCCTACCAGGCGTGGCAGAGGAAATGATCCTGGGAGGCCAGACAGTCTGTCGTTCATGTTGTTATAGTGTTATGGTGATTGCAGAACAAATTCTCAGGGTGGAAAAAAAAGGTATAATGACAGATTGTGTGATTATACCCATACTTATAATTAAGCTGTTACAATACAGACAAGCGCCTGCTCTCTAATGTCACCAACAGAAACCTCTTTGCTTGGAAAGGAAAGTGACTCACTCTGGCAATTAGGAGGAGTTCCCTACAGGACTTCATTTCCAAACCTTATGAACACTCCAGTAGGAAGATGTGTTGCTTGCTTGAATTACAGGAAAAAGTACAGAGATCCAGGAGCGACCACCTGATCTCCAGGTACAGGGTATGGTACTGGTTAGAGAAGGAATTATTACCATCACAAATAACCACATGGCAATGCATAAAGGACTTGACTCCTGCAAAGCACTTTATCACAGTGTTTATATTCAGCTCTGTGGGGCAAGTTCAATCTGCGGTTTCCATTTTCGGCCTGAGAGAGAGCATGAGAGGGAGGGAGAGAGAGAGAGAGAGAACACCCAGCAGGCAACAGAGCGAGCTGGTGGCCAGCTGGGCCTCCTGGCCACCTGCCAGCATGGTGACTTCCACTGGCTGTCACTTGCCTGGTGGTAAAGTGGGTGGTTTCTGCCTGAATAGTCCTCAAAACCCCAGATGGATTGTGTTCAGTTTTTCCAATAACTCGGAACTTTTTGTAATTCCAAGGCAGTCAAAGGGGCTCATCCTTCTTCTTCTTCTTCTTCCCCCCTCCCCCCACTCCTCTTTGATGGCTAAGTCTCATTTCCTTTCCCCTGCAGCCACCTTTCCCGCTAGATGCAGCCACAAGGGAGCCGACCGCTGTTACCCACAAATGTTCACACGGGATTCGATTCAGGTAATCCGTAACGCGGCTGCTGTGAAACCCCTTCAGTGATGAATGCCGTCCTCTGTGTGGCAGGCGGCTGTGGTGAGATCTGCACACAGAGCCCTCCTTCCCTGGTGTGGTGTGAACTCGGGGCTTCCCTCAGAAACGGCTTTCATTTGAGGGACGAACCACCGTGAAGCAATTATTTGAGCTCACTGGTGGTTTTCTTCTCTGTACGCTGCGTCTGCGATCTCAGGTAATACCTCTCCACGTCCCCAGACGTACCTTAACGACTAATTCATGATGTTTGTAACGTGTCTTGAAGGTGCAAGGCACACCTCGAGCGGTAAGAATGAACGTATCCACATAAAAAGCATTCCTAGGTGCCAATGCTCGAGGAGCTCGCCCTGAATTAGTTCCACTAACACAGAGAACACATGATTAATACCAAGTATTTCTGAGTTTTAAAAAGCAACCACATGGCTGAAATGTCGAGGGGGAAATGGTGGAAGAAGTATACAACAGGGCAGGGACTTGATGGGGAAACTATCAAAGTGAGAGGGAACAAACGGAGTCTTCCAGGCGGTCATTCCCGAAGCTACTGGAGAGGACATTTATAGATTTTCTGGCCCAGCGTCCCTTCCCTCTTCTGATGGTAACTGTACCTCCTTTTGGAAGATCTACCTCTCCCACTCCTCTCAGTCTGGTTTGAATAGGGATGGCCTCTAACTCACATCTAAACCAGGCAGTAAGTTCTGCCTCTTGGGCCAAAGGCATTTGTTCAGGGACTACTCTGTGACACAAGTAGCCCCAGTCAAAGGAACCCCCAATGCGTGTGTCAAAACTGTTGGTAACAGAACGTCCTGTGTGGTGGGAGGCAGAGGGGATAACCGTGCAAGGCTAACCCATAGCAAAGGACATAATAAAGTACCGAGTCCCAATATAAACTCACTTGAGCCCTGCATTCAGTCATGCCTGGAACTTCAGTCACATGAACCAAGAGTTTCCTTTCTCACAAACAAAATTTAACCTAGCGTTAAGTTTGGGTTTTGGTTGCTGGCAACTCAAAGAGTCTGAACTAATGTAATTCCCGTCTACCTTGTACTTGGGAGTTTAGTTCCAAATTAAACATGGCTGAAGCTGTTTGATCCACTGAACTGCCTTTCTCCCACTGGTGTCCTTCCCATGAAAGCTTGATCGAATTTAGGGAGAGCATCCTAACTGCTTGTCTACCATATGCAAGGTGCTGGGAAAGATACAAAGATAAAGAAGATGTGGGCCCCATTTTCAAAATGGTCTAATTTGGGGCATATCACATGTACTCAAGGCATGATCGTGTATATTAAAAGGAATCTCAGTCATTGGTTCTAGGATTTGCCGAGGTGACAATGACTACAGGTGTCTGGGAGGAGGATTATGAAAGCAATGGAATCTGACCAGAGGTGTAACCACTCTTGAGAGGACAGCAGAACCCAAGATTGGGGAAGAAGTATTCTAGCCTGAAGGAGCAGTGTGAGCAAGGGAGGGGCAGAGGAATCCTGGACAGGGAACAGTGGAATAGTGAATACACCTTAAGTCTCCTGAAAGCCAACAAGGAGAAATACGGTTGGAAAAATTAACTTAGCCCAGATTGTGGAGGGTCTTTGTCCCAGGCCTGGGAGTTTGATTTTATCCTTGAACAGTAGGCATCTATGGAATCTTCTGGGCAGAGAAGAAAGACAATTATAGCTGCACGCAGACTGAAGGGGAAGAGAGACGGCAGCGCCTGAGATCTCTTTGGAGAGTATCACCATTATTGCACTTGGAGGTGGTAAGAGATTGATGTGTGAATACTAGTTCATCCCCACGGTAATCCTTGTCCTTGACCACACCCAGCTCTCTTTTTCCAAACTGCCAATCTGGCTGGCCCCTAGGACTTCAGACTCAACACCAGGCACAGAATCAAGAGCACTACAGACACTCCTCTACCAGCTCTCATGATTGCAGAAAGTCTAAAACCCCACACTATATCCTTTATCCCACATACACTCATAGTGGTTCTGCTTCTCTGATTCAGCGGGATCAGGAAATCTGAATCCATTCCCTTTACACCTGTGGAACTTGAGATGTTGGTAGCACATTCAGGTAGAAATGCATACCAAAGACAGGTGGAATGATGGCTATGGATTTGGGGAAGGCAGTCAGGACAAGAGAGAGAAACCAGACAGTCTTGCACATAGAGATGGTAATCAAAGCTGAACGAAGCTGTGGAGGCAGAGAATATAAATAGAGGGGAAAGCCAAGGGCAGAACTTTGAACAGTGCCTACACTGCCAGCCAGAAGGAGCAAAAAGAGACAGGGAAGTAACCTGAAGTTAACAAAGAGGCCGAATGAGAACAAGGAGAGCACGTTTATAAAACTGCGAAGAAAAAGCCTCTGGAGAAGGTGATTATGCAAAGTTATAGCACAAAGGACAGGCACTCTCTTTTTTCTATTGTTGAACTTAGCGTTACAGAGGAAACCTTGGACATTATTTAGTTCAACTCTCTCATTTTATAGGAGAAAGAACAGAGGCCCTTGAGAGCTTTCTGGAGATCGTGGAGCTATTTTGGAGCAGAACTAGAAAGAAAATCCAGTTCTCTGGCTTGTGTTTTAATGATCTTGCTACTACACTGTTCTTCCTCCTCTTGTTTCTGATGCTGCTAGAATCAATGAGATAATATTGAAAAATATTGAGTCCCCGGGAGGAAAGATTTAATGATAATGCTGACATAAATTTCAATATTACCTCGTCTCTAAGGTACACAAAGCACTTTACGTAGACTGTTCTTTCTCAAAAGAGTTGTCTACCACAGGAAAGTGGCAAATGCTTTTATGACTCTTTCACAAACAGAGAAACTGAGTCACACCGAGGTAACATTCTTTGTACAATAACTGCAATGCTTGTTGAAGGTGAGGGCGCCTTTAGTGCTCCTGACAATGAGGTTACGTGAGTGTCACTGACGTTTCCACGTCCGATGGCTACTGTTTGAAAGAACAGACTCCCCACCCCACCTTCCTACAGTCACAGCAGTAACTGGGTGGCTCGTGAAACCTGTTTCCTTGCCTTACTTATCAATTCATGTGCAGTCTTCCAATTTTATATAATGATATACACTGGGAGCCTGGTAGGTATGCAAACAGTATTCTTGACTTAAGTATTCTCAGGGGTGCTCCCTCGCTTCTGTGATCTACAGAAATGGGGAATATGAACAAATCCTCAAAATAATTTTTTTACACCCTTTTTATCAGTAGCTTCAACACGCCCCGATGCAAATGCATGGGGATGTTGGCAAAGCAGCAGTTGACTGAGTTTCATCTCCTGGACAGTGGTTTGGATATTTGGTGAAAATGGGGCTCACTCATCAAAGGTGGTGGGTCAGATGGAGTGAAATGAAATAGAGTGAGTGCTAGAGACGTGAACTGGGGAGCAGAGAGCCTAGTGGACACCAGTCTGGGAATAACAATGGACTTCGAGAGTGACCATATGCCCAGGGGCCACATCCATTTCTCCTGATCGGCTCTTATACTTACCAGGCTGTATAAGAGTATAGGAGAAAAGACCACGTTTCAAGTTCTTACTGTGTGCCAGATACTTTGCGCCTGTATTATGCTTACCAGGTACTATAGACAAGATATTTGCCTTCCCTAGTTTCTCTCTGTGGGTCTACTATCTCATCACCTGTCTATCTATCTACTTAGTTAACTTACAAATATAGAAAGCAGCTGGCAAAAATGCCAAAGTTAAAGTGTCTACTAAAGATCAGTCAGAAGGTGGAGGTGTGGGTATAAAGGCACTGCTGTCTCGAGGAGGGCTCCCTCTCAGCCAGCACAAACTGGAAGCCCATCGACAGAGGCGGACCACCCTTCGTGGCTGTATCGATTTCCTTTCTCGCACGCAGGAGGTTTACTGCTGTTCCAGGGACGCAGAGCACAACCGTCCCCGTGGTGTGTTGCTGGGAGGGGAGGATCGTAATCACCCCTGACTGGTCCCGTCCCTTTCTCTCTCTCCCATCCTTTGTGTCTGCAGTTCAGACTGCCTTTTGTCATTCTTGCCAGTGGAGTTTTCAAAAGCAAGAATCTCGCTTCCTTTGGCCACTCGGAGAGCGTACAGTATATTTGATGTCTGGAACATCAAACAAATGCTTGTGCTCACAGTGCAGAAATAATCCCAGACAAAAGAAGACCGTGGCCATGTGGAGAATACGAAAGAAATGGGGACGGGAAATTACCAGTCAAGCCAAAGAAGAGGCTGTTTCCCCAACCCGGTTCACCCGTGAGAAATGGGAACCGCGGGGCTGTCAAGAATTGCTCAGAGCACGCTGCCCCCAGCCACCCCGGACGGCGACCGTGCCAAGGGAGGCTGCCCCTTGTCAGAAGCATCAGCTCACCCCTTTACCTTCGATGCAGGCAGGGTCTTGAGTAGTCTCATAAATGCTCCCTGAACTTGGGCACGGCCATTCAGTTGTGAACATATAATTGCTCCCTGCCCCCTCCCTCCACCCCCATCAGCCCCAGGAAGAAACTGATCCAGACCTAGTTTTCTTCGTTCTTTCTCTCCCCTCCTGGGCTCTTTCCTTTTTCTGAGCTCTTCTCCCTCTTTGCTGGGCTCACAGAAAGGCCCAAGAGTTGACAGGAATCCGTGGGATTTCCTCCTCAGCATCTGGCTCCTGGCCACTCTCTCCCACCCGCACCTGCTCGTCCCTTCCCCGCGCTCCAGCTGGTTCGGTGACGCAGCCCTGAGAGTTAAGGGGTGAATTAATTGGAAGAGGAGGGCAGAGAAGCCGGGGCAGGGAAAACTGTGCAAATCAAAGGGTTTATCTCTCCGGAGGGTTGCTCATGGGACTGAGGCACTGCTCACAATAGCAGCTCAAGTTCACCTTGTGTGAAGGAAAAGAGGTGTTTTGATGGCTCTGTAGCAAGAAGGGAGGAGAGAGAAAGAGGGATAGAAAATCACAAGAGAGAGAGAGAGAAGGGGAGATAGAGAGAGGTGCAAATCCAAATGTCGATGTGTAGACATAGTGAGGAGAGCCTGCTGGCTGACAGGGTGATTTATTGGATTCTTTCAGTTAATCACTGCCGGCCTGTGGCCAAACGGATCTCCAGCAAAGCTGAAAGGCAGCCGAGGGAAACAGGCTTATAAGCATAAAGCCGCATAATGGTGTTCAATGAAGTGTGAGACTTTTAGTTCAGTCTCGCTGAGCCGGCCGCACCGCCGGAATGTCAAAGAGGGATTGTGGGTGGAAAAATTATGGATTTAAACTGCTAGCTGTAAATGAGGTCAATATGTCTGGTTCATAAACAGTCCGAGCCTATTCCAAGAATGCAGTGAGGGGGAAAATTAGCGTGAAGCCAACACTGTAGACAAACCTCATTGAGATATAATTGCAGCTATAAATACAAGCGAAAAGCTTACCGAGTGCAATAAAATACAGACACGCTTTTTTATTCCCCTTCTTCTTCCTTCTTTGAATCTATGCATTTGTTAAGGGTTGTGCATCCCTAATGCCCCCCTCCATCTCTCCCTCCCTCTCCTAGTGACACCCAGTGTTGCAATTAATTGAGTGTTCTTGATCTCCCATTCCATTTTATTCAGGCAAGACTGGAAAAAATCAAAAGAGCACATCTAAAGCATTTTCTTCCCTTTTGCTTTTCTGTTTGAATCAGGTTGAAATGTGTGGAAGAAAAAAAGCTGCGCTTATTTTTTAAGAAGGGGGAGAAATCCAAGTAAAAAAGCCTTTTTAAACTAATACATCTGTTAGACGATTTGAATCTTCGTTTAATGAAGGGGCATCAAAGGCATCTACAAGAGCCTATGGTGGGGATTCTTTCAAGGGCTACCTGGTCTTGGCTCATGAAACACTGACTCAAAATTAATATATTTTTTTCTTCTTCTTCTTCCCTTTTCTTAAACTCCAAAGACTCTCATTTCTGTATTTTGTACTCGAGCTCAAAGGACAGAGGACAGACATTAGCAAACTTGCTTCGCCCAGTTTAAAAGCCGATACAGTAATAAATTGAAGTCTAATAGCTCTGGTCAGGCTGTCTTTCCCCCTCAACCAATTGATTTAAATGGCAGTAATTTGGCCAGCGAGGCTAGTCCTGTTTAAATTAAACCCATTAATATAATAGCACAAGTCCTGAATGAAATCCATCTGCAGAAAAGGCTCCACTGGTCAGTAGTTTCATAACTGCCAGGGGATGTCCTGAAACACCCACAGTCCTATAAACAGGAATTACAGATTGCAGGCAGGACCCCGAAAAGCGAGAGGAGGAGAGAGACAGAGACAGAGAACGCAGGATAGAAACAAAATAGCGAGTGCACGCATTCAAAACAAGTGAGAAACTGACCTGAAGTTTTCAAGGGAAATAACCTTTGTTATTAGTAACAGTGAAAGGTTAATTGTATTAATAACAACAATCAGTGTTCCTGTGGGGGGGGGGAGGTCCTCAGCATCCTTCTTCCCTTCTTCCCTCCCATCTCACTAGGGAGGCATTTTTCTTCTTGAACTGTTCTGCCTGGACCTCATGGCCCAAAAGGCCAGAAATAATTTCTTCAACGCAGACATGGCCCCAAAGGACAAAAATCATTTCTTCTAAGCAGAGAACGTGATCTTCTCAGCTGAAGGTACATGCGCGCGTGTTGTGTGATGCTGGCTTTCGAGACAGTGTCCCTGCCATGTCCGCGTTTGGTTCCAAGGCAGTTGACAGGAAGGTGGTCCAGTGAGTGCGATCTGATTTGGGAGTCAGGAATGCACCTGCCACTTTCATTGCTGGGTCTGAGTCCGTGTTGAAACCTGAGCAAATTGTCTGCCATCTGTTCAAAGGGAAAAGATGATTCCTAAATAGACCAGGGAGAGCTTGAACTAGGGAGCTATGGAATCATGGAGACCATCAGGCGTGCACATTTGAAGGTGACAGTAAAATAATGCCACGCATGTTCACAGGTGGACGATGAAAGTTTAATTGCTGTACGGGCACACTCGGAAGCCAACGCTTCTGAAGCCAGCAGGAGGTGGCACAGGTCTGACAGCAGGATTAGGGGTTGAGGACCGGGAGCTCCAGGTTCTAGTCTGTGTCATTTATCAGCTGTGCAGTCATAGGCAAAACGTCTCAATCTAAGTTTTTTTTCTCATTTTAAAAAAAGTGTGTTGGGGGGTACTTGTTCTGTATTCCTTATAGATTGTTGCTGCAATCAAATGAGAGAGAGTGCATGGAAAAGTATTCGGTAATCTGTAAAACCTTAAACAGTGTAAGACAGTAGTCGTCCGAGTGACGTCATTAGGCTTATTAACAAGGCACTCACTTATGACCATACTAAATCATAAGGGAATTTGCATGGATTCATGCGATCTTCACTGGACGCTCACAGTCTTTGGGGCACAGTGATAGGGTCTCTCACACACGTGAGCTCACTCCTCATGTAGTCGTGTGAGGTACATATTATCATCCTTCATTTACAGGTGAGGACACCTACGTTTAGAGCATTTGGGTCACTGCTCGCCACTATTTCAATAATACAGAGTGGAGATAGAATTTGAATCTAATTCTTCTACGTTCAATTTTAATGTTCTGTGAGGACATATGGTGTTCCCATTCATCAGAATTACCACCCTACTTTTTTTACTCTACTATTTGTGCTTAATTTAGCCCAGTGAATCATAATCCAGACTGCAACTTAAAATCACAAATATACTTACTTGTTTGTTTGTTTTTAATAATGATATCCAGGGCCCACCCCAGAGTTTCTGATTTGAGAGCTGTGTGAGGCCCAGGGTGAGAAACACTGGCTTAGCCTATCAAGAAAGTTAGAACCAGAATGAGTATCTCACCACTCCTACCAAGCTTCGCGTGTTGTTCTGCGTGATTAAAACACACACACACATAGACCCACACTCACACACAAGCACACAGAGTTTACAAACAAGGAAAAAACTAGATTGCTGTGACTGCTTCCATAACTCAGTCTTTCAACAGCAAAACAACAGGGTTAACTGTAGACCTTCCCTACGAACACCTTCCTTCCCTTAGGCACTGCTCAGCCAAGGAGGTGATAGTGCTTATCCTCTTAATGTGGATAACATGAGGCTACACCACAAAGCAGAAAGGTCTATCCTCTGGTGACAGACCTTCACAACCACCACACTCAGGTGTGTGGTACAAGCAGTGGTGGGCAGGGCACTCAACAGGTGAGGGGCCAGAAGCAGCAGCAGCAGGGGGCACACCGGTCTCCACGTTAAGCTGATTTTGGGGGGTAATATTTTTTGCTGCCTCTTCTTTCATGGAGTGATAAACACAGCTCCTATCTCACCTGGCTAGCACTAGACATCTTCCAGCGTTATTACGGCACAATTGATCCTTATCTGAGAAGTATCAGCCAAAGCACACCAGAAATCTAAAGGGTCGATCCCTCAGATTCATAGTACACAGCATACAGATTGTAGGATGTAGGCAGAATACACAGTTTGAATCCATATTTCACTTGTAACAAAATAGAGGAGATAGGTGACTTGCGCACAGTCATAGAGCTAGACTACATTATGGTTGGGGCATGTTCATTCTTTTTTTTTTTTTTTAAGATTTTTTATTTATTCATTTGAGAGAGAGAGAGAGAGACAGAGAAAGAGAGAGAACAAGCAGAGGGGAGGGGCAGAGGGAAAGGGAGGAGTAGACTCCCTGCTAAGCAGGAAGCCTGACTCTGGGCTCCATCCCAGGACCCTGGGATCCTGACCTGAGCCAAAGGCAGACGCTTAACCAACTGAGCCACCCAGGTACCCCAAGGGGGCATGTTCATTCTTAAACAAGACTTAACTGAGTGCCTTCTATATCCCAAGTAACGTTTCCAGTCCTGGGAACTCTGCTTTCATAGACTCACATTTTTGTTGGGGAAAGACAGAAAACAAGGCAATAATAAACAAATGTATAATACGCAAAGGGTGCAGAGAGCCATAAAGAAAATTAGCAGAGTCTGGAGACACAGGATGATGACTGATGGCAGGGATGCCCTTTCTGATGAGGTAGCGTTTGAACAGCCCTGAATGAAGTGAGGGAGGTAGCCTGGAGAACAATAGCCTTCTAGGCAAAGCATTAGCAAGTACAAACTGCCGGAGGCATGGCTGTGCTTGTCCATGTAGAGGTTCAAATTTAGTTTCTTAGTCTAAGGCTTGTATTCTTTCAATTATTCGGTATAGTCATAGGGGTGCCGTATATTCTAGCACATAGTGTCTCCTCATTGTCTCCATCTGTGTCCATAATCTAGGTATAAGCAGGTCTTCCAAGGGGCAGACAGGAGTGCACACCCCTCTCCCTACCTATGAAAGTTTCCTGGGAGGGAAAAAGGATGTAGGAAAATAACTCACATGGCCTGGAATGGCCATGGATCAGTGAGGCAAAGAACCATTTTGCTCTCCCCTGTCTCTCTTCTCTGCCCCCAGTTATATGCAGCTCATTATAAAACCAGAAGATTTTGCTTCCTTTTATGAGCTTTTCTCATGGGTAGATTGGTTTGCTACAGAGCCAGGACAGGGGTTCAAAAGCCACAGAAAGCCTTACTTCACAGCCAAGCCTTGGCCACTGCCAACTGGGCTCTGCCATTTGAGGAGTCATGCAAATGCCATCTAAATAGCAGCGGAAATATAGAAAGTTTCACAATGCTTTTGGGTCAGTTCCCACTGCCCACAGACCGCCATCTCCATCAAAGAAGCCTTCTTGTTTTGGGAACTGTTGCCCTACTCCATTTTTTTCACTCCCCAACCACAACCACCACTTCAGCCAAAATGCTAGGAAATGCAGACTATGTGGGATGAGTATAAAACAGCAAAGATGTAGATGGATTATAGGTCAACTTTCCCATTCCGATGAACAGAAATATCGAGACATGCTTTCTTTAAATGTTTGTTGTGCCCCACCTTGACTATCTAACATCAGGGTTAGAATCAATATTTGTAAATATTTGCTTGGAAAACCACGCTTACCAATAGAGGTGAGTCTCTCTATGCCTACCAATAAATGGTAGCTTAAGACTCTTGCTCCATTAACTACTGCTTGGGAATTTTGAAAAATAACCTACAGGTTTGTTCTTGGAGTACACATGACACACTGTTCCTTCACCTAGGTACTTTCCTTTGCTTGCAGAAGTTTGCAAAACTGTTGGGTACATGGTATCCAGTTTTTAAGAACTCATCTGTTGAAAGGAATCATCTCAAAAAGATAGACTGTAACTTGTTTCACAGGCTTTTTGCTGTTTAAAACTGCATCTCCTGTATCACAGCCTTCATGAGAAATTGATCAGGAAGAAATCGATCAGGAAGAGCATTCCTAGATTTGCAAACCTCTGCCCTAGCCTATTACACTCTGCAACTTCAGCCACTGTTGAAGCCTATAGCCCCCGAGGCACACAGCCAGGCATCTTCTCCTTTTCCTGTAATTCTTTAAGGTATGTTTGCTATTCCACGGCATGTGCAGAGGGCTGGCTTCATCATTCTCCCCAGTTCACAGTACACGCTAATGACTTGTGCACATGGTCTCCTTGTTGCCTTTCTTTCTTCCTTTCCTCTTACCTATAGCCTACATACCCTTTGTCTTCCCCTCCTCATTAAGCAACCATTTTCAATAGTGTAACACACATCACCTTGCTTTGAGTGTATTTTTGTAAAAGATGTGTTTTCTGCACACAGTTTAATTTATGTAAATAATATCTGGTATGTCATAACCTATTTCCTTTTTTAACTCAGCACCATGTTTTTTTTAATTAGTATTTTAAATAATTATTTTATAATTACTACTTTTTAGAGCAGTCTCAGGTTACAGAAAAACTGAATGGCAAGTCCAGAGCTCCCATATACTCCTTCTCCATCCTTCTTCTACTTGTGCTTACAGGATTCTCCCATTATTAACAACTTACATTAAGGTGGTACATTTTTTTTATAACTGATAAGCCAATATCAATACATTATTATTAACTAAAGCCAACAGTTTACAGTAGGGTTGGCTCTTGCTGTTGTATATTCTGTGGGTTTTCACAAATGTATAATGATATATTTCCACCCTTATAATATACAGAGTAGTTTCACTGCCCTGAAAATCTGTGCTTTGCCTGTCATCCCTCCCTGCCCCCTAGCCCCTGGCAACCACTGGTGTTTTTATTGTCTCCATGGTTTTACCATTTCCAGAATGTCATATACTTGGAATCATACAGTGGCCTTTCAAATTGGCTACTTTCACTTAGCATAAGCATTCCGGTTTCCTCCACGTCTTCGCATGGCCTGACAGATCATTTAGCACCAAGTAATATCCCATTGTCTCATACACCAGTCTGTTTACCCGTTCTCCTATTGGAAGGCATTGGTTAATTCCAAGTTTGGGCAGTTATGAATAAAGCTGCTTCAAACATTCACATGCAGGCTTCAATGTGGACCTTGTATTTTTAAGATCCATCCTTGTTATTATTTGTACAATGTACAAACATAAATGTGGCTATTCCACTCTCTGTAGTCCTCTGTGTATTCTGTTGTGCGTCCCACCACATCTCATTATCCTCTCTTCCAATGATGGGCATCACAGTGCTTCCAACTCTCTGTTACCATGACTAAGTTGCCATGATCACCCCCATGACTCCTCTGGCCCTGTGAAGAATGTCTTTGTCATACGTATTTGGGAACAGAATGTATACCAGATATGTATAGACTTAATTTGACTAGGTAGTACCAGGTTGCTCTCCAGAATGGAGGAAACAGTCCATTTTCTCCCAGGCGGGCATGAAAATTCCAAGATCCATATACCTTCATAAATACTTGCATTGGCCAGCTGAATTGTATTTTGCATTCTGATGGGTATAAAAAGATATCTCGTTGTTCTCTGTTTGCATTTCTCTGATAACTGGTTTGAGCTCATTAACCTTTGAGCTCCCTCTTCCCGAAATTGCACATTTATGTCCCTTTAAAGTCTATCTTCTCTGCATAAAATGTCCTTAAGGTCATTAGGTAAGCCCAGGCTCTCTGGCATGTCTCCCTCTATGGGAGCACACAGTTGCTTTTCTCTCACCACACACAGTGGATCTTTTCACATTTTTCCAATGCCCAGTTGCTCTGCGCCAAGAAGTTTGAATGCTAAGTGTGCTCTGATACGCCAGACCCAAGTTACTAAAATCCTGTTGCGGGAAAAATGCACCGAAAGGGCACATAGGGTTTTGTACATTATAGCATCCATTTTATAGAAAGAGGGTTTTTCATGGTTACAGGAGAATATATACTGAATTCTCATTAATTAGAAATGACAAGCTCAGCAAGAGTTTCAAAAAGAAACTAATTTGCCAATGGATTATGTATAGGTGCCTTGTTGAATGAAAACTGAAGTCTATTACACTGCACACCACCATGTGTAATATTTATGCCTTGTTCGAGGGTCTTGTTTGCAGAGTAAACACTTTTAGTTTTACCTAGCTGCTTAGTTATTAATATGGCTGAAGAAATGAAAAGAATTATTGTCAGATGTTTTTTACTACTCACAATTCTGTTAAAAACTAGATTAATTTAGTGAGATTATACATGTCATTTATTGATATTGTCATTTTTGTTATATGTACTTCTTACTACAAGGATTTTTTTTTTCCTGAAGACCTTCTTGAAAATGGGAATTTGAGTATTCTCAAACTCAGTGCTTTTGTCCCCATTTCACAGTCAATATCTGCTCATACCTTTTTTCCTCCTTAATGGTTAACTTTGACAAGTTTCTAGCATGAATTAATGGAGGATCGCTCCCCATTTTAAAAGTGAAGGAAGGAGTTTGTTTATTTTTGTTTTTAAAAAGATAGAGGCAGTCCCAGGTAATTGCTTGGGGGCAGAGATGTGATCTTGTGGTCTAAAAGACTTTTCTTGTATAAAAGAAATCATTGAGTTGTTTTTTAGAATGCCAAAGAATAAAGGGTCTGCTCACTCGTTGTACTTGGGATGTGTATTTCAATGTCTCCTTTGAGTTTCCTCTCCCGATTTCTGGTCTGTTCCTGAGGCGCTGTTTATGTCCTGCAGAAGTTTGTTTCTTGTCAAAAATTTAAACACACTGCGGAGTCCCCTAGCAGGGGATCTTAAATGCGTGCCGAGTAAGTAAATAAGAATGTGGTGAAGATTTAAGGCTTGATTTCCTTTCCCCAGGAAGATCTGATTTTTAATAGATGTATCTTGAAAAAAAAAAAATGAAACAAATGAACTTTGAAAACCCAAAGCCATTAACTCTGAAAGAGGGTTCTGGGGTGATGAGAGGTTAATGGGGGATATTTTGAGTAAGGGGAATTAGCCAGACATCATCAAATGACACCTCATAGGCAGGTACCAAAGTTACTCATTCACAGTTCAATTTTATTCCACTCGGAAAAGTCATCAAGACCTCCCGTGTCCGGGCTTGGCCTGAGAAGGTTACATAAATACCCATTTTCACAGTTTAATAAGGAAAAGGGAAACATTGACATAATATGACACAGTTTGAGAGGTTTTGTTCACGAGGTGTGCACAGTGAAGCCAGAGTAGGAAATAACTCGTCCTGGGAAAATCCAGGAGGTTTTCTAGAGCAAGTGGCATTTGAATCATATTCTCTAGATCTTATTTTTTTTTAAAGATTTTATTTATTTATTTGACAGAGAGAGTGAGAGAGCACAAGCAGGGGGAACAGGGGAAATAGGAGAGGGAGAAGGAGCAGCAGGCTCCCCGCTGAGCAGGGAACCCAAGGCGGGGCTCGATCCCAGGACCCTGAGATCATGACCCGAGCCAAAGGCAGACGCTTAACCATCTGAGCCACCCAGGCGCCCATCTAGATCTTAGAGAATGAGGAGTTCAGCAAGTGACTAGTAATGAAGAGGATGGGAGACTAAAATTCCCATAGAATGATCTTAATATTATAGATTACCAATGGAGACATAAATGACCTGACAAATCCCCCAAAACCACATGCTTTGGGACATTTTGCTAAAATAGATCAAGATATGATGGGGACATACCATTCAACCCTACCTACTCCTCTTACATTTGTGCCACCTTTTTCAAGGGCAGAGTCTTTTCTCTTTTCATTCTTAGATTGCCTTGGTACATGTCTGTGTTGTGACAATCAAGGTTCATTGTCTTGGATTAGTTATACTGTTGAGTTTAATTTTCCTTTTGAGCTGTTAACCATTCCAAATGTGCTTGGGTCTGTGATTAGTTTTGCTGCGGAGATTTTCTGTTTGGGGACATGGGTAGCTTTTCATCCCTGCTTTTCTGGCAGCATTATGCAGATTTAATAAGAACTGTGGTTATAGGGAATTTGGGGAGACAAAGAGATGTTAAACCAATATTATGTTTGTATTTATTACCTCTGAGCATATTCTGAGCAACGAAGGAGGAATGGCTGCTACCCGAGAGGTCAGAGTTAACAAAGAAATGACCAAGTAGGTTTCATTATAAAGCCTGGCTTTTCCCCTTATGCCCTCCCACCCCGTTTAATCTTCTCTAAGGAATGGTGGCAGCTAATAGGGAAAGGCCGCTCTCGGCCTTCTGTGACTTATATGAGATGGCTATACCATTTCATCAGGCTCTTGAATAAACGGATACTGCCTGCTAAGTACTTGTTGCCATTTCCATAGCAAAGGCGAGAGTTCGGATTACAGGGTTCTAAAAAAAAGGGGGGGGGGATTTGGGCAAGGGCACAATGGCTTTCCGTATATTTATTGCAAGTAGAGTGATGCACATCTGAAAAGAATCATAAGAAAATATTAAGACAGAAGGGAAAGTGTTTAAGCATGGGAGCCAGGAAAGCCAGCTTCTAGTCTCGGGTAGATGATGGGCTTTTGAGAGTGAACCTCCCAATACCTCGGCTTTCTTGTCTATAAAATGAAGGTGGACTCGACTTCTCAGACCTTTTCCTTTTTGTGAAACCTCACATGACAGTTCGATGTCAACTGTGCTGTACAATCTGAGTTTTTGAGAATGGGGGGTGGAATTCTCATCTGAGATATTATTATTTACCCCATATATCTCCACCCCCTTTTTTCTTGCTAACAAAAAGCTAATGTTTGGTTTTTGGAGAGCGTGGGGGTAGCGTTGCATCCAACGTTAAGAGAGAGGATCACTTTCCCAATATCCTTTGCAAGGAGGTTTGGCCACATGACACACTTCTGGCCAAAGGATCCTAAGACGTTTGCTGGGAGCTCTAAGAAGACTTCTGCTTCTCCTGATAAAATGAATGACCGTTCTCCTTCCTACCTGGAATGAGGGCAGGAACTGTAGCAGCTGTCTTGTGCCTACGAGGGAAAATCATGTGGTACTGGACTTCTGAGCAGCACGTATCTCCAGAATTATTATATGACATAAGTAAATTCTTCCTTACTTGTTTTAAGTCATTATAGGTTTCTTTTCTGTTACTTGCAACACTGTCCTTTCCCTTTGGGCCTTGAAGGCCAGTATATGAATCCTAGCAAGGTGAAATTAGCCTCTTCAGGATGGAGGTGTTTGTTTAAAAGGCTAAATGTTTAGATTTTAACCCTGCTCTATAATCTCAAAAGTAGCTGTTCTTTTAAATACGGAAGGAAAAAGGCAGAATATTTCAAGGTATCTACACAATACACCTATAGAATGTATGGCCTTAAAGCAGAGGCTGATATTGGAATGTCTGGGGCAAAATGTTACAGAGTTTCACTTCTCTCTTTCCTATCATCACTCTCTGGAGTTTTGATTTTTCCACAGGAGGACAATATACTCAATTATAGCAAGATGCTAGATAATCAATACTTGCACCCCAGAAGATGCTTAGCCCATAGAAGCATAAAGATAAGACTGAAATCATAGGCATTTGCATCAGGAGGTCTTTTTTTATGGCTAAGGAAGAGTTTTCTTTAAGATCTCTTGAAATAATCATTTACGGGTAAAAAGTCTACCATATGAGGCCAGCCTGGCATTTGCAGTGTAAGTTGGGAAAGACCTGTTTGTAGACTTTATTCTCAGTAATAGAGGAAAAATTGGGAATGCAAAATTATAAATAACCTTAAATCATTTATACCTGCTTTCCTTGGATGCAGTTAAGAACAAGCATTTTGATACATACCTACATTTTGTACACGTACACACATATTCTGTACTCACTTGCCCAGAAATCTCTTTTCAGTTTATTTTTATCACAGAGACACTGATGTATGGAAGAGGGCACTAGAGAGGCACAGATAACTACTACTTCCCTGTAATACAAATTTGCCGGTAAATAGTACATGTCCATGAAGTAAGTATACGAGACTTCACTCACATAGAAGGCTATGGTTCCTGGCCCCTGCTAGGTTGACAGAAAACCACACTCTGGCTCTACGGCAGTACAGCGTGAGTTAAATACTATACTCCTGCTTGGAAGCACACCATGTCTTCGATGGGCAACTCAGCTCTCCCAAGCACACAGCTGCTCACATGGAAACCCGTGATGTATGGGCCATCAATCGTCACTGTGTTTACAGAGAGATCCCCAACTGGGATCTCCTGCTGCAGGAAATACTAGATATGATACAGAACACAATACATTTCAATTAAAGCAGAAAGAAGTTGCTCCTTCATAAAGTGCGATAAGAAGCTAGAAGATGTGTCTTGAATGTAAAATGTGATAATAAAAGTCTTGGTAATGTTCGACGGTAGCTTTCCGGCTTATACAATAACTCGGGACAGATCGCACTGCCTTCCCCTACTCACCCTCAACATTTTATTCCAAAGCTAGGTGAAATCAGGTTTATGTAATTGGCTGCCTTGTCAGGACAAAAGAAAGAAGGACTCAGCCTAAGGAGGCAGTATGTACAGATTGGGCCAGTTGGAGAGAGAACAGATCAGCTGTTTGGCTTTGGTGAAACCCCACGCAGAGTGGTGGTTGTTACGAACGAATGTTGGGGACATTTTAAGTGCATGACTTCTCTTGATCGACCTAGTTCAAAATCACCTGTAGATTTGAAATCAAGAAGGAGACTCTCCAAGTAGGGAATGCGGACACAACCCTGGTCCTTCCCTCCCACCCTTAAGTTGCAATTGTCCCTTTGGGAGTTTTTTAAAGCTATCATCAGCATGGCCAAGTACCAGGGGTCTTGGGTTCCCCTTTCAACATTCTCCTCTCAGCCAAACCCAAACTCTTCTCTGATTTTCCCTCAATGTGGTTGGCATTTTCAAGGGAAACTTCACTAAGGGAGACAAAAATAATGATGTAATCAAAGACAGTATCAAAAGAAAAACCCATCAAAATTAAAAAAAAAAAAAAGCCTATGAAGTACAAGTATTATTTTGTCTTAAAATTATTATACGATGACTTCCAAAGAGCTGGAACTACTTTATTGGCTTTGGTTTCTTATCTCCCGATCTCCAATCTTTACTGGGTGTGTAAATATTTACATTTTATTATTGGAATAATTTTTTTTGAACAATTTTCTAGACCACTGGCCCCTATTCCAATTGTAGAGGAGGAAAAAAAATTCTTTTCCTCTACCTGTCTTGGGTTCTTCTGCTGGAGCCCTATAAATTAGGTGAAGTCAAATTGACAAAGGAAAAATGAACAGAAGTTTATTAATATGTACATCGTACAGGGGGACCTGGATGGCACATTTAGTTAACCACGTGACTCTTGGTTTCAGCTAAGGTCATGATCTCAGGGTTGTGAGATAGAGTTTCGCTTTTGGCTCTGTGCTTAGTGTGAAGTCTGCCTGAGATTCTCTCTCCCTCTCCTTCGGGCCCTCCAGCTCATGCTCTCTCTCTCTCTCTTTCAAATAAATAAATCTTTTTTTTTTTAAAGATTTTTTTTTTTTAATTTATTCGACAGAGATAGAGACAGCCAGCGAGAGAGGGAACACAAGCAGGGGGAGTGGGAGAGGAAGAAGCAGGCTCATAGCGGAGGAGCCTGATGTGGGGCTCGATCCCATAACGCCGGGATCACGCCCTGAGCCAAAGGCAGACACTTAACCGCTGTGCCACCCAGGCGCCCCTCAAATAAATAAATCTTTAAAATAATATGTACATCGTGCATACACAGAGGAGCATCCAGTGATGAGAAACCCAAAGAGGTGGTCAGAATTTGGGCTATATACCATCTTAGACTAAACCCAAAAGGGTGCTGGTAGCTTCTGGGGGAGGGGCTAGTTTTGAAAAGATGACCAGGAAAAATATGGTAAATAAGGATTGTTTAGTAAGAGACTTATATTGGTGCTTTCTTCATTGCTGAGAGTTACTGAAGTCTTCCTCTCAGGGAAGACATCTTTACACATGGAAATGTCCTTTATAAATGTAAATTTCTTCTACAAAAGGAAAGCGCATGCCCTGTTTTTAGAGCTTTTCCTGCACTTGCCATTTCTCAATGGCTTTTAGCTCAAATTAATCCGTATGCCAAAGAGACATACTTTGGGGTTACATATTCTGGCCCCCTTCACAGTGAGAACCAAAAACGATCTTGTTTCAATGTTTTAGCCCTCTTTGGGCATCTTTATAAAACTCTTGTCGTAGCTCTTTCATTGGTAATGGTTGCATTGTCTACTTGCTCCCCCTAATGCTGTGACGTCCACTTCATGGGAAATAAATGACAGTATTTTGACCATATCATGCACATGTGACCTTATTGAATTCTGATCCAGTCTTGAAACATGCTTCATCCACTAAACTCAGACCATCAGAGAAACAGTAATTTTAAATTAATTTAGGTATGTCCCTTGTATTTCTTGAAAACAGTGAAGGACATTCATAGTTCATAGCATAGCGTTTCTACCTTTTTTTCTCTCCTAACAATCTACTTCACACCACTCAGGTGCTCTTGACTGATTTACCTGCAAACTCCTTTAAAAAGGTCCTTTCTTCCTCCCCCCCAGAAAAAACTTTTCCCTAACTGGAGTCAATGCATTCTTCTCTTTCTACTCACTCTTTTATTTTATCCTACCCCACTCTCTTCTTTTATTCTGCATTACAAAGGCCTGAATTATTACCCTGCTGGCAATGAAGTAGCAGAAGTTTCTCAACAAGTTAGGGAAGAACAGGAGGAAACTGGGAAAGTGAAGCTGGGGTCTTTTTTTAGTGGGCGGAGGAAAGGGCAAGTGTGCAAAGTCTTGTGTCAATAATTTTGGGTCTTCTACACTTTGAATAAGATTGTATATCATTGTCCTGGGAAGGCCACCGTCTTCATTAAAGGGTGAATTGGACAGGTCTCCTACTTTAGTCAGTCCCTTCCTACTAAATACCCCTGTTTTTACCTATGCTCCTCATCCAGAGCATGACATCCTGACTAATCTCCGACTCTGGGATGACCTACTTTAATTCCTTGAGTGCTGGGATGGCAAAGCTGTGGCCCTGACATTTGGAGTCCTATCAATGAACACTCCCAGTTCTTTCAAATTCATCAAATCTCTTTTACTCCATTACAAAAGAGAAAAATTCTTGTTGCCCCAAATTTTGCGATGATATGTCTCTTCCCCTAGGCATATTTACTGTTGACCTCAGATATGTGAATTTTACTTTAATACCGCTTTTAAGAAAGGAATATGACGCTCAGAATAGCAAGAGCACATCTGAAACAGTTGCAGGGATTGAGAACATAGGATATTGGGAATGTTGGAAGTAAATTCTTTTTTTCTGAAATTTTCAATACACTTTCCGGATCAGCAGTCCCCCTTCCCCCCTTGACAAGAAATTCTATGGTTCATAGGAACACACTGGTTTAATAAAATTGGCCTTCTTCCTTCTACTAAAAGTTTACCTGCGAGAGCCCCGAACATAATAAAATCAGATTATGAAGGCAATCATATTTACTTGTAATAAATCAAATCTTGCAGACATCAGTTAAGTCTCCCTACTGCACTGGGACAATATCATGCGTGCATACATCAATACCTGAGGTGTCAGAAATATATTTCATAAGTTCAGAAAAATTGCACATACACTTGCAGCACCATTATGAGCAGTGAATTTGTAATGTGAACATTATGATGTATAAAGTGGCTTTGTTCCTACATTTAATAAGCACCACATGTCAAGCCCACAAACATAATGGAATTTGCTGGTGATTTCTTACCATTAAATGTAGGTTATTGTTTTCCGGGAAAAAAAAAAAGAAAGAGAACTTTTCCATGCTTTGCTAACATTATCCATTCCTAAGCATATGACCTCCTTCGGTATAGTAGCAGCCTCTTTAAATTAGTAAATAAATAAATAAAACCGGACCCACCACTGTGACCTTAAATTAGGTTGAACTAAAATAACTGTTGGCCCCAGCCTTTGTCTAGAATTCGCTGCTATGAAAATCTATGCCTTTCCTTTTCAAAAACATCTTTTAAAATTATTGCAGCCCCAAAACGCACTGTCTTCTATAGAAAGGTCCCAGTACAATACAGCATTTTTAGGATGGATTCATTGAAATTTCATGGCTTTTTCCTCCAACCCAATACTTCAAATTGCTAGCTTATTTATAAAGGGTTATAAAATGGAGTTTGAGTGTAAAGAGTTAGTAAATTTTATAGAGGTGATTTGGGAGGGCTGGCATTTGTGTGTATTTAAGTATCTTTTAATAATTTGGTAGGCTTATTATAAGAATGGGTCTATGCCCCTCTTTTGAGAATCTCTGAAGGGTGATAAAAATAAATAAGTACACTCTCTTTTCTTTCATTTGTTTTCCAAAAAATGTTTTCTCTGCAATCTGTCTGTGAGATCTTACCGCATTAGTATATTAGCTTGTGTTCTCTTAGTGGAGGGGGTAACAGTTAGAGAAGTTTGAAAGACTAGAAGGGGCAGCAGTAAAATTGATAAACGTGTGTGGAACTGATGTTGGATGCAGGAGACAAGTGCATTTCAGACGCACCTGATGACACTGGAAATGTGGGTTCTACTGGGCAATGGTAACATCGGTCAGCCAAGGTCATTGCTTTATACTGTCTCAAGCACTGGAAAGATTTCAGACTCCCCATGAGCTTATTTTTCATTCTTTCTCACTCTGTTCCGCATCTTTCCATCTGTTCTCTCCTTTTCCAGTGCTTTCTTTTCCATTCCACATCATTTTTATTAGAGTACATCCTAGGTGTCTTGACTATTTTAAGCATTTGGTAAATGAAATGTTTGATGAAATCTCTACTGTCATGGGGCTTACAGGATAAGGAGAGAAAACAAGAAGCAAGGGGTCACTGATAATAGAAGATTTTAACACTTTGGGGTGCCTGGGTGGCTCAGCTGGTTAAGCATCTGACTCTTGATTTCAGATCAGGTGATAATCTTGGGGTTGTGAGACTGAGCCCTACGTGGGGGTAGGCACTCAGGTGGGAGTCTGCTTGGGATTCTCTCTCCCTCTCCCCCTCCTATTCTTGCACACGTGCTCTCTCTCTCTTTCACTCTCTCTCAAATAAATAAATAAATCTTTTTTTTTTTAAAGAAGATTCTAGTACATACTCACATGAGTGGTTACTGACAACAGTTGTGATTTATGAGAGGAGGGAGAGCACTGAACTGAGTGCTGGGGTTGAGCAGGGACTGTGAAGAGGGGTGGGTTTTGTATTTGTGAAGAATACAGACAGAAGGAAGAAAGGGCCTGAGAACATACTTTTCCACTTTCTGGGAGGAAGGAAGTTCATTACTGTTTAATTTTGCTCTTTAAATCCTGCCCAAAGAAATTTCAAGGACCTCTCTAGAAAAAGTTCACCATGTTTACTTATCACACAGTATTTTCAAATGGAACATTTTCTCCCTTTTGTTGTCTTAGAAATAAGCATTTCCATTCCCAACTGCTCTCAAAGATGCTACTTCAAAAACCACCCACTCTGGGTCTCTGAAATAGGTTGGTATTTAAAGACTCCTGTGTCTTATTGTTCGTAAGACTTCGGTTGGACACATACAGTAAAAAAGCAAAGTTCAGTGCTGTAAGGAACTGAAAACACCATTCTGTTGCTCTCAAAGTTCAGGGAAAAGACAGAAAAGAAGAAAGAGGAGAAACACACAGAAGAAAAGAAGGAGGGGAAGATAAGCCAACATTGCTTTAACACTTATTACATGTCCAGCTTCGTGCCAAGTTCCTCACATCTATTTCCTCCTTTCAACCACACAGCGACCCTCTGAGGAAGCTATTAAGGTTATCCACATACTTATGGGCTGAGAATACAATACAGAGATTAAGAAATTTTCCCAAAGTTCCACACTGCGAAGGGGCAGGGCTGTGTTTGAAACTCCTGTCCACCTGTTCCAGAGCCTGTGTGATTATCCATTGCATTTCCTCCCCTGCTAATAAGACTATCAAGAAAGGCAACTGTCTGATATTTTTGTTTCCAAATTCACCTGATTCAACTGAAAAGATCTCAAGGCTCGGACTTGATGGGCTTCAAGTGCTCTCCTTATAGTTGATGGCGGAAAGGCAAATTAAACTGGTGGGCCTAATGTTCAGTTATCCAGTTAAAACTTTTTGGGTGATTGATATAATTGTTTTTGATTAGTGATAAAGATTTAAACACCCTTAGCAGGTAAAATGTCTTTCCCATGTCTGAGTTGGGAAGGTGTGGCATATACGCTTGGGAATGATACATTTCCATTATTTTAAGCCGGCCAGTATGTGATGCTTTGTGGAGGCAGCCCTGAGGACTTCCAGCTCCAGCATCAGAAGCAAGGACAACTCCTTACAGAGATGACTTCATCAGCTTCCCTGATGGTGCAAGACCTAGCTCAGCAACAAATCCCCAGGGGTTCTGCTTCTCTGATTGGGCCCTAACTGCTGGGCCGGAAAGAAATTCCTTTAAAAAAGTCCACAAAGCTCCAAGCACAGTTGCACAGTATTTAAAGGTAACAAAGAGAGGAATACCTCTATGATGTTAACAAACAGAATAAATCTGAATCTTAATCAGCAAACAAAACCGATAGCTTATAACAAAAGTTCTTCATTTCCTCTAACACAGGCTGTGTTACTAACTTTGTTAGTTTGTTGACGCTGCCTTTGTTAGCGAAACACATTACTGACCACTGCCTGCATTTTCATTGTTTAAAAGCAATGATTTTTTATTTTCAACAAGTCACCAAAGCAAGCCCTGAACAACTCATGCTCTTCCCACAAAGTTGAATTCAAATTCGGGGACTACTCTCCCATGTATTGCTGTATACAACATAATTATCATTTATTAATATTGTAACTTTCTTTGGAAAAAACATAAAACTAAATATTTGGCAGTATTGCTTCATTAAAACCCTACCAGAGTCCTCGTGAGTTAAGAGATAGCACGATTAATTATCACTGCTTTCAACACAATCTGGGTCCAGCAGCTGGTCAGCAGGAAAGCTAGGAATAGCACTCTGGTGGTTGTTCAAATCCCCATGATAATGAGTTATTTCCTTATGGAAATAGCAAATTTCCAATCAAAGTTGTAGAGTTCCTGGGATTTCTTATTAAAATTACTAAAATCAGATTCCAAATTGTTTTGGATCTCAGCAGAGGAAAACTTACTCATTATGAAACCATAAAACCCAACAAAAAGGCAATGTGTTCAAGTTAATTTTCTCCATGAACGACAGCATTTACATATCTCAAAATCTGCCTTTGAATGATCAGCATGATGTTTTTATATAGCAAGGTAACATCCTGTAAATTATCATTTACTTTTGTTTAATTTTCTCTTTTGAAGACTTTAATCAGATATTCAGAAAGCAACCTGAGACTCAGCCATTTGAAATGCATTTTGTCAGCAGGCTTGGCAAAACTACGATTTAGTGGTCATCCTAAATGCCACTTTTTTGTCTTTAATCAGGTCATCAGTTCAGCTATAAACTCTTAGAAGTATCCCAGCCCATCCCCAAGTAGATCTGTGATTTAATACCTCTTCCAAGGTAGAACACAAGAACAAATCTAATCAGTACAAGTTCACAGCGTCTAATGGTTTTAAGCTTGGTGCTGGTGTTGCTTTTTCGCTTGATACCATATAACTTATTTATATTAGTATGGAGAACTTTGCTATAGAATATTCATCATTTTGTCAAATCCCACTTCCCCTCTTTATCCTGTTCTGCATGCTGCAACCAATGTAATTACCTCGTACATTCATTTAAGCACATGACAAGTCTCTTGTCCTTAAAGACGGTCCTATGTAAAAGGCGATTTTATAAAAATATGTTTCAGTTGTCTTTTTAAAATATTAAGATGGAGGAAGGGGGAAAGGAATAGAAGCTATTTCTTCCAGAGATATTCGACAGAGTAACTGTTATTGGATTATTTTAACTCCCTTATGAAAATTAAGTTATTTTCTTGGATAGTCAAATCGTGAGCTTAAAGCTGCTACAGGGGGCAGGGTGTGACATAATTACGGTTGTTAAGAATAAAATATTTCTAGTTTAGAGAATCAGACATTTTGCAGAGAAAGTTAAGTGGGCAACGATCTCATGTCCTTTTGTTGTGTTGCCCTGTCCATGAAAGGAGGAACTGCGTATTAATCAATCAGAGAGCTCCTGGGAACAAAATCAGTGCCTTACCTCTAGAGGGAAGAAAGAGGAGAGGCAGAGAGAATAGGGGAAGAGGCAATCTGAGAAGGATTCATGTACCGATAAACCAACAAGTCCTAAAGAGACAGTGCTTTACTTCTATGAATCATCAAGCTATAGAGCTTGCAACCAAGTCATTAGTAACTTTATTCAACAAAGCAACTCACAGAGTAGATGCAACAGGAAAACTGCCAATAGAGCATAAGTCAGAATAAGACCTACTAGTAAATTAAGGCTTAAAACCAAACTAGATGTTGCATCCTATTCGAAGACAGTTAAATTTGGAGTGCTGATATTTCTTTTCATTACGTCCTGCACTGTATATTTTTTAAGACTTATTATACAAAGTAGTAACTAACATATCATTTAGTAAAATATATTTACTTTAACAGAAGGACAAGATCGCCAGGATCATTGGGGTGGGAGAAAACAAGTTAATTAGCTTTCAGGAAGCCTGTCTCCTGGTTCGAACTCTGCCATCAGATTTTTATTTTTTTCACCTTGGGTGATTACCTAAAAGGCTCTTATTTCTAGACCCGTAAAACAGAGAATTTGGACGGCGGGGAGGAGCACCTGGGTGGCTCAGTTGGTTAAGCATCTGACTCTTGATTTTTGAGGCTCAGGTCATGATCTCAGGGTTGTGAAACTGAGCCCCTCATAGGGCTCCACACTCAGTGGGAAGTCCACTTGAGATTCTCGCTCTCTCTCCCTCTGCCCTCATGCTCTCTGTTTCTCTCTCTAGAATGAATGAATGAATAAATCTTAAAAAAAAAAACCAAAAAACTGAGAATTTGAGGTAGACCAGTATTTTTCAGACTTGGTTTTCAGCCATAAAACTACTTATTCGAACGAAACTCTTATCTGGAAATGCAGGGTGCAAACCTGCAGCTGCTCTGCTTGAAGCTGAGATGGGCATGATAGCCTTCCATGCTCCCACCATACCTTGATGTCAGACAACCCGGGGCAGCCTCCACTAGAACTGCAAGCCTGGGAAATTAACCACCTTCCAGAGGCTGTTTTTGGAATGATCAAACATTACACCTTCCTGGAGCCCTTGGTGTGCTTTTTTTCTCCTCCCGAATCAGTCTGAAATTACTGATTTAAGGTGACCTGATTTGGGGACCTGTCATATATAATTATTCTGGTTTTCTTCTCCTCTGGTATCTCACTTCAGTCATATTTTGAATTTCCCTTGTCACTGGCCTCTCCAATTATTATTAAAACTGTCTCCTATGTCACATTAACACAGCAGCTCCCCTTCGCTAATCTATTTTCTCAGGGAATTCTGTGATTTGGATTACAATTCCATGGCCTGGAAGAACTCTTCTCTCACCAATCTATATCAACGTGCCACTACTTGTTAATACCCTAAAATGTTCAGGCTACCCTCCATTCTGAGCATATGTTGATGTTTTACAATGTCAAATGTTTTATACATAGCTGTGCTAAAGCTTTGTTTATGAAATGAAATAATTAATGATGAATTCATTTAGTCATAGTGGTTTTACTTTATGTTTCAACTAGAACAACCTATTTGTTTCTCTTGAGGTTGCCATTATTTCATTCACTACCAGTTGGGGATTAAATAGAATTATAATAGTATTTTGCAAGTATATATGAATCACAGATTTATGTGTTTAATTTATTTTTTGAATCGGAGAATACATGAGCATGGTTTTAAATGTCTTGAAGCTTTACAAGGCTCATAACAAAAATCAGCATTTCTAATTCTATTTCTCCCTATTCCTGATTCTTATCTTTAGCAGGTAACCATTAACCCCTTAACATTTTCTTCTAGCATTTGCCACCAGATTTCTAAATAATTTTTTTTATTTTTAATTTTGTTTTAGATATTCCCTACTGACTATTGACCAACCCCTCTAAACCCACCACCATGAAAGAACATATCCATTCCTGCCAAACTCCTAATGCAGTTACATCAAAATTTACATAAATCAGCAGTCCATGCTTACATTGTTATGGCTCTGTGTTATTTATAGTTGAACTATATAAAGCACAATGGTTATATTTCTAGGTGCACTTTTTGTTTTTCCTAGAGTTAGTAATTGCCTTGCTCTTTCATTTTTTCTGTCCTCTAAGTACTTTTTGTTTACAAATTCTGTTTAGAAATGTAATTCTTCATTTAACATATCCCCCAAACATCAGGTAATATGTTTTATTTTTTCATTTGGAATATATTCAGATATATGCTCCAATTTGATCTTTTTGCTCTCTTATCCTAGTACACAGCCATAGTTCTAGGATTTTATGCCATTGGCTTGTGTTTTGGGTTTTACCTCATTGTCTTGTGCTGTATCTTCTGTTCCCTGAATCAAATGCTTTCCTGTTTTTTGGTTTATTACCTCATTTTGGTGTAGCACATTCTCTAGTGGATTTCTAATAAATGGTGCATAGGAACTACATTTCTTAATAATTTGCATATGTGAAAATGTCTTTTTTGTACCCTTACATTTGGTTGATAGTTTGACTCCAAAAGGATTGTAGGCTGAAAGCCATTTTCCCTCAGAATTTCAAAGGCATTTAATCATTGTCTTCCAGCTTTCAATTTTGCTTTTGAGAAATCTAATGTCATATTGATTCCTAATCTTTTGTGACATGTTTTATTTTTCTTCTCTTTGAACATACTTGGTATCTTCTCTTTAGCCATAGTATTCTGAAAATTTACAATAATATTCTGAATGAATGGCCACTTTCAATCTGAGAACTTACAGGCTTTGATTTTGGAATTTTTGAGTATGAATATTTTTTATTTAATCACTTCTTCCCATCTGCTTTTTTGTTTGTTTTCTCCTTCTGAAAATTCTGTTATTTAGATTTTGAACCTGCTGCACATCCTTTCATTAACTTATATTTTATCTCTCCTCTCCCATCTCTTTTGTTTGTTTTATTTTGTTTTGCTTTCTGGTTGAAGAAGTAACCCAGAAATCACCTTATCTTCCATAAGTCTTAATGAATTTTTTATTTATCCTATCTATATTTAATTTCAATAGTCTTTTTTTTTTTATTTTCTGAGTGTTCCTTTAAAAAAACTAGTATTCTTTTTTTATTACTGTAATAGCTTCTCTTATCTCTCTAAAGATAACTATAATATTTTATAACATAATTTTCTCTTCTACTATTAGTGTCATGAATCCTCAGAGTTCCCGTTTAGTCTTTGTTTGTTTTAATCCTGTGTTTCTGATAGAGGCTTTCCTCAAATCTCTGATGATCCTTAGCTCTCCCATTTATATTTGAGACACTAAAGGGTTGATTAGAAGCTCTATGTCCATGATTAGGACTTGTCAGGTGATCCAACAGAAACTATTTGTTTAATTGAAAGATTTCCAACTGTTCTTTCAGTTTCCTCTGAGAAGAATCTGACAATCTTCTGCCTGGGGGTATAAGCCAGGTTGCCAGTATTCTCTGTGCCTGGTGGAGGAAAGGGGCTGGTAATGTCACTGTTCTCCATGTAACATTCACTTAGTCTCCTGTTTTCAGCTGTGCCCAATATCCTGAAATATCCAATCATTCAGTCTTTTTGCTGGGGTGGAGGAGGGATAGATGCCTGGCTGGGTGGGTTAGGGGAGGGGATTTAGACTGGATTGGCTATATAATTTGCAGGGCCAATTTAAAAAAATGAAAACGTCGAGTCACTTACTCAAAAATTACTAAGAATTTCACAATGGCAATAGCAGAGCATTAAACCATGTGGGAGACTTCAAGTGTGGGACTCCATGCAAGTGCACAGGTTGCATGCTCATGAGGCCATCCCTGGGTTTAGGTGCTTAACTGCTTCTTACATGATTTTCAAACTAATTTTCCTATTTATAGCCCCACCTGCATCCCCATTCTTCAGAGGCACCTAGTGCCTCCAATGCCTGGGTTTTCCAGGCTCCTATGGCACAAAAGAGCTTGCTTCTTGGGTTTACTCTCCTCTCCGAAGGCTCCCTCTCCATAGCACTTGATTTCTCTGTTGCTTTGAAATTGGAAAATTGTGTTGATGTTGTCCTCTCTTCTTGTTCTATTTGTCCTTATAGGTTTCTGTGTTGTTTTCACAAATCGTTTTCTGTCATTGGAAGTACTCAGTAAATATTATTTGGGGAAAAAGTTGAAATAAATGTTTGTCTTGTATCTGCCATGTTTAATAGGAAATCTGAATTTTAGTTTTATATTTCTCAAGAAACCATTTCCCCTCTACTCCATTGATTTTTTTGATAAATTTATACTTTCTGTAAGAATCAAGGTCTTTATTAGATTAATGAATTATTTTTTAAAGATAATTTTAATAGAAAAAGTTCATCTTAACAAGCAGTAATGAATAAAGTAATAAATTTAATAATAACTTCTCACTTATTTTGGTCATTAAAAGCTAGTTAGTTTTTAGGATGTACCTTCTATATTAAAGTACCTATATTAATTAATCATTCAACATTTAATGAATATTTACCGAGTACTTCCTATGGGGCAGATACTGCTCTGAATGTTTGATTATATTACATAGCTATAAAATATAACTGTATTTGGTAGTCTTAGAACTGGGAGGGGTTTTGAAGAAAATCAAGTTCAATTTCCTTATTTTAAATAGGAAGACAATGAAACCCAGAGAGATGACTACATTATGAACGTCTTTAAGAAGTTGTTAGTCGCCTTGCATCAGTAAATTGATGATATATACGACTGGTTTCTTAAGTGTTTTGAAAGACAAAGCGCAATTTAAAACATTAAAGTATAGATGGCATACCTATCATGTGTTATAAATACTCTCGTATGGTGAAATATATAAAACTGTACAGAGTTCTCCAACATTTTGAATGTTTAAAAAAGCAAATCATTTTAAAAGACTAAGATTTAGGAGAAAAATTATAATTCACCCTACACGAATGAATGAAATAAGAGCTCTTTACAAAAAATCCAAGAATACTGGCCTTAGGGAAAGGGGCACCATTGGAAGCATCTCCTAATGTAACTTGCTTGGGCAGCCAAAATACCCTAAGTGTCACCTTGGTCAGGGGGTCTGGGAAAGAGTTAAGCAAGAGAAAGACCAGGAAGGAATGAGAACCAATTCACTACTAGTGAGGGTTAGGGGCTTTCAGAGCAGCATCACCAGTTTCACATGATCCTTAGATCTGTGGTGACCCCAGTGGCTGGGGTTCTGCTGCAGCACCTTTCAATGGGATGGCCTTGGGAAGAAAGCTGGAAATAAACTTTCAATTTGACTTTCATCTATGCCTTCTTGCTAAGAGATAAAATGGCTCTAAAAGGCAAAAATTAGGAATCGTAGAGTCTCCTGAAAGCAAAAAGCAAGTAATAATTTTCAGAATCATTTGCCATCCTTTTGTACTGGTTGCCCCAATCAACAATGACAATCAAATGGCCAGAATTTATTTAATATCTCTAATGCACCAGGAACAGTACTGAATGCTTTCCCTACCTTTTCTACTTAAATTTTATGGTAACAATCCTGCAATGTAAGTGTTTACAGACATAGGAATTAAGACTCAAATAGATTTTTAAAAAAAATTTGTCCAAAATCAAAGTGTTAAGCAAGAGTCAGATTTTGAGCCCACTCTTCCCTTACTCCAAAGTCCATATTCCAACCAAACATGTAGAGACCATGCTTAAGACCGAACCAACTAGGTTATTTTGGTGTGTATTTGCTCATGATTTCTTTTTGTTAGTTATGTTACTGACTAATTGATTTCCTGATTATGGAAAAGAGTAGGCTGAGGAAACTAATATTATTCATAAAGGTAGTTAAAGCAAACAGTGCTGTATGAAAACTACCGCAAACTCTGTGTAAAGGCATTCACAGAGCCCTGTGATTCCAGTGGCTTCCATCTGACTCCCGACAGCAGATCATCAAATATGATATGAGAGAGCCTTAAGGTAAATACAGCATATAATGAAAACCAAATCACACATCACTCTTAATCTTCACTGCTCGTTAGTTTGTCCTCCCCGAAACTAAATTAAACTACAATAAAACGTAACTAACTAAACACAACTACTAAATAAACATAAATAAATTTAAAAAATATAACTACTAAGACACGGAATGTGCATTTTGCGACTACTATGTTTATTCAAATGCA